>NW_003852595.1:2330840-2332498 GCF_000181295.1 Otolemur garnettii | reverse complement strand
TTTTTTTTTTTTTTAATAACGGACAGGTACTTATTTTCACGTATGGAGAAGATCTGGAAAAACCAATGTCTGTCCTATAAAATCAGATTTGCTCCATTCATGGTGGCGCTGTTTTGGCCTTACTAGATTTTGCTTAGAATAAAAAGTAAACTGACCTTGAGAGAGAGAGAAAGACTAAGCAGCGGGACAGGGAGGAAGTTGGTCAAGGTTAAAAAGAAGAAAAGGAGAAACAACAGCAAACATCCTGAGTCCTCGAAACCTGCCTCCCTGTTACAGCAAATGCACCAGAAATCCAGGGCCTGAGACATCACAGAGTCTTTATATGGAGGCTTGTCTTGGCAATCAAAGACTGATTAATAAATACACAACTTGGACGGCACCGATGGCTCAAGGAGTAGGGCCCCGGCCCCATATACTGGGGATGGGGTGGGTTCAAAACTGCAAAAATAAATAAATAAATAAACAAATACACAACTTAACTTGGATAAGTAAATCTCAAAAACAAGCCAGAATAAATGTCTGCAGATGGTGGGATTCCATTCACACGCACTTCCACGGATAGAACTCCTCTACAATGAGGGGCAGTGGCTGCCTCCAGGGTGAGGCCCCACACTGACGAGAAAGGGGGACAGGAGGCTTTCTGGGGTGATAGTCTGGGTGTGAATTACTTACACAGGGCAGGGGTGGGGGGAGGGTGTGCCTTATTTACAATTCAGTGAATGTGCACTTAAGATTTGTGCATTTCACTGTGGGTAAATTTAACAAGTAAAAAAGGTGTAAATAAATATTGAGCTCTAGTCACTAATAAGTACGCTTAAGTGTTTAGGGCTGGAGTATACTGGTGTCTTCAACCTACTTTAAAATGCATCACAGAAGATGGATTGAGGGTAGATAGAGAGGGACAGATGAGCTGCCAGGTGAGAAAGTGAGTGGAGCATTAATGTAGAACCAAGGTGATGGAGAGACAGGAGTTTGTTATAAAATTCTTCTGACTTCACTGTCTGTTTGAAATTTGCTATAATAAGCTGTCAGGAAAAGGGTACCCTGAATCTCCCAGGCCCCTGATTCCTTCTTGGCAACAGGATTGTCAACTTGTTCCAGGCAGAATTTGGGGAAGGTGGAGGACAGGCCTGGCTGGCTCCTACTCTTAAAGAAACGTTATTCTGACACTTGTTGAAACAGTAAGGAAGATTTGATTCGAGACCATCGCAGTAGGGGTCCACGTAATGGTGAGAGGAAAGAGACTAAGCCCAGTCCCAAATCCAACAGGGGCATGAATGGATTTATAGCCAAGGAACAGGGTGAGGTTGGTGGATGGAAGATTACGGAGCGGACAACACAGGCAAGGGGTGCTGGCTGAACTGACCTGCCAGGACTATTGCTAAAGGCGTAAAGGCAGTACGGGGACATGGACATCGAAGGTGGGGATTGAGGAACTTGACCAGAGGGTGAGGGTGATCTGCTATCAAGGGTGGGGGGACTCTGGGACTACACTAACGGAACAGAATTCTCTCCTAAAAACCAGGAACTCAGCAGCCCTGGCAAGGATTTGGTGATTTGCCACCGAATCCAGCTGCTCTGGGCTGGGAAGGAGCTGGAGCAGGGCTGTGTGGGAGGGCCTCTGGGCCAGCTCTGGGCCTGGAAGGAGCTCAGGCAGG
>NW_003852595.1:2327407-2330796 GCF_000181295.1 Otolemur garnettii | reverse complement strand
TGGAGCAGGGCTGTGTGGGAGGGCCTCTGGGCCAGCTCTGGGCCTGGAAGGAGCTCAGGCAGGGCTGTGTGGGAGGGCCTCTGGGCCAGCTCTGGCATTCAGTGAGTCAGTTTAGCCTGATCCCAGGCAAGAACAAGACTCACTCTCCCAGTCCCTGCCAAGGAACTGAAATTTAAGTTTGCACCAACACTGACAGGGAAGTAATAGCAGTGACCCAAATGTGGATTTGAAAAGGAAAGTCTGACCACCCAGAGATTCCAGGGGCATTGCTCAACCCCACTCAGAGCCACCTGCTTGCTGGTGGCCAGGGCTCCTGCAGGCCGAGGTAGAAGGAGACAGGAGAAGCACCCAGCTGCACCTGCTTGTGTCCCTGGCGGATCTCTCCCTGGCCCTCCACTCAGCTGTTGTTCCTCAGGCAGCAGCCCTGCTCTGCTAACTGGAGGGCTTGTGAAAATAAATGGTAACTTGTAACACAGACCAGTGAGGGCTCCGTACATGATGGACCCTGAGCAGAAACTTCCAAAATTATAATCTTTCTCCCTGTGAGGTGCAAAGCAATTGATCTCTACTCTCTCTCACCCTGTCCTGTACGGGGACCAGCAGGTTTCCTTGCAAGGATCAGTTTCATGGTGACATAGCCCCAATCCCTATCAGAGCCCCAATTCTTTACCAACGTTCACACATGGTTTAAAATCACTCCCATGTTCTGTGGTGGGAGCCAGGAGAAGGGAGAAGGTGTGGGAGTGTGTAGGGGACTGTGGCTGGCATGCTGACACATGCTGCTACAGGTGACGACCCTGCCTGTGGTGGTGTGTGCTGCAGGAAGGGTCCGCTATCTCGATATAGTGTCATCGTCCATCCCAGTGAATCAACACCAGTGCAGGGCCTCCCAGGGGCCACCACAACCACATCCGGTATAGTATGATAGGAAGTAGAGGTCATGGTAGGGTGGACTCAGCTGCAGCTGTTTGCGTGACCTTGGGCAAGGGTTTTTTTAATCTGCATGGACACATCTGGAGAGGTGGCTGCTTTGTACAAGGTAGTGTCAGGGTCAGAACCGGCAGAGACAAGCACCCATCGGCAGTGACATCTCCACAGGGTCTGAAATGGTAGAGCTGCCTGTGGCCTGATTCCTGTCGCCCCCAGCTTCAAGGACAAGCTGGCAGGGACCCAGAGAGAAATTACTGACACAGGACAGAACCTTCAGCACCTGTGTACCCCAGAGGACCTGGCTGCCTGAGAAGGGAGCATGTCTCACTTCTGGTAGGTGAAGACGGGGAAACTGTTCTTGTGGCCGTGTGGTCTCACGACGTAAAACAGTGAGAAATTAGGTGAAGGAGTCACAGAATTTCTCTAATTAATGAATAAGGGGTAATAAGTTAATACTAAATAATACTATAATAAATAAATGGCTAAACCCAAAACCTCACCTCAAGTTATAAATGGTCAGATCAAGTTGCTCATGAGTTAAAGATTCTGAACATTCAGGTTTTGAGCCGTTTCCACTTACGGTGTCTGTGATAGCACCTTAGACTGAACAAGTGTTGGGATTTGGTGGTATCTCTAAAGGGAAAGATCCGGGTCCCTCCCTTTATGGAGTGCCCTGGGGTCCCCAGCAATGGTTCTGACCCCAGGACTTGGGAGGGCCTTCTACAACTTGTGCTCTCCCAACTTTTACTATCTTCTCTTCTCTTCCATGGTCCCCAATTTTTTCTACTTATCTCTGTAGATCTCTTCTAGTTCTCTTCCTCTCCTTGATGGTACATATGCTTCGTTTGAATGTAAGTAAGAATTGCTTATATATTTAGTTAATTTTGTAGGAGTATTCTGGTTTTTTAGAAGTGTGTAGTAGATGTTTTAAGGGGGCTTCAAATGTTGTAGGTGGGTTGAGAGTTATTACTTATCCTTGGTGTTTTTATGCCCCTAAAGACACAAGGGCTGACCTTGTTAAGGAGAAGTCAGCCCCACACAAGGGGCTAAATGACTCCCCTCCACAGTTTGTCTGGGCAACCAGAGGCTTGTGAAGGGAGGCCCAGGATGACTCCCCACGGTGCGATATGGCCCTGAACCTTAGCTACCACTCATGACCCTGGGTATTTGATTTCTTCTGGTGTGGGGAAATTTAAGAGAATTGTAGGTTTCTCTAGGACTTGGGCTACATACAACTAGTGGTGATAAAAAAAAAATCTCAAAGAGTCTCTCAACTCAACTCTGATTTGCACCTAATTTAGTTAGTGTTGCCTTGCTAACTTTTGAGAAAGAAAGAAAAGTTAGAAAACATAGCATTTAACACTAGGACTTGCTCGTGCCAGAAAGCCTACTTTCCTTTTTGCTACGGGGAATTTAGAAAAAGCTTGCACAGATTCTATAGAGTTAAATGTACAAACATCGCACAGCCATTTTCTCCAGGACGGGGCTTATCCCCGCTTTGATTGATACTCTGAGGCTAGTGGGGGGAAGGGGCGGAAAGGGGCAGAATACATGCGTGGGGTGGGACCAAGGCTCCCTGGACCTGATTTCTCAGAGCTGTGCTGCTGGCAGGATATAAGCACAGGAGACCCAGTGGGTACTAAGCGCTACACTGGTAAGAGGGGCTAATTCCAGACAAGCGCAGGGGCTGAGGAGGCCACTCTCCACAGGGCTTCTTCCCCAAACATTGGAGGGACGCTTCCTTTTGTTTGGTTGGAAGGATTTGGGAGTTGGTCAGAGGACGCTCTGGGCAACTCAGGAATAGGGGGTGGGATTAAGACGCTGGGCATTTGTTTTTTCTCACAGATGGGTAATACATTCTCTCGTCAAGGGAACACCTCGCTGGGCTGTATTCTGGAGCACCAGGACATGTTTAGGGTGACCAGACGTCCCGCTTTTTAATAATTTGTCCCATGTCCCACAGCTTTTTTAAAAAGTCCTGATTTTTGGAAAGAATGCACGAACAGCCAGGAAAACAGTAAGGGAATATACAGTTTTTGGCTGCCATGCGGCAATTTCGCCAGGATATGAGTTTTATATTATTTTTATTAATTTTATAATGTTAAACTGTACTAATAACAAATAATTGTTGAGAAGTGATTATCGAGAACTGCTTATCAAAGTTTGCATTGTTGTCAGGTCCCCCCCCCATCAATGGTGTCCCGCTTTACCAGTGTTAAAATCTGGTCACCTTAGACATGTTTGATCCCCAGACTCTGAAAAAAGAATGTATGGTTTCCTTCTGTACCCAGGCCTGGCCTCAGTATCAACTCTCCCCTGGTGAACAATGGCCCCCAGGGGGTACCCTTAATTATGACACCATTTTTTAATCAGACACTTTTTGTAAACAGGAAGAAAAGTGGTCTGAGGTCCCCTATGTGTAAGTGTTCTTTTCCCTCAGGAAAACACTCCCCCCCCCC
>NW_003852595.1:2306601-2327330 GCF_000181295.1 Otolemur garnettii | reverse complement strand
GTCTTCTTGAGGGAGACACCATTACCACCTAGATCAAGCCCACCTGTCTTCTTGAGGGAGACACCATTACCACCTAGATCAAGCCCACCATCTACTTCTCCCACACCCTCCTCCATGTGTTCAGAAAACCCCAGGAGGGAGGCTGTCCCAAGAGTTTTTTGTGGTCCTCCTGCGACCCCCAGAAGACAACCATATCCTCTTGGTTGAGACCGGGAGTGTTGAAAGGAGAAGTGTGGGAGTATATACTCCATTTTCACTGACAGATTTAAAGCAAATTAAAGTTGATTTAGGAAAATTTTCTGATGACCCCAATAAGTACATAGATGTTCTCCAAGGGTTAGGACAAGCCTTGACCTCTCTTGGAGAGATATAATGATACTACTAGATCAGACTTTAACGTTTAATGAAAAGAATGAAGTCCTGGATGGAGCTAGGAAGTGGGGTGATTTATGGTACATGTCCAATACTGATGGCAGTATGTTTCCTGGGAAAAGGGGCAGATACCCCATGGGAAGACAGGCAGTTCCCGTTCAGGATCCTGAATGGGACCCTGAAAGGTAAGGTGACTGGTGGTGTGAACATTTTCTTTTTCTTTCTTTCTTTTTTTTTTTTTTTTTTGAGACACAGTCTCACTCCATCACCCTTGGTAGAGTGCTGTGGCATCACACAGCTCAGAGCAACCTCCAACTCCTAGGCTTAGGTAATTCTCTTGCCTCAGCCTCCCAAGTAGCTGGGTCTACAGGCGCCCACCACAATGCCTGGCTATTTTTTTGTTGCAATTTGGCTGGGGCCAAGTTTGAACCCACCCACCCTCTGTATATGGGGCTGGTGCCCTACCCACTGAGCCACAGGCGTCATCCCTCTGCTCTTGTTTTAAACCAAGTCTAATATGTATCCTAAAAGGTTTACACACGGTCCAAGAAAAAGCCTGTGAATTATTCCAAGTTATCTACTATTTGTCCCCTACTTTAGTCACAACAGGGCTGTGCTTCCACTACCTGGCCAGCGCTATCACCACTCCCAAGGAGGACCTTCTGGCTGCCCTTCAAGAGGCCACAGTTTCTGCCTAGCCTGCCATCTTCACCACAAGGTCACTGCCACAGGGTCATCTTCAGGAATGGAGGGCAGATTGAAGGAACAGAGGGAGCCTGTTCTCTGCTCAGAACACCCCTCACCCTCTCCATTCCCAGGGCTATTTTGAAACCCAAAGCCCCACCATCCTGAGCTGGGGGCCTTGTTAGCCCACAGGGTACCTAGGTGACCAGGTCTTCTCAGTGTAGCAGAAAGAACCAATAATCATGTTAATGAAAACACCGGACCGAAGCTCAAAGCCACGCTGAGCAAACAGACACACCTGCGCTCACAACGCCTTCCCACAACTCACGGAAGTGCAGGAACAGGCAAAAGGTGAGTCTGGTTGGGAGGTTTGTCTGGGCTCAGCGGGGTGGGAGTGGGCATGAGGGTCCCCTGCAGGGGCAGTACACACGCTCTAGATCTTGAGTGTGGTGCTAACACTGGTGTGTGCATTTCCTACACCTCCTCTGGGCACATAAAATGAGACGTTTTGTTGTATATGAATTATACCTCATTAAAGGTGATTTGTTTTTTTAAAGCTCCATGATTTTCCCAAGCAGTACACAGATGACCCAAGCCGGCAGCCTGGCTCCCAGAGGAGAGAAGCAAGACCAGCCTGTGTCTCATCCTTGGGCTGTGGGCTCCACTCACTGCCCCTCCTCTGCCTGCTGGGGGTCTCCCTGTACCCTTCCCGTCCCCACCCACAGTGGACTGTGAGGTTCCAGGATATGCCCCAGCCCCCCTAGAAGCAGCACATCCAGCCCCATCCCTCCCAGAAGCAGCATGTCCAGCCGCTCTTCAGGGCCTTGGCAATGGCTGTGCTCTCTGCCTGGAGCCCTGTCTGCCTGGTCTAGTTGGGACTCTGGTCTTCTCAGTCTCATAGAGACCTCCCTGATCAGTGTCCAGTGGCACTGTCTCTCTCTGTCCCTCCTATGTCACTTCCAACAGATCATTTATAACTCCCTGATCTTAATTAATTACTCCCCCATCACTCCCCTACCTACCTCAAAGCTGGGCTGTGCAAAACCACAGCCATCAGCGACACGTGGCTCTGGGTGCTTGAAATTGAGCCACTCCAAACTGACACTGCTCTAAGTATAAAAAATACACACACAATTCCAAATATATTGTGCAGCACCCAAAATAATGTAAATTATCTCATTAATAATTGCTCCCATGTTGAAATATTTTGGATGTATTAGGTGAAATAAAAACATGATCAAAATGACTTTCATCAGTTTCTTTTTCCTTTTTTTAATATGGCTACTGAAGAATTAAAACTTGCATTTGGGCACATCAATTCTCTATTGGTCAGGAGCTCTGCAATGTCCCATTCATGACTGACTGACCCTGAACTCCATCTGTAGGCTCTTGACTGCCTGGATTGATCACCAGTGATGATGAAAGTGATACTGGAATTGCTTCTTCAGTAGGTCCTTGGTCTTGGGGTTTCCAAGAATGAATCCACAGACCACAGATCTGTGGTAAGACAGGATTTATTTTACAGAAAAGAATACAGAGAAAGTACCAGAACTTCTGGCAGAGGGAAAAACTCAGGTCAGGGGTCTTTTGTCTAGGGGTATATATAGCCTAACAAAGGAAGGCACAATCCCTTCCTGTTCCCAGGCCTAGGAAACTTACACGAAATTGACCTGGCCTGGGAAATTGGGGGTGAGGGGGTGGTGGGGTGGTCCCAGTTTAGCCTGAAGTGCAAGGGGAGGGAGACAGAGGCCAGGGCAGAAGACATGCAGGGGTCCTCAAACTTTTTAAACAAGGGGCCAGTTCACTGTCCCTCAGACCGTTGGAGGGACTGCCGGCTGGGTCCAGTGGCTGCTAAGCAGGACAGGCAGCAACGGCAAAAAGCAGGCCGGATAAATGTCCTCGCCGGCCACATGGCCCAGGGGCTGTAGTTTGAGGACGCCCTAGGGCCTCCCTGAGCTGGCGACCTGGAGGTGTCCCACCCACCAGTTGTCTGGCCCCTCTGGCCACTGGAGCCTCCTGCGCCCCTCCCCCACCCACGGGTTGGTTCCTCTGTCCCGACCGCCTCACCAACACCCCCAGGGGAGGTCCTCCCCTCAGCTCCAGAAAGCTGGCTATTGTAAAAAAGACAATCTTCACCCAAATGAAAGTTAACTCCCCTAGTCTGCCAAAATAGTTCCCGAGAACGGAATGTGGACTAGGTGGACTAGACTTTGCCCGGGCCTCTGAAATCACGCCCAGCTTTGAGGATCCCCACACGGCGCACCAAGGGCGCAGGGATGCTCCAGACCTCCCAAGACCTCCACAGGCCAAGACTTTTTTATTCTTCTTTTCTAAAAAAACAAAGTTTGTTGGTCACATATTTTCAAAGCCCAGAGAGCCTCCAACTCCTCCCCATACCATGGGAACCCAAGCTTGGAAGGAGTGACAGGCCTGGGGAGACAGACTGGGCTGTAGGGAGCCGGGGGGTGCGAGAAAGAAGAGGTGCTGGAGAGGACAGGAGGGGGCGGCGGAGGAGGGGGCGGAGGGCAGGGGGGAAGAACCAGAGGGAAGCCTGCGCAGGCTGGGAGGGAGCAGGAGGGGGAAGGGAGAGGAGCCGCAGCGGGAGGGTCCGGAGTGCGGAGGCCACAGGGCCCACGGGGGCGGGGCCGGGCATGGGGAGGAGGGGGGGGAGGGGTCCGGAAGGGGCGGGGCGGCCGTGTGAAATAAATAGGGCGCGCCTGGCATGGGCGGTGAGGCTCCTGGCTTTTGGATCGTGTCGGTCTTTTCTCCGCAGCTCTGGCCTCACGCTCTGCGTCTAGACTGACCATGGCTGGTTTGCCGCGAGCCGCGCTGCTCCTGCTGGCCGCGCTGGCAGTGGCCCTAGCCGTGAGCTCCGCGGCCCGCTTGGTAGGCGGCTGGATGGACGCCCAAGTCAACGAGGAGGGCGTGCAGCGCGCGCTGGACTTCGCCATAAGCGAGTACAACAAGGCGAGCAACGACAGGTACCAAAGCCGCGCGCTGCAGGTGAAGAACGCCCGCAAGCAGGTGCGTGTGGCCTTGGCCCTGGGCCCCGGAGTCTGAGGGGCCACCCCGCGCGCGCTCCGTCCCGCTGGTGCCAGCCAGCCCCCCATCCCCCGCCCTGGCGCCCCTCGCGGCCGCGCCCGAGCGCGTCACCCGGAGAGTTTCCCAGGTCTCTTGAGTCCTGCCGCCTTTGGCGTGCCTGTCACCGGGATGCCCTGACTCTTGTCTGGCTAGGAACCGGCCTTGCAGTCCGGATCTGCGCCTGGCAACCCAGATCTGCTTGCAGACACCAGGATCAGGGTTAGGCTGTGTCCCTCGTAGCTTCCTAGCCTGTGCAAGGCTGCTAACTGTGAATGCCCACGTGGGGCAGGAAAACAGAACCCCTCACCCGGCTGCCCTCCAGGCTCTGCCGTTAAATGATTTTTCAAACACTATTTTTTCTTTTAACTTTTTATTCTGATGTAACTTCAGACTTACAGAGCTGGTTGCGAAACTAGTACAAAGCCTGGCTGGAGACCTATCACGCAGCTCCCTCACGGAGTCATTCTGCCATACTGACTTAACCCACCTTCCTCTGATATGCCTGTGTAGGCGGAGTGTGTATGCAGTTATTTTTCTGAACTTCTCGAGAAAAAGTACTTCATTGTATATGAAGTGCTTGACCGTCGGGTACTTCCTTATATTGACCGGTTTGTTATATACAGTCCCATGGGTGATCAACTTATAGATCCTAAAAACAAGGACACTAGCTCACATGATCACGATTCAGTCTTGAAAATCAGTATTCAACACTGATATATTCCGTTCTCTCCTGCGCAGACGTACTCAGGTTTTGCTGGCTGCCCCACTGATGGCCTTTATACTTGAGGACACTAGCAGACCATGCATGGTAGCATGGTCCCATCTCCTTGGCCTCTAAGCTGCAGCAACCCTCATGTGGCAGCAGCCAATGTGTTTCCTGCCCTAGTGTCCAGCCCCTTGTGGTAAAGAGACTGTTATCCCCTCACGGTTGGACTGGGTCATAATGTGCACACAGAGGACACAGGTCCTCCTCTCTGAGTGCCCTCAACAGGTGCCACTTGGGGAACCTGGGCTCCTAGTCCTGAAGGGTCAGGTTTCTCTCCAAAAGTCTGGGCTCTGTGAGCAGCCCCTAGGCCAAGCACCATTGACCCTGACCTTCCTTCCACCACCCACAGCCACTGGCATGTCAGTACCTGCTCGGGTACAGAGGCTGTCACCTGAGCCCCACCCCTGCCAGCTCCAGCCTGGTGCAGTGAGACTGGCAGAGGAGGACGGGAGGGGTCTTAGGGCAGCTGGACTCAAGCTTGCCCTGCACCACTGCACAGCAGCCAGCAGTGACACAGTAGCACCGTGTGGCGTGGTAAGCCAGGGTGTAGAGCTCTTCCTCCTGCTCCTGAATATCTGAAACATTCAGGTCAGCCTGTCTCTCCTTCTGCAGCCCTCAGCTGCTGCCCTCTCCCTTGGACAGGGCAAGGTGGGTCCACCTGTACCACTGGAGGGAGGGTCTGACTTGCCATGACCAGGTGCTGTAGATCATTGGTTCTGTGAGCCTACTTTACAGAGGGGAAGGACAAGAGGAATCATGGGACTTGTTCTTCTGTGGGGCAAGGTCTAGAACCCTGGTCACAGGGTCCCTCATCTCATGCTTCTCCACAGTCCTGACACAGCATGTCTGAGGGATGCCTTGTGCAGGGACAGGGGACACTTCTGTATCCAAATGTAAGCCACGCAGGTGTGTAACACACTTGAGAAGTATCAGCACCGAAAGCACACTTAAACAGAAGCATCCATGAGCGGTCTATTACTGGCTTAAAACCTCCATGTGTGAGGCATCTCATTTTCTCCTGTTAAATCAGGAAACAAATCTGAGGGAAATAGAAGAAACAGGATTCTGTTGGGCTGTGCACTAGCGGCTGGGAGAAGCTAAATCTGTGTCCTAGAATGACCAGCACTCCCTGCCCTGGGCCACAGTTGGCAGGAGGTGCTGGATCCTGCTCAGACACGCAGCCTTCCCCTGTAGACCTTGCCCTGTGCTTCTGGTGCAGGGACTGTGTTTATTTGCCATGCCACCCCACCCCCCCAGCAGCAGGCTGGCTGCCCTCAGCTGTGCCTGCCATTCCTGGATGCAGTGAGAGGGGTTAGTTTCTAGTTTCCATCTTTATTTTCTTCTCCTACTTGGGTGCATGTGACACCTTTGGGGGCATTGGTCAGAGAAAGCCAGTTACAAGGGATTACTTGGGCCACAGTCCCCTGATGTCCAGGAGAGGGGGAGTGACAGTGGGACAGCTCAGGAACACGCCGTAACTCAGCATCAGTGAACCGCCTGTATGTGACACTGGTGGGCAGTGCTACAGGTGAACCTGCTCTTGCACACGTGTAGGTCGTGGCTGGGATGAACTACGCGCTGGAAGTAGAGATTGGCCGGACCACGTGTACCAAGTCCCAGCCCAAGTTGGGCGACTGTCCCTTCCATGAGCAGCCACATCTGCAGAGGGTATGTGCCTGGTGTGGGTCAGGGGCAGTGACGCACTGTAGAGGGGAGGTGTGCATTCCTGTGAGCCTGTGTTCAGGTGGGGGCGTGCAGGTGTGGAGGGGCATGTGTGTATGAGTTTTGCATGCACAGGGAGTGTGGGAACTGCATGCATGTCCTTGTGCACATCCTGGGGTGTGTGGCCATGGGGGAGATATGCATAGACACCTGTGAGTGAGGGTACAGGTGAGTTTACACAGACACGCACCTGTGTGTACATGGAGGGTGTGGGGTGGGTATGAGAACACGACTGATTTGAATGGCTAAGGGGCTGTAGCTGGGGAGTTGGGGTGTTAAGAGCACAACCCTGCTCACAGAAGGTGTTATGGGCTGTTGCCTGCTGCACTGGGGAAGGAGAAGGCCTCTGTCCAGTGCCAGCCTTGGCCACCTACCAATGGCCACAGCTGCTCTGAGCAGATTGGAGAGAATTAGAGGCCTGTACGCAGCCCAAACCCTCTGAGCTGCCCCTGCTCACCTACCTCCAGCCTCTCCAAGGGCCTGGCTGATTTTTGTGAGGTCTCTGCTCTGGGGAGAGCCACCGTCCCCTTGTTACCCCTCCCCAGGCCCCAGATCCTTCAGGGGAGTTTCCTCTCCACTGGGGCCTTCCCTCTGGGCCCTCTCCGTGCTGGCCCAGGAGCTAGAAATAGAGGGAGCTTGGGGGCAGGAGCCGCCTACCTCTGGCCCCCTTGGCCTTGCACAGGCTGCTCCTTACAGAGCTGGGCTAGAGCAGGAGGTGGGATCCTTGGACCAGGTAGGGGACACAGTGCCCTTGGAGCCCTGTAGGCCTGTGCAGTCACTGCACAGGCAGGCTGGGTATCTTGGGACTCCTTGGGGGTGGGTGGGGGCTGAGTATCTTGCCCCAAGCTCCCTCACCCCACCCTGACACCCTGTGGTTAGGCATCTTCCCTCTTAGCTGTAACCTTATTAATTATTCTCTTTCCTTTCACAGAAAATGCTCTGCTCTTTCCAGATCTACAGCATTCCCTGGCAGGGCAAAATGACCATGACAAAGTACAGTTGTGAGAACGCCTAGGGGTCTGGCTGCACCGATCACATCACTTCTTCCCCACGTCCTGTATCTCCTGCTGGTGTCCTGCCCTGGGATGGAGCCCCGCCCCACCCACCCCCAACCCCCACACAGGTCTCCCTGTGCACCAGCTCTGGGAGGCAGGAAGAGGAGGCTTCCCGGGGCCTATGCTGAGCAGTCACGTGGCTCTACATGTGACTCAAATTTGCCAGACCATGGTGCACACACTCACCCTCACCTGCTTCAATAAAAAGTAGCAATGGCTCCTTCTTGAGTTGGTGGCTGTGCACATGAGAAGGGTTTCAGCAGTCTCTTTCTGGGGAGCTCCAAGTCCTGCTGGTTGTAGACGGCAGACCAGCACCTAAGAGCAAACTGGGCCACAGCACGCTGCTCGGGGCTGAGTGGCCACTTTGGGGGCACCTGAGTCTTGGATAGGGTATCAGAGCTGCGAGGGGCTGGGAGCCCAGGTACCAGCTGTGGCAGCTCTTGGTGAGGAGTCCATAGAGCAGGGTGTCCAGGCTGTGGGCCCTGGAAGCTGGGCTGCTGTCTCCATAGGGCCCCGGACAGAGCAGTGGATCCCGTGCATGTTTGCAGAGTAGGTGAGAATCCACACACTGACTTCTCCCATCCCATTCCCTAGAGACTAAATAAATACTGATTTACATGCACTTTTCACAAAAACCTTTAGGCCCCTACATGGAAAGAAAGACTAGAATTGCCCGTCTAAGTGTAACTGAGGAAAACACCAGCCAGAACCAGAGATGGAAAAAACCCTGCCGCCAAGGCAGCCTGCTCTGGTCCATCCTGGGAGGTCGAGTGCTAGGTTCACACCCACTATCCCTTCCTTTGGATTCATGATTACATCAGGCTTCACGTCAGGGATACAGAAGTTAAAACACGTAACAGCTATGACATGCCTTGAGTTCTCTTCTCGTTCCAAGGACGTTTCAGTGCATAAAGAACACTACCTAGGGGTCAGATCATTCCATGGGATAGTAGATGCTTCCCAGCCCTGAGCAGCAGGGGACAGTCCTAGGACACAGGGCCCACCCAGTGTCCCTCCATTGGTTGTTTCAGGGCAGAGGGGTGCAGTCCTCAGGGCTGGTCCCACTGGGGCAGGTTTCCAAATACCTTCCATGCTCAGAGCTGCAGGGACCAAGTTCTCTGGCAGCCACTGTAACACTGAAGGCAAATGACAAAAAGGAATTAACCAAACAGCCCCCAGGCCAGCCCAGCATGCTGCACCAGCAAAGCCAGAGCTGGGAAGGCCAGGCAGGAAAGGGGCACCTGCTTCCCTCCACCCACACTGCAGGCAGAGCCTTGGTTCTTTTAACACATGTCTCTGAGGTGAGGAAAATTGAGGGCTAAGTTGAGAAGACTGAGTCAGCATGACCTTGTCTGGGGTGCATGGACTTGGTAACTCAGGCTTCTATTGGGAGGGAGGGCCTCAAGCAGAATAGCAGGTGTCCAGAAGTGGTGGTTGGGTACCTCCCAGCAGAGATGTAGTTACGGCTTTTACCTAAATGAAAGATCTCAGTTTGCCACAAGGAGCTGCCACTCAGACCCTACTGTCAGCGGGTTTCTTGTAGACCTCTTTCTGACACCTCTGTCAGACCTCTTCCGACATCCTCTCTTCCTTGGGGAAGTTGGCCATAGGAGGGGGCTGTGCACATGGCTCCCCCACCCTCTCTGTGAGTGCCTGGTCCCTTTCACTCTGTCCAGTGACCCACAGTCCACAGGGATGCAGGTCAGTGCCACTGTGGCCTCCTGGCAGGCCTGGGAAGGCCTTGACCCTGGGCTCCAGGGGAGGCAAGTTTACCATGTGGAGTCACTGTGATGAGCATGTCCTGGGGAAGCAGCCCCCCTCCCCCACCCCGCCCCACAGCTTCCATCTACATGATTTTATTTTTACGTTTATTTATTTTAAATGTTAAGTATGGATATGTTTTATATGACATCATCAACATAGGGTAGGGCCTGGCTCTGAGTAAACACCTGGTCAATTTTAGCTATTTCTTCATAGATCTGATCACACTAGGTGACAGTTTTAAAACATGGCCCCGACGTGCTGTGGCTCTTCATGCATTTACATGTGGGAGTCTGTCCCTGCCTCTTGGCTCTGGGTGGGCATGTGATGGTATCCACTGAACACTGCAGAGGAAGACAGATGGTGACCTCCAAGACCAGGTCAGAAAATGCCCCAGAGCTACTCCCAGGCTCTATGTCAGATCCAACTTCCCTAAGGCCATCAGGCTGGGGAAGGGGAGAGGGGCTGCCCAGGGGTCCCCTGGTTGACACTCCCAGCGAGCCCCCTGCCAAAGCCAGCATGACCTGTTGGCCTCACCGGACGTCCAGTCCAATGTGAGCTCTGAGGTGCCTGCAGGACCCTGTCACCCCTGCAACCACACTGAGACGTGAAGTGAGAACAGCCTAGCTGTGCCTTCCTGGATTCCTGGCTCATGAAATCATGAGCAAGATAACAACATTTGTTTGCCACCCCACTAAGTGTAGGCAACTTGTGCTGAGCTCGTGTCTGGGGCATGCCTGCGTGTGAGCATGTGTGCACGTGTTTGCATGTATATATTGAAGGAGTGAAGCCCAGGGCCATGGAGTCTGGCCGCCTGAACATGAATTCCACCCAATAGGCGACGTGGGCAAACTCCCTGTCTCTTGTGTAAAGTGGGGCCAATCATAGTTTCTTCCTCGTGGGAGTTATAAGAATTAAGTGTATTACCAGCCAGGCATAGTGGCTCATGTCTGTAGTCCCAGCTACTCAGGAGGCTGAGGCAAGAGGACTGCTTGAGCCCAGGAGTTTGAGGTTGCTGTGAGCTGTGACACCACTGCTCTCTACCCAGGGTAACAAAGTGTTAATATCTGTAAGACACTCAGTACATACCATGTGGTGGTACCATTAAAGTTTTTTACATGAATATGTATTACAGTCAAAATTTGCTAGAATTTATTGTTACCTGGTATTTTACGAGTCTAACTTCATTTTTCAAATTATATTCTTAGCCATTTATTTTTCTGTGAGCTTTCCAAAACCTGCTTCAAAAAGCCATTTTGATCCCACAGCAAATTCCCAAAGCTTCACAGATCAGTTTCTGGATCTCAGTCCTAAATCTAGTTGGTTCTTTCTAATGTTTTTTCCAACCACTCCATTTTAAATATTCATATTGTTTTTATATATTTCAGGGAAGAACCATTTTATTTATTCTTTCTTCCCCTCCCAAATTTTGTTTTCTAAACATACTTATTCTTTTTTTTTTCAGGTTCAAATAGTAGAAGTATTATGTTTTGAACCAGGCCTGGGAAGGCCTTGACCCTGATAGTTTAATTTGGGGAAAAAGTAACGTTTCACGTTTGAGCCTTTCATTTTAGCATACGGCATGCCTCGCAGTGTGTCCATGCTTTTATTATGCCCTTCAGTAGGGTAAAATAACTTCATGCATCTTTTATATTTCCTGTGAAGCTTATTCCTGTATATCTTTGTAACCTTAACCAGTCACTGCTGGTAACCCTACTGATCTTGCGTTTTTGTTTTTTGTGTCTGCCTTAGTGGCTCACCATGTATAGACTCTCAGAGGTTTGGAATTTTTCGACGCACTGTTACTGTCAATGCAGAATGCATCTGCTTATGATTGTTGGAGAAGTGACCGTGGACTAGACCATGAGCTTCATTAAAAGGTTCCAGAGAGAGAAAGTCGCCAACTCCGTCCCAAACCTGCAGGTCTAAGCTTGAGAGATGAGGCAATTGGAGAAAAAAGTCCAACCTTGCACTCCTTTCTGCGGCGCTCTGCTGTGCACACCTAACACTGAGAAGGCACGAGCAAAACGGAGGTTAAAATAAAGGCAGATTTTCCTTTAATTATCCGTATGTCCTCCTCATCCTCGCATTGGGATTCCAACTGGGCCACTTCAAAATCACTTCACCGGAGGCTTGTGTGGCTGAGTCACATTTCCTCAGTGGTCACTGACATCAGTCAGGGCCTGCAGCTCCCTTGAGACCAGGTAAGTTCTCTGAGTAACACTAGTCTCGAGCTTGGCAGCACTTTGAGATCCCACATTCCCACTTTCAGAAGCTGGATCTGCTGAAGCCAGGTAGGGGACCAGGATAGTGAGATTTTAAATACCTGCCACCCGTTGCTGTGGTTGACACTCCCAGCTGAGCCCCCTGCCAAAGCCAGCGTGACCTGTTGGCCTCAGTGGATGTCCAGTCCAATGTCCAGTCCAAGGTTCCACTGGACATAATCCAGTTGTGTCCAAATCCGTCACTCCTGAGACATCTGCAGATTGAGTGGTGGATGTGTTCTCATGGTCATACCTACCTCTGGACATGCTCTGGATGCCAGATATCTCAACAAACATCTAGCCCAGGTGTCTGGTAATTAAAACACAACAGAAGAAAAGCAATAGAATATTCCTTCTCCCAAAGCCCTGGTTGGATCCATGACCTTTAGTGGACATTTCAGGAAACTCAGCAGCTTTCTGTGGAGCACAGCCTCTCACATCTTCAAACACAGCACTGGGCAGTTCCCTGCCCTTGGAATGCCCTTGACTTCACTCCCGGGGTGGTTGCCACTTACCTTCACTGGCCATGTAATCTCACTGATTGCTCTTTCCCTGAGCATTTTCCGGCTATCCATGCTGTCCTTTCCCGCTGGGTCCTTCAAGAGTCCAAAGGCTTCCCTTGTAGGGTAGAACCATTTGGCTCTTTCTAGAATGCCCCATACCCATCAAAGTGCCCAGAAACCAAAGAGCTTCCTACGAATCAGGATCCGCCCTCTTTATGAAGGAGTTTTGCTCACAAATGGCAATACTTTCTTTAACCCCAATCCAGGCTCCTGATGAACAGACTAAGGAAGATGCCCACCTTTTCTCAGTGGCAACCAGCTGGGAAGTGGTGCTGAGCAGTGCGCACCACACATGCTCTGTAGCCAGATGGTCACTCTGCGTGCATGGAGGCTGTTTCCAGACACAACTCAGCAAGTGCCCCACCTTCACATGACAATAACTGTTTCCACATGGAGATCCACCCCTCCTCTCCTTCACGTCACCTGTCCCCAGGAGAGCTGGTTCTGTCCTTTAGTCTACAGCATATATCCTTGGCTAAACCCATCTCTGTCCTCAAGCCTTAGTGACTGGCTTAAGGATTGCAAGGGATGACCCAAGTCTGGCCGCTCAGGACCTGTCAGCCTTAACAATGGCATTTTGTTTGACTATTTGAAAAGCAGGGCACTTTCTTCCTTTCTAGGTGAGAAGATAAGAAAGACATGAGGTCTGGGGTCCACTTGGAACTTGCTGGAGAATAAAGCTAAATCATGGGAGGGCACCAGAACTGAAATAAGAGAAAGCAAGGAGCAGGCAGGTTGCAACATTGGAGCCCGGCACCATGCAGAGACTGACATCAGCCCTTTCTCTGGACTGTTTAGTCTGCAAACCAACCAGCCCCTCCTCAGGCCAGCTGGGTTTGGTTTCACAGAACTTTGCTGTTCTACTCTCACTGACAGAGGAGGAAAGACTGGACTCACCATTCAGTTCTCAGACTCATAATCCTAAGACATTTCTTGACTATTTCAGAAGTAACACCCCAAGGACAACCTTGCAGGAAGTGAAGGACCTGCCCTCTGGACCTTAGAGGTAGCAGGTCACTCTTAAAAGTGCAGGCTTGACAGATAGAACTGTGGCTAAAAGCAGGGGCCCACTCAACATCTGAAGGTGCTGCCATGTTCATAGAAGTTAGTGTAATTTTCCTTTCTTATGATGTAATCGGGCTCATCCTTTAAGACATTATCAGCCAGAAGTGTGGCATCCCCTGGGCACCAAAGACAGTATACCCTCTGGACATGCCTTTCCCACCTGCATAAGGCCACTCCCCCAAGACCAACCATGTTTCCTTGGAGGATCCTCTGACCTCTCATAAATGGTACTGATTTGGATTCAGGAAATTCTCAAATAGGCCACAACAACTCACTAATTAAATTCATCCATCCAAAAACTGAAAAGACAACCCTCAGAATAGAAGAAAACAATTGCAAATTATGTTTCTGACATAGAACTTGTATCCAGAATATGTAAAGAACTCTCCCGACCCAATAAAAAGATAAATACATCAATTAAATTCTTTTAGACCACTCAATTTAAAAAATAAAGACAAATAGCTTAATTTAAAAACAACTGTTAAAGATAACCTAATTAAAATACCCCAAAGGATTTGAATAGTTATTTTCCAAAAGGAAATATGTATTAATAAATGGCAAATAAACATATTTTTAAAAGTCTCTGGCTCGGCGCCTGTGGCTCAAGTGGCTAAGGCGCCAGCCACATACACCTAAGGTGGCAGGTTCGAATCCCCAGCCCGGGCCCGCCAAACAACAATGATGGCTGCAAGCAAAAAATGGCCGGCGCTGTGGCGGGTGCCTGTGGTCCCAGCTACTTGGGAGGCTGAGGCAGGAGACTCGCTTGAGCCCAGGAGTTGGAGGTTGCTGTGAGCTGTGCGGCCATGGCACTCTACTCAGGGGGATAGCTTGAGGCTCCGTCTCAAAAAAAAAAAAAAAAAAAAAGTCTCAACTCATTAGCTATTAAGAAAAGACAAACAGAAGCCACAGTGAGATACCAGTTCAGACTTACTACATGGCTGCAATCAACAAGACAGAAAATGACCAGATGAAACCCTTATACACAGCTGGAGCAAATGTAAAATGTTGCCTCTTGTTTGGAAAATGGTGTGACAAGTTTTCAAAAGGTTAAAGATAGAGTGATGGTAGGGTCTATCCACTCTACTCATATTTTTACATCAGAAAAAAGAGAGACGTAAGTTCACCTGAAAACAGGTGAACACAAAAGTTCATAGCAGCAAAGAATACTCATAAAAGCAAATAAAGAAAACATAGAAACAGCCCAACTGTTCATCACATGAGGATTGCACGTGACCAGGGATCTTGACAGTAAGCAAGATTGAGTGTATCCGTGCGTTGGGGTATCACAGGGCAATAAAGAGAATGGCCTCCTGATACGTGCTACCACCTGGTTAAACCTTGAAAATGCACTAACTGAGCACAAGTCAGCAACAGAAAACTACAACCATACAATTCCATTGATATGAAATAGCCAGCACAGAAAAAATTATAGCAAAAGAATATAGATCAGTGGTTTCCTGGGGCTGGGGGCTGTGGGGCAGGGGTGATTGCTGATGGGTAGGAGGTTTGTTGGGGGGCGGGGTAAGAAAAGTGTTCTAAAATTAGATTGTGGAACCAGGCACAGTGGCTCACACCTATAATCCCAGCACTTGGCAGGCCAAGGCAGGTATATTACCTGAGCTCACAGATTCAAGACAAGCCTGAGCCAGAGTGAGACCCCGTCTCTAAAAAAATAGCCAGGCGCTGTGACAGGCACCTGTAGTCCCAGCTAGTTGGGATGCTGAGGCAAGAGAACTCAAGAGTTTGAGGTTGCTGTGAGCTATGACGCTACAGCACTCTACTGAGGGTGACCAAGTGAGACTCTGTCTCCCAAAAAAAAAAAAAAGTAAAAAAAATAAAAAAATAAAATTAGACTGTAAATATATTTGCACAATTTGGGGAATATACTATGAACCACTGATTGTCCCTGTTAGTGAGTGAATCATATGATATATGAGAATTATATCCTTTAACTGAGATATAATGTTTAAAGTAATTTCACCCTGGAGCTACATTTTCCCCAAGTCAAATGTTTATTCTCTCTTCTCTTTCCCATTCCAAATAATTTCCAGCCATGTTTTCCAGTCAAGACTCAACAAAATTCTACAGCAACAGGGAGTTACTCTAAGTACAAGCCAATGTGGAAAGAACCCAAACTTGACCGTAAATGTACACCTACCCCCCAATCCCCATTATCTCATTCCCAGGGAAAAAATTAAAGTGCAAGATTAATTCCCCTTGCAAGTTGAGGTCATCTGAATTCAATGAAGACATTTGAGTCCAAAAAAAAGCAAAGCTAAATAACCATTTGTAGTTAGCAAAGTTTATAAACTACTCTTCCCAAATTCCTGTCCGTTTCAGTCTCAGTGAGAATCTCAGCCAGCAGCTGAGACTCTGGGCCTTAGTGTGTGGTGAAGCCACAGACCCTGCAGCACTTGTCACTGTCCCTCATTATTATTGGACATAGAGATTCCCAAAGTTGAGTTTCTGGAACAGCAGCAGCAGCAGGGAACCTGTCAGAAATGTGGATTCTCAGCCCCACCCCCACCTGCTGAATCAGAGACTGAGGTGTGGCCCAGTCAACACTGTGATTGGGGTTCCTCCTCTGGCCACGTGATTCCCTCTCCCGGTGTTTATGCTCTGAGTCATCTCCTCCAGTGAGACAGGCTGACATAGTGACTACATCTTCTTTATTCACTTTGTCAGTCTGGGTAGAGTGTCATGGTGCCATTATAATTAACAACAACCTCAAACTCCTAGGTTCAAGCAATCCTCTGGCCTCAGCTCCCCAAGTAGGTGGGACTACAGGAAGCTGCCACAATGCCAAGCACTTGCTCTATTTTTAGTAGAGTTGGGGGTCTCCCTCTTGCTCAGGCTGGTCTTGAACTAGACCTCAGGCGATCTCCCTGCCTCAGCCTCCCAGAGTGCTAGGAGTACAGGTGTGAGCCCCTGCACCCAGCCTACCACCTTCTATTCGTGGAATGTAGCAGAAAAGACAGATGTCACTTCCTAATCTAGCTTATATAGAGACTGCATCCACCCTGGTCGCCCTGCCTCTGCCTCTCAGATGGCTCGCTGCTGTGTGATAAGGACACATGGGCAGCCTATGGAAAGTCCCAGGGACGGCGTGTGGAAGCCATCTCCCTACCAAGTCCCCCCAGCCAAGCCTCAGCCAACAGCTTGACTGTGACCTTGTAGGAGACCTCAGCTGGAGGTGTCCAGCTGAGCTGCACCTGAATTCCTGGCCGTAGAAACAGTGGGATAATATATAATAATCTTACTGTGATAGGCTGACAAGCTGTGTGGTGTCGCGCCACAACCAGAGGCCTCAGGTGATCCTGAGGAAGGCTAAAGAACCATCTATCCGTCAGTCACGGTCAGCCACCACCTGGACCAGAGCGGCTCCCTCCTCCCCGCGCTTCCCAGGGGTGACGTCACCTGCCTCGCAGAGCGGCCCCTCCCCCTCCCGAGCTCTGCTAGGGCTGCTGTGACGTCTGTGCCTTGCCTTCCTGGTCCCCGTGCTTTCAAACCCCAATCGTTTCCGTTCTTTTGCAGTCCACTGCAAATACTCTGAGGATACTCTGAGGAAGGATATAAAGCAATAGTTTCCAGTCTGCTAAAACCATCTCCCATGTTGAAACAGAGCTCGTCTCTCCTCCTAAGACGGATACCTCTTTCTCCATCAGAATGTCCACTAGCCCCAGCCACCTTGGGCTAATGCCGCCTCCGCTCACCATCTCTTATTTTCTTTTTTTTAGACAGAGTCTCACTATGTCACACTCAGTAGAGGGCTGTGGCATCACAGCTCACAGCAACCTCAAACTCTTGGGCTCAAGCGATTCTCCTGCCTCAGCCTCCCAAGTAGCTGGGATTACAGGTGCTCACCACAATGCCTTTTGTTGCATTTGTCATTGTTGATTAGCTGTCCCGGGCCGGGTTTGAACCCACCACCTTCAGTGTATGTGGCTGACCCTGTAACCACTGTGCTACGGGTGCCAAGCCACCCTTGCTTATTTTCCTTGAGTTTATCAAGCATGTTCTCTTGGAACTGAAGCAAACCTGTATCTCCACCAACAGTCTACATCACTTGGAAAGCACCAGTAGAGCACTAACGATTTGGGGTTGGGGAAGTTGGTCAGGAGGTCAGGCCTGGTTGGTAAGCCTGGGGCTGGTTGCTGAGGCTGTGCTCTCCTGCCTGTGCATCAGAATCCCCCAAAGCCTTGAACAGATGCTAACTCACACAGACCACGCCCGGACAACCGAAGTTACACTCCCCAGGTGATTCTAACAGTTGTAACAGGCAAACCCTTAACTGTTCATATGGGGGGGAGAGGGTCTCTTCATACAGGCCTAAGAGGCTGAGTGGTTTCATAGACCATATCTGTGCCCCCAAACTCAGGTGTCATTCCAGGGTGGCCTCTCGACCACCCTCCCCTTTCTCAGTGAGATGATTTTGGCCCCAGGCACTATTTATAATTCATAGTAGCTTAGATCTTTCTCACCTTTGTAGTGCCCCCTTTAAGAGAAATTGGATGGAGGTTGGTCCCCAGCTCCCTATCCTGGCCTTAAGAACCACAAGTCCCATCGGTCCAGTCCTTAAATTCCCAAGGAAGTCTCTCTTCTTGCTGAGTCAGTCAGTGCTATCATCACATGTGTGTGGCCTGCTTCTTCAGGAAGCAGCAGGCCACACACATGTACACACGGAAAGAGTGTCAATAAGACAGGGTACGTGCATGTTAAATATATACCCGATCTGACATGTACACACAGAAAGAGCATCAATAAGACAGGGTACATGCATGTTAAATATATACCCGATCTGTATTATCGGCAATACAGGATGTCCCAAGTTTTACAAAACATTTACAAGATATTCTCTATGTGTTGGCCCCACTTTGTAAAATTTTGTAATAAATAAAGGTTCATTTAGCTACAATTCCGTTTTCCCTGTGTAAGGCGACTTTAGTGTGACTTTGGGGACGTCTTGTATATAATGTGGAGATATGTTGTGTGTGTATGTACATATACGTGTACGGGATTTTAAGATGCTATATTCATATGTATTTAGAGAATTCTGTGCACAGACTGTGTATTAAGAGGTCTGCTTTAAGAAACTGGCTCACTTGACTGTGGGGCTGGCAAGTCTGGAGTTGGTCTGGCAGGCAGAACTCTGTTATAATCCGACACAGAATTCTTTCTTCTTCTGAAAACCTGGGTTTTTGCCATTCAGGCCCTCAGCTAATTGGATGAGGTCCAGCCACATTTTTGAAGGTTATCTCTTTCACTTTCGTCCACCTGGCTGGACATGTTAGCTACATCTGTAAAATGCCTGAAGGCAACTCTTAGACTTGTGTTTGCCCAAACCCAACAACGGGCGCCACAGCCTCGCCAGGCTGACATTCACAATTTCACCATCACAGCCGCTTTTCTTCAGTTTTATTTTTATTTTTCCTCTGTTCCTGTTCTGAAAGCAAAGGGGAAGCACGTTTTCAGAATGCTCCTGTCCCTGCTTCATTTCCCGAGGAACTTAGGAACAGAACGTTCCTGAAACAGGCCCTTTCAGTCACCTTCCCGGCCTTCAGCTTTGCGCTGACACCCCCGGGACAAGAAGAGATTTTCCTCATGTGGCGAGCAGGGCGCAGTGGGGCTGCTCTGGCCTTCAGTGACCATGACTGCGGCTGCTCGTCTTCCTGGCCAAGCCTGACTCACTGGGCCACACCCACCTGCCCATGGCCAGCAACTGATCTCTCAGTGGACAGTCCTGGGCCCAGTGGCAGCTCAGGAGTGCTCCTGCTAAAAAAGGAGTGTGAGAAGAAGGGCCTAACTTTTGTTCTCAACGGTAGAAATAAGACGGTGTTTTTGCTTTTTTTATTCTGTAAGTTGTATATCACTGTTCGTGAAATCAAATAGAACTGACTACATGCATGTGTGATTTTAGAATCAAGAAGGGAATCTCCAGCTTCACGAAATACCTTCCTGCTCTAATCTGTCCTGGATCCAATTCCTTGGGACGTGCCCAAGCCTTTTCCAGGGCAATCTCCTTTAAAACGTCCCCTCCCACTGCTCGGGCCTCCCTGCCCCCTGGCACCACCTCTTGGTACAGAGCCCAACAGGGAGCAGCCGGCAGAGAAGGGCAGCCCAGTCGCAGAGCCAGCCTCAGGGAGATTAGGGTGGGGCACAGCCGAGAGGAGGCCGTCCCCGGGAATGGGGAAGTGTGGTCACAAAGCCTTGTTCAAGATATATTTAAGAATTTAAACTTCCATCTTCCATATGAGAAAAAGGTGTACCATTTTTTAATAGTTTTATTTCCTCTTTATTATGCTTGTTGAGGAGGGAGGGAAGGAGAAAGAATTTCTAAACCAACCATTCCTTGGGGAGGTACAGTGTCTTGGGGATATTATCTCATTAAAAAAATAAATCATTGTTTCTGGTCAACAGCAGAGTGTGGAATGTATACAGAGTTTACTATAATATAGTATTTAGTTAATAAAATAAATTTCTTGTTCTTGGTTATCAACAGCATTCTGAAAAGTTCAGGATTTTCTGATTTTAACCCTGGAGACTGCTGGCATGCCAGCTATACTGTTTAGAGGCCAGTCCGCACTTCCACCCCACACTTGGCCAGCCAAGGAAGCTGCCATCTGATGTTCCTTTCCAACCAAAAGGGCCTTCCGCTGCCATCCCCTGGGTGGATTGTGTAAGGCATCTCCTGGAAACACAAGCAACCAACATCACACTTTAGGGCTTTCCCGGAGGCGTTTCACTCTCCATGCCAATGATTGCTTCTTGGCACAATGGACCCTTCACATGATTTGGAAGGCAAGAAGCAACATCACCAAAAATAGGGGTGGGGCGTTCAAGGCTTTAGGAGGTATGACCTGTGACCCAGCACCAAAAGGGAGGTGGTGGGATTCAGTCAAGCAAAACTCACCTGCAGGTGAGACCAGGCATGAAGCACACAGTCCTTTAATTCCAGGTAAATTTATCTGCCCTTTAGTCCACCTATTTTAAGTAAGGAATTTTCTCTTGAGTCATGAGTTAATTAAAACTCCAAATGGTTATATATACACATTTTTTTTTTTTTTGGCAGTTTTTGGCCAGGGCTGGGTTTGAACCCTCCACCTCCGGCATATGGGGCCGGTGTCCTACTCCTTTGAGCCACAGGCGCCGCCCTGGTCATATTTTATTTTTTACCCACAGTTCTCTCCAGCTAATACGAGGAAACTTAACAAAGACAAGCACATCACATATTCCATTTCCCTGAGAATAAACACTTTCCCCCAAGTCCCTAAAGTTCTTTTTCTTATCTTTTCTTTACTATTCTTAACAGTGTTTTAAAAATATCTGGGCAGGTAATTCCTTGGCCAGTAAACTTAGCCTCCTAGCGTAAGCGGAGCCCTTAGTTCCTCCCTCCGAC
>NW_003852595.1:2303278-2306490 GCF_000181295.1 Otolemur garnettii | reverse complement strand
TCTCCCTTTGAGCCTGTATTTGGGTCTAAGAATTCAGTAACCTTGTCCTTTCAGATGAATCCTAATTTCACAGCTCCAGCTCAAATCTCCTTCCTAGCCTCTTGTTACAGACCTCCCTTTATACACAGAAGAAACTCAGATACAGAGTAACACCCAGCTCCACGAAGACCCCAGGGAACCCCAGGAGGTGACATGGACATTCCAAGCCGGGGGCCTCACACCCAGAAACAGAAGCTGTGGTTTGCAGCACACCGTTGGCGCCCGTGCCCACCCAGGGGGATACACAGTGACGGACAAGCCCTGTGTGATGACACTGCAGTGAGGGCCAGTAAGAGACTGGAGTTTTACTTTATTTTAGGTTGTGTGAAATGTCTTTTCTGAAACACAATTTCATTGTTTTGGTAGCTCCATATTTTAAATGTGGCTGTTAAAAACTGTAGCATCTGAATCAAAAAGAGCTTGGTACAAAAGAAAAGGTGTCTTAACGATTTTCATATAGATTACACAATGAAACAATATTTTTAATATATTGGGCTAAATAAAATACATTAGTAAAGTTTTTCACCTGTTTCTTTTTACTTTTGATAATGTAGAAAATTTTAAATTACATACAACAGCTCACACTATTTTTCCTTTGAACAGCGGTGTCAGTGTGACAATGCACCTCAAAATACCTCCGCAGGGACAGTGAGAAGTGTGTGCCCAGGTGGACTCACTCCTGCCGCCCGCAGGTGGACTCCTGCCGCCCAAGGGCAGCTGTGAGTGTCAGGGCTCCCACAGCAGGAATCCAAATCCACGATGAGTCACTGGAATTGGGAGTCCCTAATTAACAAGGCTGATAAGATAATGCCTGTCATTATCAAAACCAACACAAGAGCTGATAGAATTTATTTTTGTTTGTAAAAACAACATAAAGGTTTGCTTGGGAAAATGTTGCACAGGTTCTGCGACCCGGAACAAATGAGGCGAGCTGGGCCCCCTTGCACCTTGGAGCAAGGCTCAAAGTGGATGGTTGGGCTGGTTCTATAATGCCCCATTCAGAGGTTCCTCTTCTGAGCTAGGCTGATGCTGTCCCTGGACATCGGCATTCTTTGTTTCCTTTTTTTTTTTTTTTTTTTTGAGACAGAGCCTCAAGCTGTCCCCCTGGGTAGAGTGCCGTGGCATTACAGCTCACAGCAACCTCCAACTCCTGGGCTCAAGCGAGTCTCCTGCCTCCGCCTCCCAAGTAGCTGGGACCACAGGCGCCCGCCACAACGCCCGGCTCTTTTTTGGTTGCAGCCGTCATTGTTGTTTGGTGGGTCCGGGCTGGGGATTCAAACCCACCACCTTAGGTGTACGTGGCTGGCACCTTAGCTGGTTGAGCTATAGGCGCCGGGCCAGCATTCTTTGTTTCAAAAAAGAAAAAAAGAGCCTCACCATGTCACTCTTCATGGTAGAGTGCTGTGGCATCACAGCTCACAGCAACCTCCAACTCTTGAGCTTAAGTGATTCTCCCAAGTAGCTGGGACTATAGGCACTCACCACAATGTCCATCTATTTTTTGGTTTCAACTGGCTGGGGCCAGGTTCGAACTGCCACCCTCAGTAGGCCAGTGCCCCACGCACTGAGCCACAGGCACCACCCAGGACATCTGCATTCTAGAGTAAACCTCTCCTGTACACACTAGCTAGAAAGCAGAGTGAGCTACAAGAAAGGCCACTTGTGCCTGCTTGCAAGTGAGTGTGTAGGTATCTGAAAGAGTTTGATCAGAGACTTGTTTCTATCCCTAGGGTGAGGAGGTTACAAGGAAGGGGCCATTAGTAGTCACTTAGTTTTAATTGCCAAAGCTACTGACCAGAAGAACCTGCCCTCCGCTGAATGGCTGAGTCAGCTTAGACCATCTCCCACACGGCCTGTGTGGCTGTGACCACGGAGCAGGTTCAGTGAGCTCACGTAGAGCACCTGTGCCCTCCAGCCTTCCCCTCTCAGGTTCGAAAAAAAGGAGAATTCAAAATACTCTTAAGTTTAGGTAATAAAAGAGTGGTTCCATGAACAGAAGTGAGGAACTAGGGAAAGTGATTAGTGACAAAGAAAGAAAATAATAATAACGTAAATGACAACCAATGGAATGTGCCACAAAAACAGAGCAAAGGGAAAAATTCCACATGATCATCTCACTGAATGCTGAAAAAGCATTTGACAAAAGTAAACAATCTTTCCCGTAAAAATATTCTGTATATACTACGTTTTCTTTATTCACATATCAATTGATGAGTTCTCAGATTGATTCAGTATCTCTACTCAGCCACCAAAAGGCAATTAGATGGAACTGGAGAGCATTATCCTAGGTGAAGTATCTCAGAAATGGACAGACAAACACCACACGTTCTCCTTAACAGATGGGAGCCAACGATGGGTGCACACGGTCATGGAGTGGTATAAAGCAGTGGTTCCCCCTTCAGTCACTTGGGTCTAGTTTCACAGAAGAGAGTTTTTCCATGGACAGGGGAATGGGATGGAAGGCTGGGGGAGTAGCATCAGATTCTCATAAGGGGTGCACAACCTAGATCCCGCTCATGTGCAGTTCACAGCAGGGTTTGTGCTCCTGTGAGAATCTACCGCTCAGACAGTGCTGCTGTGAGCAGTGGGGACTGGCTGCAAATAAAGATGAAGTTCTGCTCACTCACCTCCTGCTGTGCGGCCAGTTCCTAGCAGACCATGGACTGGTGCCAGGGACTGAGGTTGGAGACCAGTGGCATAAAGAACATTGAAAACCAACGAGGAGGGAGGGTGGAAGAGAGGTGAGGGATAAAACTCACCGTGGGGGTACAGTGTGCTCTATTCCAGGGAAGGCACCTAAAAGCCCTGACTTCACCGTTCTACAATTCACAGATGCAACAAGAACACGTGTAACCCCTAATATTGTGAAATAAAGATTATATTTTAAAAGACTCAAGAAAACTATTTCAACAGAATAAAAGCCACATATGAAAATCCCATAGCTAACATGATACTCAGTAATGAAAGGCTAAAAGCTCCTCCTTCTCCTCGGAAGCAAGACAAGGATGCCCACTCTTTCCGTTTCTATTTAACAGAGTTGGAAGTCCTGGCCAGAACAATTAGGCAAGAAAAAAGTAACGAAAGGCATCCTAATGGGAAAGGAAGAAATAAAACCATTTGTCTTCACAAGTGGCATGACCTCTCATATAGAAAACCCTAAAGAGATGGCTCGG
>NW_003852595.1:2295631-2302454 GCF_000181295.1 Otolemur garnettii | reverse complement strand
CACAGACACACACAGACACACACAGACACACAGACACACACAGACACACACACACAGACACACACACAGACACACACACACAGACACACACACACACAGAGTTGAAAGTAATAAATTCAGCAAAGTAGAGGATGCACAATCAACACACAAAAATCAGTTGTGTTTCTGTACATTAACAAGTGAACAATCCAAAAAGGAAATTCAGAAAATAATTACATTTATAAAACCATCAAAAAGAATAAAATACTTAGAAATAAACTTAAGCAAGGAAGAAAAAGATCTGAATAGTGAAACCACAAAAGTGCTAAAAGAAATTTTTAAATGCCTAAATAAATGGAAATATTTATTAAAAAGTCTATACTCATGGATTAAAAAGATGTCAATATTGCCCATAGTGACCTACAGATTCAATGCAATCACTATAAAAATCCTGATGACTATTTTGTTGGCAGAAATTGAAAAATCCATCCCCAAATGTATATGTAATCTCACAAAAACCAGAATAGCCAAATGATTTAGAAAAGTAAAATTATCAAGTTAGAGGTTGCATACTTCTGACTTCAAAACTTACTAAAAAGCTCCAGTCCAGGCAGTCCTAGAGTAACAGACGTCTGATTTACATACGACTTGCCCTTATGAACTGAGGCTATTACAGGTAAACAGGAAAACATGCCTGTTCCAACTTACATCAAATTCAACTAAAGACACTACAACAGAGTAAAAAGGCAACCCACAAAAAAAAGAGAACATAACTGCAAATGTCACAGCTGACAAGTGGTTAATACCCAGAATGCATAAAGAACTCCTGCAAGTCAACAACAAAAATGAAATACCTTGACCAAAAATGGGCAATGGATTTGAATACATTTCTCTAAAGAAGATGCATAAATGGCCAAAGTGCCCGTGCAAACATCACAAATCATTAGGGAAGTGCAAATCAAAACCACAGTGAGATGCCGCCTCACGCCCCCCATGCGGCTGCTGTCAGGGTGTGATGGAGTCAGCTCCCTTCTGCACTACTGACGGGAATGTGAAATGGTGAGGCAGCTGTGGAAAACTTACGGCAGTTTCTCAAAAAGTTAAAAATGGAATTACCATTTGATGCAAATTCCACTTCTGGGTCTATATCCAAGAGCAGTGAAAGCAGAGACTAACAGATATTTGTACACTGTGTTCACAGCAGCAATACTGACAACAGCCAACAGGTGGAAACAACCCAAGCATCTTTGGATGTGTGAACAAATAAACAAAATATGCTTTGTACATATTATTTAGCCTTAAAAAGGAAAGAAATTCTGACATTTGCCACAACAAGGATGAACCTTAAAGAAGGTCTGCCAAGGGACACACACCAGTCGACAGAAAGGACCAATCCCGGGTGAACACGGTCACGTGAGGTTGCAAGGGCGGCCAAGTGCACAGGGACAGATAGCAGAATGGCGGTTCCAGGGGCTGAACATGAGAGTGGGAGTTATTGTTTAATGAATTTCAGTTTGGGAAGACGAGAAAGTTCTGGAGATGGATTGAAGTGATGTTTGCCCAACAACGTGAGCCTGCTTCACACCACTGAACTATCTACTTACAAATGATTTAAACACAAAATATTTATGTACATTTTAGCACTAAAAGTAAAAAAAAAACCAAAAAACTTTACATTCAGCCAAATTACTTTTGTCACCAGAGCGTCTCTTGCATCAGTCACATCCTTTCTGCTGCAGTCTCAGGCCCTGAACTCTCAGGTTATGACTCAAACAGCTCCCTAAGCTCACTAACTCTGGAAAGACCAGGCCTGAGGGGCCGGCAGGCTTGGAGCATCAGCTTCTGCTCCCTGCTCTTCCTCTCTGCAGGGTCCGCCGGGGCCAGGATCCAGAGCAGTCCCAGTGAGAAGCAGGACCTGTGCTGGGCTCTTCCGGTGAGAGACCTTTCAGTTCTCAAAAGCAAGGCTTGCAGTTGCAGGCAGGACACCCTCTCCTGGTGGGGGGGGGGCAGGTGACTGAGAGGCCCCCCTGGAAGACCCCCAGAGGCTCCTTCTGCAGGACAGCACATCCCCCAGTGCCAGGGATGTGATGCCAGGCTCCTTGCAACCCTCTGCCTGGTGGTTTCCAATGGGCACAGCAGCATCACCTGAGCATTTGCTGCAGACACTCCCCTATTCCCCCTGCCCAGAGGTCAGGCGAGCCTTCAGTGTCCATGGTGGGTTTGATGGGCAGTCAGATTTGAGAATTATTGACAGTGGTGAGCAAAGATGAGCAAAGGCCACTGCAAGTGACTTATAATTTGGAGTTAGAGGATTCAAGTTTAAGTGAGGGGGCTTGGTCGTCTCACTGTTGCATAAGGATCAAACAAGTCCTTGGAGGTTCATGTCTGGACCCAAGCAGGGAGTAAGATCAGCCACAGCCACACCTCCAAGACTCCATAGACACAGTGAAACAGGACCCAGGGCTGAATTCTGTGCTCTGAGCTTTTACCAAGGAGGCCTTTGTTATTTGTATTTCCTTTTATTTGGTGGTGCAGTGCACATGCCTGCCAAAAGGCCGTGGTGAGCATTGCTATGAATTCAGTTATGCAAAGCAGTCTCAGGAGATGGGGACTTGCAAGGTCTGTAGAAAAATGCCCCAAGACAAAAAAGGGAGCACAAAGCAGGCCCAGCCCAGGAGCCCTGAAGGCAAATTCCATACCTCAGAATTTGGAGAGACTCCAGCATAAAGCTCTTGAAATGCATGTTAGTATGAAGCATCCCTGGTGGTTCAGACCATTTGATGCAGAAAGTCTAAGGACCAGGGCCACAAGCCACTCCTGGAGTAACTCACTGGGTTTCCCAGAAATATTTCTCTCCTTCCACCTGCGCTGCCACTGTCCCCTCTCCCCCCACAGCCTGCAGCCCCTGAGGAGAAGGCCACAGCCCAAACCCACCTGGCCCTGGTCCCTAGGATCATCACATTGTTGGGCCTGACAGCTTCTCTTGAATTCAAAAGGATGCAAAAAAGCTGAAAATTATTATTTTTGTCAGACTCATGTGTGCACGTGATAGAAATTGCAGATGAGCTTAGAATACAAAACAAAGTCTCCACCTGTGCCAAGCCTCTGTCCCAGGTCCCAAGAGCAGGCTACTGCATTCTGATGTTCTGATTGTTAGAGTGTCTTCCTCTTAACACATCTAGGTCATCAGCTGACCTCACTAGAACAGGATTTGCCAGTTTTGACTGCATCAGCCAGACTCTGAGGGTAAAGACAGAGACTGACAGACATACCCAGGCATAACCCCACCTTCAACATTGTATTTAGATTTTAAGACTTTTATAGGTTATCTTTTAACTTGAACCGACATATATGGATATTAGAAAAATATATTCCAAATCTAATCCCTTAGCCTGACTTCCTGTGTGCAATGTTGAGGCTTAGGAAGGTCAGTCAAGAGTCGCCGATGTGCCTGGAAAGGTAATGAAGGTAGGAAGTAGACTGAGCCAGAGGGACTGTAAGCTCTGCCATCAGTGTACTGCCTGAGGTTTCAAAAGAAGTGCCAGTGTGGGACATGAGAGGTTGGTCTCTAACACTAATTGTGGAAAACTTGGCTGAGCTGATGGAAACTACTGCCAGAGATCCGACAAGGACCTGAACAGAGTTGGCACTAGGAGAAAGCAGCTGTTGTCCAGGCCTGGGCAACCGTCAGGGCAGGCAGAAAGGACACAGTTGTCAGACTGGCCAAAAGGAGTGAGGTGAACATCACCCCAAACTGTCAAGTGAAAGGCGCTGGGAACACAGTGTGCACAGAGCACGGCGGCCTCGAATGCCTCTGTAGAAAGGGCTCACGGTCTCAGGCACCATGTAGACATAAAGCAATGTGGTTGGAATGGAAGGTTTTGATTTGATTTGATTGTTTATGATTGTTGAAATGGAATTCAGGGTCTCAGCTGCTGAGTATATTTGCTTATCCTTCATTTTATTATAAATAACACTTTTTCTCTCTGCTGGGCAGGATGAGGGTGAAGGCAGAGGGTCTTCAGAGTCCAGATATAAGCAGAGTCCATGAGAGGTCAGACCCCTCATTTGGACATGACCACAAACCACGTCATAGGTAAAGAAAGGGGTGAAAGCATACTGGGGTGAGCCAGACATCACAGCTTCAAGACCAGGACACAAAGAGTAGAGGCATAGGTGGCACATTTCTTAAACTGATCAAAGCCATCTATGACAAACCCACAGTTAATATTTTACTGAATGGAGTAAAACTGAAAGCTTTTCCACTCAGAACTGGAACCAGACAAGGCTGTCCTCTATCACCACTACTATTCGACATAGTGCTGGAAGTTCTAGCCAATACAGTTAGACAAGAGAAGTAAATACAGGGCATCCAAATGGCAGCAGAGGAGGTCAAAGTCTCCCTCTTTGCTGACAAGATGATCTTATACTTAGATAACCCCAAAGACTCAACCACAAGACTCCTGGAGGTGATCAAGAAATACAGTAATGTCTTAGGATATAAAATCAATGTCCACAAATCAGTAGCTTTTTTATATGCCAATAACAGCCAAGATGAGAAGGTAATCAAGAACACAATTCTCCTGTGGCACCTGTGGTTCAAGGAGTGGGGCGCCGGCCCCATATACTGGGGGTAGCGGGTTTAAGCCCGGCCCTGGCCAAAACTACAAAAAAAAAAAAAAAGAACACAATTCTCTTTACAGTAACCTCAAAAAAATGAAATACCTAGGAATATACCTAATGAAAGAGATAAAGGGACTCTACAAAGAAAATTACAAAATCCTAAGAAATAGCAGAAGATATTAACAAATGGAAGAACATACCATGATTGTGGCTGGGAAGAATCAATATAGTTAAAATGTCTATACTTCCCAAAGCAATCTACAGATTCAGTGCAATCCCCATTAAAATAGCAACATCACCCTTTCAAGATTTGGAAAAAAATAATTCTTCATTTTGTATGGAACCAGAAAAAACTCCATATAGCCAAGGCAATTCTCAGTAATAAAAACAAAGTCAGGGTTATCTCCCTACCAGATTTTAGGCCATACTACAAGTCCATAGTGTTCAAAACAACATAGTATTGGCATAAAAATAGAGACTTTGACATTTTGAACCAAATAGAAAATCATGGGAATAAACTAAATGTTACAGCCACCTGATCTTTGATAAACCAAACAAGAACATACACTGGAGAAAAGAATCCCTATTCAATAAATGGTGCTGGGAGAACTGGATGACCACCTGTAAAAGACTGAAACTGGACCCATACCTCTCACCACTTACAAAAACTGATTCAAGATGGATAAAAGATTTAAACCTAAGGCATGAAACAATAAAAATCCTTGAAGAAAGTGTGGGGAAAACGCTGAAGATATTGGCCTGGGGAAAGATTATATGGGCTCGACGCCTATAGCTCAACCGGCTAAGGCGCCAGCCACGTACACCTAAGGTGGCGGGTTCGAATCCCCAGCCCGGACCCGCCAAACAACAATGACGGCTGCAACCAAAAAATAGCCGGGCGTTGTGGCGGGCGCCTGTGGTCCCAGCTACTTGGGAGGCAGAGGCAGGAGACTCGCTTGAGCCCAGGAGCTGGAGGTTGCTGTGAGCTGTAATGCCACGGCACTCTGCCCAGGGGGACAGCTTGAGGCTCTGTCTCAAAAAAAAAAAAAAAGAAAGATTATATGAAGACTTCTGTGGCAATTGCAACAACAAAAATAAAAAATAAAATGGGACTTAATTAAACTGAAAAGCTTCTGTACAGCTAAGGAGACAACAACCAAAGCAAATAGACAGTCATCAGAATGGAAAAACATATTTGCATATTATGATCAGACAAAAGGTTGATAACTAGGATCTATAGAGAACTCAAAAAGGACCAAACAATCTCATATATCACTGGGCAAGAGACGTGGATAGAACCTTCTCTAAAGAAGACAGATGACTGGCTAATAAATATACAAAAAAATGCTTATCATCCCTAATCATCAGGGAAATGCAAATCAAAACTACCCTGAGATAACCCCTAACCCCAGGGAAAATGGCCCATATCACAAAGTCTCAAAATTGCAGATGCTGGTGTGGATATGGAGAGAAGGGAATACTTTTACACTGCTGGTGGGACTGCAACCTTTTTGGAAGGAAGTATGGAGAATTCTCAAAGAACTCAAATTAGACCTCCCATTTGTTCCTGCAATCCCATTACTACACATCTACCTGGAAGGAAAAAAAAATCATTTTATCATAAGAACTTTTGCACTAGACTGTTTATGGCAGCTCAATTCACAATCGCCAAAATGTGGAAACAACCTAAATACCCACCAGGCCAGGAATGGATTAACAAGCTGTGGGGTATGTACACCATGGAATACTATTCAGCCACTTAAAGAGACGGAGACTTTACATCTTTTGTATTAATCTGGACGGAGGTGGAACACATTCTTCTTTGTAAAGCATCACAAGAATGGAGAAGCAAGAATCCAGTGTACTCCATTCTAATATGAAGGCATCAGATGGGCTAATATAATGGGTAGGAAGGTAGGGGAATGAGGGAGTGGGGAGAGGGGAGGAGGGGGGATGGGGTACACACCTCTTGGGGGTGGGATACAAGTATAAAAGGGACTTTGGCTAACAAATTCAATCAGTGTAACCTAATTCTATGTACTCTCAATGAAACCCAAACAATTAAAAATTTCTTAATATTAATATATTAAAGAAAAAAAACATAGTTTAATAGATGCCAGAAAATCATTTTAAAAATCCAAATTCAGGCTCGGCGCCTGTGGCTCAACCGGCTAAGGCGCCAGCCACGTACACCTAAGGTGGCGGGTTCGAATCCCCAGCC
>NW_003852595.1:2293776-2295022 GCF_000181295.1 Otolemur garnettii | reverse complement strand
ATACTTAATGGTAAAACATTGAACATTTTCATTTTAAGGAAAGGAACAAGCCAAGAATGACTCTCATTGCCTCTGCTGTCCAATATTGGTTTGGAGTTAAAACCAGCAGCACACTAGCTGTTTTTCAGAATGCATTTAATTCTTTGCTGCACGTGGCACCGCTGTGAGTTGTATTCTGTGGTTCTCCCATAGGGCCTCATCCACCTGAGCACCAGATATGTTGTGCTTGCTGTAAGCTAGTAGCAGTGGAGCACCTGACCTTGGAAGAGGCAGTGACCACGTGACTAGAATTAGTTACCATGGGCTTGATCCTGTCAGATAAACCAAAGTCAGGCTCCAAAGTCCACCTTAACATGAGAGAGGTAGATCACAAACAGAGCCAGGGTAGACCAGTAGTCCCTGCCCTCACGGCACCTCCCCCCTGACTGTCTCCCCAGCACCCCTCTCAGTTCATTCCCATGGATATGTGGGAAGCCAAACAAGGAGTAAAAAGCCTGAGACTGGTTACAGACAGGCAGGCATGATACGTCAGTGCTGGACTTGAGCCTCAGTCATGTGGATTTGGAAGATGGTGGTTTGGAAAAATCCTTCTGCTGAGTGGAGCTTTCAGCATCGTATCTTTCGTCATCCACTTTGTCTGGAAAGAGAAACAACCCGAGGTTAAAACATATTCCAACTCCTGAGCAATGGCTATTGGCCTTTCTGCTGGCAAGGGACCTAGAAGGGAAAAGACTGGAAGATAGATGTGAGACAAAGAGGCCTCACGTAGGTGCATGTGGACGGACGCAGGGCTGCGCAGAAAGTATGAAGGTCGTGGAAGCCCACGTTGATGCCACCAGAAAACACTGGCCATGGAAGAGCCACTAGAGAAAATGTCTCAGCCGGGTCACGTCTTACAGAGTCTGTCCTTGACAGCACCGGTGCTAGCACAAGAAACACATGAAGTGGTCCCAGCAGCAGAGATGGAAACTCTGCCGGCCCAATGGCGTGAACTCCACTTACATTGTGTCACATCCCCCACCCCCAGCATCCCTGGAGTCACTGGTCATATCACATGTCCCCCCCCCAGACACTGTCAGCGTCCCTGGAGTCACTGGTCATATCACATGGCCCCCCCCTAGAAACTGTCAGCATCCCTGGAGTCACTGGTCATATCACATCCCCCACCCCCAGACACTGTCAGCCATGCTGGAGTCACTGGTCATATCACATGGCCCCCCCAGACACTGTCAGCAGCCCCATAACC
>NW_003852595.1:2290208-2293097 GCF_000181295.1 Otolemur garnettii | reverse complement strand
GAGAGTCATCTCCTACGTGCAGTACACGCATCAAAGCAAAGACCTTTATATCACTCTGTATCTTGAACAGAGGGAATACCTGGGTCCAGAAATGGAGGCCTAGAAGCAGAATCGCCCTGCTTCCCGTTACTTCTAATGGTTCACTGGGGAAATTGAGCTCTCAGACCTGGCTGCATTCTAAAGAGGACTAAGAGTCAAATTCATAGTGACAAAATTAGTGGAACCAATTGCAAAAAATATATACGAATTAATTAAATTAAATTAAAAATTGATAGACAAAGAAAATAACACTTTTGCTGACTTTTGAGCTTTACTTCCTTTAATACCAAAACCAAGAAGCCCTCCACTGAGGAAGCCAAGTCATTTACATTTTTCAGAATCACTAGGGATTTTCCAAAGGTAAAAACACTGAACTAAATCGTTATTTGTGGGCCAAGCTTTGGTTAGCTTCCCTTCTCTAAGCAAACGCCCTACATGGCCAGCCCAACATGCTGAAGAATTCATGCACCTTTGGAACCTGGCTCGTATGAGTCTGTGCTATTTATTCTGGTCTGCCTCACAATTGTTCAAGAGCTGCCAGGAATAATGCCTTATTTAAACGAGCTAGTGCTAAATTATAGAAGCAGAAAGCTGACGGTGCGTATGTGCGTGTGTGCGCATAGACGCGTGCAGAAGCATGTGGATGTGTACGTCTAGATTCCTGCCTCTTCTGTCAATCACCCTCCACTGATGTCGCAAGGCCCCCACACCCTGCCTGCTGCCTCCACTGGGGGACTGTATCAGGCCTTTTATTTCTTTGTATTAAGACATTCACGGAAATAATTTTGTTCTCTTAATGTGTTTTGTAATGACCACTATCTTTTCTACTAGTTGTTGAATCTGAGGCTGTATGCCTTAGAGTCAGGCAAATCTGATTCATTGACTTAACCTAGATTGTATATTTGCTCACTTATAAAATGAGGCTAATACTGCCCACGTTGTAGAGTTTTGACTGATATATTTTGAGTGTTTGTGGGTATGAAATGAGATATGTGTATAAGTTCTTAAAATTATGCCTGGCATGCTGTGAGGATCACTACACAGGAGCCAGCACTACTGATTCATCCCCCTGGCGAGAAGTTGGGTCTCCTAATACTATCAGAAGACCAAAAGCTTCAGAAACTGTTACTGACAAATGTCAAGATAATTCTGTGCAGTTCTATAAAACCTCTCTTACTTCAATTAAATGATCCTAAAATGTTTTCAATAGTTTGGCAAGTGACACTGTCACAATTTTTTTTTTTTTGAGACAGAGTCTTAAGCTGTCAGCCTTGATAGAGTGCTGTGGCATCACAGCTCACAGCAACCTCAAACTCTTGGGGCTTAAGCAATTCTCTTGCCTCAGCCTCCCAAGTATCTGGGACTACAGGTGCCTGCCACAACACCGGGCTATTTTTTTGGTTGCAGTTGTCATTGTGGCTGGTTTGAACCCACTAGCCTGAGTGTATGTGGGTGGATGGCGCCATAACCACGGTACTATGGGCACCGAGCCACAAATTTGTTTTAAAAGGGAAAAAAAAGAGATGAAAGTTCTCAATATAGTAATAATTTCAAATTTGAACAAATAGAACGACGAATGTCATAATCTTCTACCTGTATTCAAGAAGTATCATTTTCCACATTTACTTTACTTTTTTCTCTTTATCTATACATTTTTTTCTTGATGACATATTTGAAAGTTTAACATATGTTACCTTTGTAATTATAAACAATATTATGACAGCCTTCTCTAAATGAAAATTTGAATATAAGTTAAGTCTTGAATGAGGAAGAAAATAGGCACCTTCCTCTTCCAGCTCAAGAGCCCAAATATTCCTGGACCACATGAGCTTTGGGGTCGGACTGTGCTGCTCCTCAGGAAAGGAACAGCTTCCCAGGACAACTGGCCGGGCTTCACCCCAAGGCCACATTAGTGCTCACCTTCAGGTCAGTCTGAATGTGAGACTGGTTACAGCAGCAGGTGGCTGTTGTGATTATCTAGTATGAACCCTTGAGACAAAAAGGATGGGGAGTTCATTGGTGTGTTGTTTTCTCCCACAACCAAGCTCATTATTGATTGAATAATTTTAATGAGATTTGTAACTGCCTGGGATTTCTGAGCAGCACCGAGGCTCTTCTTCCTAAACAAAATGCACCACTAACTTTACTTTTGCTAACCAGCCAGAGTAGAACACACATGTCCCTGCTTAAGTAGATACAGGCAAAATAAAAATAGTGCCATTCCCTGAGCACCCATTTTTATGCTAATTGTCTATCATGTTTGATGGGATTTTTTTCTGTAATTTATTTGGTGATTACACATATAAGGTGAATAAATTCCAGACCACACACTCAGGTGCAAGTCAGGCGTCACTATTTCCATGTAACTCAAGTTAATATCTGTTTTGCGACCTTATTCTCTGGAAGGGGCAAAGATATCTCACATAGTTGGATGTTGTCTCCTATTTCCTTCCTCTCCCTGCCCTAGGGAAGTGCGTCTCCTGTCTAGCAGCCTGAAGGAGAAAAGATGTTCAATTCTCTCAGTGTTGTATCTTTCCCAAATATTTCGTGTGCTGAAGTTTTGTTGTTACCCTCCCCAGGGTCACCAGACTTTGGAGGCCAGAAATCGTTCTTTTTCTGTTGGCTCATTCTAACAAAGAATTCCCCAGAAAAGATATGCATAACAATGACATAAATGCTTGAGTGGAGAAGAGAACAAATGGGAGAAAGTTACCAGTATTTCAAAAATAACACTCTGCCACTCACATGCATCCTCCAGTCCTCGTTGTGTCAGTCAGGTCTCTTAGATACGAAAACGTCAGATAATTTAAATATAAAGACAACATGTGAAATGATATGTAGGTAGCTCAC
>NW_003852595.1:2287710-2289611 GCF_000181295.1 Otolemur garnettii | reverse complement strand
ATTGTTAGCTATAATAGGAACAGCAGCGTGAAAGGGTCCAGTACTTCCTGGCTACATTTCCTCCATTTTGGTGACACCCACATTAAAAGCTTCATGGTTTTCTGCTTCAGTGGTAGGAGTCGGTGCTGCTTTTCACCATGACTCCTGAGATAGGTAATTCCCCAAACACAGTAGATTTGACCCGGTTTGTACACACACTGCTTGTCCACTAGGCCCTGACCACGGGCCCCCTTTCCCTGCCAGAGCAACACAATAATGGCTCACACGCTTCCTGTGATCAAACAGCCCCGTGCCAACACTGGCACCCCTCCTCCATCACTGTCTCTGCATATCCCCTTTTCTTCAAAGGTGAACCAGAGGAACCACGTCCCATATGGACAGGGCAGTCTTACAGGTAGACTTTGATCAATAAGTGATAAGAGGCGGAAAGAACGAGTAAACCTCCTGCTGCTCTTCTCCTCAAAGTGCCCTAAGGTTCAATGGTTCTACGAGGTCTCTCTGAAGCTTCCTCCAGGGCCAACAGCAACTAGCAGTGTGTTTCTGAGTGTGGTCCCACATCTCCTGGTACTGGAGTGTGGTCCCACATCTCCTGGTACTGGTTTCCCCTCCTCTCCTGCCGCAGAGAGTGGTCCCACATCTGAGTGTGTTCCCACATCTCCTGGTACTGGTTTCTCCTCCTCTCCTGCCGCACTCCCCTTTTATTCTCATCCTTGCATCCCTGAGATTTGAATAAAGTGTTGGCAAGTGTCTCAGTTAGGGCTGATAGAACAGGGTACCATCACTGGGGAGCTTGTGAACAGAGACATTTCTTTCTCACAGGTCTGGATGCGGAAGGCCCTAGATCAAGGCACCTGCAGGAGCGGTGCATGGCTAGAGTGCCCTTCCTGACTCACAGAGGGGTCCTACCGTGTCTTCACATGGAGGAAGAGCCAAACTAGCTCCCTTGGACCCATTTTATAGTGGCACTGATCTCATCACCTCCCCAAAGGGCTTACCTTCCAATCAGCTCAAGGGTTAGAATTCCAACATAGGAATTGGGGTGGTAGTGCAGGGGACACAAATGTTCAGACCATAACAGCTAGTAAGCTTTACCTCTAACTCTGTCCCAGGGATTAGGCTAAGACACACGGTGGAGGGAAGGGGTCAAAACATTACAACAGTTGCTGCACTCACTACAGCTCTGAAGGTTAGGTCCATTTTATAGATGAGAAAACTGAGGCTTGGAAGGGTTTAATCATCTCTTGGAGTTGACATTACCAGTTAGTGCTATCACTAGGATTCAAAACCAAGTCAGAATGACTCGGCCACTTGCTTTCCTTGCTGCCTCAGTGCCTGTGCCCAACACTGCACAAACCCATGGACTCAAACGTGGACACATAGGAAGGGTGTTTACCTCCTCTACAGCTATACGAATAGATACCTTATAAGAATCTCAAACTAAAGCTGATGACACTGTGTGGTTTCCATCACACCCTTGTCTACTAGGGGCCCAGAGAAGGTTTTGGGCTTATCTGACCCAATTTTCCAAACCCACCCACTTTTCTTTTCTTTATAGCAGAGCTGTTGGGTGGGCTTAGCTTTAAATACACATAGTAATCTTAGGGCAAGATTTAAGAAAGTGACACAGGATTTAAGAGTGGTAGAAGAGCCTTTAGATTTGTAAGGCAGCATCATCTGGAGATTTCACACCCCGAGTTTGGAGTCAGATGCCAATCACAGGCAAAGTGTCTAACTCCTCCGGCCTCCGTGTGTTCATCTGCAGGTGTGGATAGTTCCAGTCTCACTTGGCCCATTGCTAAGTATTTAGGACATGTAGATTTTTTAAAAGAAGATATTGCCATTGTTAGCTATAATAGGAACAGCAGCGTGAAAGGGTCCAGTACTTCCTGGCTACATTTCCT
>NW_003852595.1:2281537-2285920 GCF_000181295.1 Otolemur garnettii | reverse complement strand
GATGCACCAAACTGAAGTTTTCATACATACAAGTCTTAGAATTCGTAAGTAGGAGAGCTAGGACTAATCTTGTATCTTCACATTCCTAATCTAGGGCTCTCCCACCGAAGCTCCCTCTACCCTTTCTAACCTCAAATTTATCATTTTCTCAAAATACGGCGTGAGAAAGGACTTGGCTAGGTTCAGCCAGCAACCACGACAGGTCTGTGTAACAAACGTAACTTCTTACTGTTTTTATTTCTTTTGTCTTGTTTCATCCTCATTCCACCCTGTAATTATTTGATCACAGCTTTTTTCTGTTTCTTCCCTGGGGTCAGTGCACACTTGGAACTTTTGCTCTGCTTCAGCAGCAGAAGGAAACTAAAGTTGTATCAAGGAATTTTATCTGTCTTCATATATGTGTATAGATACCGAGAGAGAGACCATGTACGTAGAAGGTTTTAAGACATTCCATTAAAGAATACTTCCTCTAGAGGACAGAATTGTTTTTCTTTTATTCTTTCTTTTTTAATCTACTTTTTGCCCCATTCCTGAGAACCTGGCCCCTCTGACAGTAGAGTTAGAAAGCTCACCTCTGAGATGCAGGGTGTACGGTGCTCCAGGCTCTTAATTCTCTCAGACTCTTGCTCTTATTTTTGGTCTTCACTAGAGTTCATCTCACTGTAGCTCGTAGGCAGAAGTGAAGCCCAAGTGTTAAGATAGACGATATAGATAAATAATAGACACATGGATATAGACAGATAGTAGATAGAGCAGACAATAGGCTCTATGTTTAAAGTTCCAATTTTAAACACCCCTTTGTATTTTTATCTACTAATAACATGTCTTATCTAAGGACTATTCCTGGAGAGCAATTTGAACTGGCCAGTGATCTCTCAAACATAGACTGATTATTCCTTAAGTGGCAATGACTGAGCCTCATCAGAGACATAGCAGACCTGGGAAATTAGGTAAGCATTATGTCAACCAGCAAATTTGAGAGGAACAGGAGATGTCAGGACAAGGAGTGTTATTTTTAGGGAATGCAAATGCCACAATGGTCAACTGGTCAGGGTGGGAGTTCATGGAAATCCAGGGACAGTTGTGGTCCTCATCTGTCCAGCTGGTCAGGGTGAGAGCTTATGGAAATCCAGGGAGAGTCATGGTCCTCCTGTCCAGCTGTCAGGGTGGGAGCTCATGGAAATCCAGGGAGAGTTGTGGTCCTGATCTGTCCTGCAGTGGCCACAACAGCTCTGTGAGCGCACTGCATAGGTATCTCTTGTCTCATAAGTGCATACTTGTAAATATACGGGGCCACTGAAAAATTACCATAGAGGCTCTTTGACCTTATGGAGTGAGACCTTTATGACTTTTATTGGAAAAAGCCAGTGGATGCTACTGGAGTCTTCCCATCATAGCACAATTAAAATCTGAAGGTGGCTAGGTGTAGTGGCTCACACCTGTAATTCCAGCATACTGGGAAGCTGAGACTGGAGGATCACTTGAGCTCAGGAGTTCAAGACCAGGAAGACCCCTTATCTACTAAAAATAGAAGACTTAGCAGAGTCCCAGCTACTCAGGAGGCTGAGGCAGGATTGCTTGAGCCCAGGAGTCTGAGGTTGCTGTGAGCTTGGCTGACAACAGAGTGACACTATGTCTCAAAAAATAAATTAATAAGTAAAGGTCAAATGTATTACCTTATCCAACTGAGTACTTTCAGAGATCAGTGCCACCATCCAAGGCTTGAAAGATGCAGACATACTAAGTCGTGTCATGCCCCAATTCACGCACCTATGTGGACAATATAGAATAAAGATGAGTATTTTATACTGGCAGTGGGTTATCATAAATTATCAATTGCTGCTGTTCCAGACATAGTCTTGCTTCTAGAACAAATTAATGCATCTCTCGACATCTGGAATATGCTAGTATTCTGATACATGTATTTTTTCTAGCTCAATGATCAAAACAATACCAAAAAACATTTCATTTTCACTCATCAGTGCCAGGAGTGTCAGTGTCCCCTCGGTGCATAGGACACCACAGTAGTTCAGTATATTGATTATATAAGACAAAAATAATCTGATAAACAGGAAGTACCAAATCCCCTCTAAGCCCCAGATACGATATGCCTATTCCAGTGGATAGGCAAGAAGTCCCATAAAAATGCATACAATCCAGGATCTAGACATGTCGGGAAAGCACCTTGTTTCTGGGCATCCAAGGTCTAGAATGTGACATGATATCTCCTGTAAAGGAGCCATTGTTCTTAATAAAGGGATATACCTCCTTTCGGCCTCTATCAATTTTTAAATTAGCATATAACAAAGTGGAATGAAAACTTGACAAGCAATCCACATTGGCACTAGCTTGGAGCAAAGCCCAGGGCAAGAGATGGTGTAGACTGAGTACAACCAGCTCTGCCACTGGCCCTTAGGAGCCAGTGGGCTCAGAGACTCTCCCAGTGCCTACAGCTGGTTAAGATGCGGTGTGAATCCCGTGGCAAGCCCCGTTGGTGGAATCACAGGGGAAGCTCCTAGTGCATTGAAAGAAACAAGGCTTTTGGGTGGCACCTGTGGCTCAAGGAGTAGAGCGCTGGCCCCACATACCAGGGGTGGAGGGTTCAAGCCCAACCCTAGCCAAAACTGCAAAAAAGAAAAAAAAGAAAGAAAGAATTCTCTGACTTAATATCAGACCCATTTAGAGACATCAGGCGACAATGCACCCTGGGTTGCTTCATGAAGTGGGTATTGGCTGATACTCCAACACATAAAATGGGCTATTTTGTGTCAAGTTTTAATCCAAGAGAAACCTCACCAGGTATTTTATTCAGGATGGAATTTAACACTGGAAATTAGTTGTTCTAAAATCATTTAAAAGGTTAAAAGAAAGAGTTCTAGTTTCTGCCTCCAAAAATAACTATTAAAACACAGTATAATCGATCAGTAAGTTAGCAACTCCCTCTGAAATTGTCACTTACACAATTAAAATCTCAAGAACTCTCCAGAGGGGAGAGGCCGTGTGCATGTGGGGAAAGGGGGTACAAGGGGAAACTCTGTACCTTCCTCTCAGATTCCCCGTGAACCACCAAGCTGATTCCTAGCAAAAAAGGACAGAAGACGGCCTTTGCCTTCCTTCTTTTCAACCCTGTGTGATTGCACCAAAAAGCTAGTCACAAAGGAGCCTGGAATACACGTTTGCCTTTACAGTTTCTGCAGGTCAAGAAGTCACTTTTAAAGGATGGTGGAATGCTTCCTGAGGGAGCAAATTACCCTCAGCTGCATGCCATTGTCAAGGGGAATTGTTATATATATGATAAAATCCTAGCAGGTCCTGGAGGTGCAATTAAATTGCATGAGCAGGTGGCTAATCCTCCCAGTGACCTATTCCTGCAGAGCAGCTGGCCCCTGACAAGCCACACCTGTGGGCTCATGAGTCTCTCCCTCGGCTATAGACCCCTCACCTGCACAGCTTAGTATGCACCTGAATGGATGGAAGGAGCAGCCATGGAGGAATCCACTACATTTGGGGGGGAGAGTCAGGCTGGACTTGAAGTACATGTATCTGCACTGAGATGAACAAGCTGAACCTTTTGTTTCATTTACAGATGAATACGAATCTTTTGTTTCATCAGTAATCAAGATAAGTTCACTTTCAATGGTCTCAGCCTCAGCCTGATTTCAGTATGTGTCAGAGTTATTGTTTTATTATGTATGCTGGTTCTGTTCTCTGGAGAAGGACTACTGATACACTTTCACACCCTCTAAGAGTGAGATTGTATCATTGCAGTATTGCCCCTTCCCCTCTGTGCTCCCCAGAGAGCGTGTTCACACTGCAATGGAAGCCAACAGCGCTGTGTGTCACAATTATCTGATATGCGCATGCCTATCCAATTACATTCTGAAATACTTCAGGGCAGGATTGGGCTTGCACTCACTTTAAAACTTTCTATCAAGACATTTATTGTGGAAAATTTCAAATATTTGCACAAGTGGAGAGAATAGTATTAATGAGCCCCTATTTAATTTACGCATCACCCACCTTAAGTGATTATCATTAATGGCCCATCTTGTTTCATCCGTTTTCCTACCTGCTATCCCCCTTCTTTGGGTTATTCTGAAACAATTCCAAGACATCAGTGTCTCATCCATTCATATTTCAGCATGTGTCTCTAAAAGGCAATGATCTTTGTAAAATATAATCACACTGTCACCAATTCCTCTAAAAACTATATAATTCATAAATATCATTTAATGCCCAGCTAATGCTTGTACCTCTTCAATTATTTCAAAATATGATTTACTGTCTATTCACTTGAATCCAGAAATCCAGATTATAATAAAGCCCCAAAATTGCAATTGGCAGACATGTTTAACTTTTTTTCTTTTCTTTTCTTTTTTTTTT
>NW_003852595.1:2277144-2280272 GCF_000181295.1 Otolemur garnettii | reverse complement strand
TTCTCAAAATAATTAGTTTAGATATTGAATTCTTTCTTTTCCAGTTCCTTGAAGATTCTTTTAAGATATCTGTCACATAGCGGGTGCTTAGTAAATGTTTGTTGAATTAAATTGAGTTGCCTTCATAATGCCTTAATGGACAATGCCAAATTTTTTTTAGTCTCACTTTTCTTGAAAATAATCTTTTCTTTGTCTGACCAGTGTCAAATTCAGATATTGTTATAGTTAAAGTGTTTGGTTGATAACATTTACCTTTAAGCCTTTTAGAGCAAAGTTGCTGCATGATGAAATCTGATGAAGGACTGAGTTCTCAATCTAATTTCTTATTATTCTTATTCAGAACTTGAACAACAGATCTCAAACTACCACATTGCCAAGAAATTCTCCCTTCTCACAAGTAGGCTCAGCCTACCTCTCTCAGATGGCTCAGCCCACCTCTACACCCTCCAAAAATAAAATAAAATAAAACCCCCCTCCTCTAAAACACAACCCTTCAACCTATCTACTTAAATTGACCAGTCTTTCATCTGGCCTTGAATACAGTCCAACTTTCAGATTTTCTTGATACAATGTAATATTTGCCAATTATAGAAATGAAAGTCAGTTTGACCATAAGTTATGCTTGGACTTCAGCATAGAGGAAACAGTGAGAACAAGAACAAAGTAAGGATTATGTTTCCAGCATCTCTAGTTTCTTTTCTTTTTTTATTAATTTCAGAATATTTGGGGTTATACATGTTTTGTTTTGTTTTTTGCAAAAAATGAATCAAGGTTATAAGCATGCCCTCCATGCAGACAGTGTTTACCATACCCAATAGGCATAAATTTACTCATCCTCTCCTCCATCCTCCCAGCTTGATTTTGACTGAGATATACTTCCATGTGTGTTTTGATCAATTAGTTCCAACCTGGCACAGAGGACATGTGTTTTTTTCTCCATTGTTGTAATGTTTCACTTAGAAGAATGTTTCACTCAGAATCCTGAGCTGTGGAGGAATGACTTGTTAGGCAGTTGTCTGAGAGTCAGCAGAAATGGCCACCCTTCCCCCATTGGAAGTCTGGGGATGGGAGGAAGCCTTTCCACAGTTTTTGGTTTTAAAACTGTGGAAGCTGTGCATTGAGTGGCAAGCTTGGAAGAGTGGGTGGACTCACAGTGTAGAGCAATGAGATTTGCATATTGGGTGGAATAGATCTATCAGGGTTTATGCCTTTTGAGTCAGCCATACTGGAAAAGTCCCAGCTGCCAAGGGGCCATTTTGAGGAGGTGGTGAGAAAGTCCAGGGGATGGGCTTCGCAGCAGGGCCCTAAAGCACAGCTGTCTCTGTTCCACCTGCCTGTATCAGAACTCCACTGTTGGGGCAGGCTGAGTGGCTCCTGCTCCTGCTGGAAACTGTTGTCAGGGGGCACTGTGAGACCTGTCCCTGAAGGAGTCTGTAGGGCTTTAAGATCCCAATCCAGCAGGGACAGAATGCTGAGGAAACAATCAGATGATCACCAAGGACAACTAAGTTAGGAACCAGGGCCATGCCCTGAAACTAGAGAGAGGTTGCCATCTGTGTTGTCTGTCTCCTGAAACCACAGTGCCACCTGGTGTCCCAGCAATATATTGCAACATATATATTCCTATTAAAGATGGTCCCTATCATGCTATATATATATATATATAAAAATATATATACACACACATATATATAATTTTTTCTTAGTATTTTTTTCTATTCATTCTTTTTTGTTGCTAAGGTTGTGGCTTTTTTTTTTTGGCTATTTGAGCTTTGTTTTGTTTTATTTTATTATGTTTTGTTTGTGCTAATTTGGTTGGTTCTATTCTTAACTTCAATTTTACTTTCTTCAAGTGCAAGGGATTCTGTTTGTTTTTTGTTTGTTTGGGGTTCTTTGCAGTTTTTGGCTGGGGCTGGGCTTGAACCCACCACCTCTGGCATATGGGGCTGGCACCCTACTCCTTTGAGCCACAGTTGCTGCCGGGATCCTGTACTTTTGATTAAGGTATTTTGGCCTCATTTATTCTCTCTATTTCACTCCTCTCCTTTCTGTCTTTGGGTAGAGACTTTTCTACTTTTCTCATCTTTCCTACATAAATCACTCATACAGCAGCTGAGATAGCCTCTCCTTTTTTGGTCTTTCTTTTTTCTTTCCCTTTTCTTCTCCCCTCTCTCTCTCTCTCACTCTCTTATTTGATACACCTTTATTTCTAATTTTCTCTAGCTATACTTCTTATTATTATTATTTTCTTTTTGTCTTTTTTCTCTGTGTGTGGGGGTGACATGGCTTTGGTCTGGCTGGAAGGTCATTGCAGTAGTCAGCCTCAAAAAAGCCAAAAGACCATGGTCTAGGGAGCCCTTTTACCTTTCACCCTGGGAAAACAATATTGGCAAGTCCACACTGCAGAATTTTTCTTTCTTTTTTTTTTTCATTTTTATTTATTTTTTTCTTGCTTCTGTTTTTGCTATTTTCTTTCTCTTCCTATTTTTAACATTCGTAGAGTCTGGCTTTCATCAGGCTAGTAAGGAGCTCCTGATTTTGAGGAATCCACCAAGCCCAGTCCCTCAAAATCTTTGAATTACAGGCCTGCCTGTAACTGTGCTGATCAATACCATTTCTTCCATCATTCTCATATTCTTTCTGTCCTCTTTCCCTCATGTTCTTCAATTCTTTTCTTTCATCCTGCTTCATTTTTTTTCTTTTTCTTTTCCTCTAGTATCTCCTTACTCACTCTTTACCCACCTCTTCCTTTTGGCTTTATGCCAAGAGGTCACTTTAAGATCTAAGGTCTGAGACAAGGTAATTTAAGGAAATGAGGACTTTAGAATAAATAGGGGGTCAAGGAGGTGAACAAGTAGAAAAAATACACAAAGAGGAACCAATAGAAAAATTCAGGCAATGTGAAAAACCAAAACAGAGCAACTCCTCCAAGGGACCATGAAGCAAGTACTCCAGAAGAGTCCATGTACAATGAATTAATGGATTTGACAGAAAGGGAATTTAAAATATGGTGATAAATACAATAAAAGAAATGGACAGGGCTTGGTGCCTGTTGCTTAAGTGGCTAAGGCACCAGTCACATACACCTGAGCTGGCAGATTTGAATCCATCCCAGGTCTGCCAAACAA
>NW_003852595.1:2272252-2276956 GCF_000181295.1 Otolemur garnettii | reverse complement strand
GAAAAGTAAAATAAAAAAATAAATGGACAGAAAAATGGAAAGACAGAACAAAAAGTCAAACAAGAGATATGTAGAATATAGAAAGGATATGGTGGAGCTTAAGGAAAGGAGGGAGAAAATCATAGAATGTAAAGATTCAGTGGAAAATATCAAAAAAAGGTTAGACTATGGAGAAGAAAAATCCAGAGCTAGAGGATAAAGTTCTTGAATTAATCCAGGGATTCAAAGAAGCAGAAAAGAAGAGAGAGAAAGCAGAACAGTCACTTAGAGAACTACAAGACTTTATGTCAGAGGTCCTCAAACTTTTTAAACAGGGGGCCAGTTCACTGTCCCTCAGACATTGGAAGGCTGGGCTGCGGGCCCCAGGACAAGTCAGCTGCTAAGCAGGACAGGTAACAGTGGCAAAAACACCCTGTAGGCCAGATAAATGTCTCTGGTGGGCTGCATGTGGCCCATGGGCCATAGTTTGAGGATACCTGCTAGGGATCCCAGAAGGGGAAAAAGATTGTTCCCCTCAAAGTGGAAGCCCTACTGGAGACTATCATAAATGAAAACTTCTCAAGTTTTACTAAAGATACCAACACACTCCTTTTAGATGGATATCGAACCACAGGTCATCTCAACTAAAACAGCGATTCTCCAAGACACATTGTAATGAACATGTCCAAAGTCAAGACAAGAGAAAATTCTGCAAACAGCCAGGAGTAAGCACCAACTGACCTACAGAGGCAGAGCCATTAGGATGACAGCAGAATTTTCATCTGAAACCTTCCAAGCCAAAGAGCATAGTCATCCACCTTCAACATTCTTAAACAAAAAAATTTTCAGTCCAATATTCTGTATCCTGTTAAACTAAGCTTCAATATTAATGGAGTAATCAAATCTTTGCAGATATGCAAACACTAAAGAAATTCACATAACAAGACCAGCTCTATAGGAAATACTTAGACCTGTTCTCAACATTGACCGCTACAATGGACCACTAGAAAAGTTAACACCCAGAAGCTAAAAATAAAATTTAACTTGTACAATGGTACAAAGTATAAAACTACACAATGGACTTTCACAAAATAAGATGAATAGAACGCCACCAAGCTTATCAATTCTCTCAATAAATGTCAATGGACTTAATTCACCACTGAAGAGGCACAGGCAGGCTGATTGGATAAAAAAAAGCACAAGCCATCCATATGTTATCTCCAGGAGACACATTCATATGTTATCTCCAGGAGATGGACAAATTAAGATTCAGGGTGAGGGGTTGGAAAACAGTATAGCAAGTAAATGGAAATCAGAAGAAAGGAGGGGTTGCAATCTTCTTTTCAGATACAAGTGGATTTAAAGCAACTACAGTTCAGAAAGACAAAGACAGACACTTCATACCAGTCAAGAGAACAACACAAAAAAATTTTCAATTTTAAATATTTATGCACCCAACTTAAATGCTCCCAGATTTGTGAAACAATCCTTGATGGGTCTGAGCAATATGATATCCTATAACACCATAATAGCCAGGGACTTTAACACGTCTTGGACAGAACCAGACAGATCCTCTAAAGAGAAACTAGTTAAAGATACAAAGGAGTTAAATGTGACCCTAGAACAAATGTGATTAATAGACATTAATGGACACACCATCCCAAAGCTAAAGGATATATATTTTTTCTCATCAGCCCAAGGAACATACTTCAAAATATACCACATCCTAGGGTAAAAACCAAACATCACCAGAATTAAAGGAATAGAAATTATACTTTGTATCTTCTCAGACTATAAGGCAATAAAGGTGGAACTCAACTCCAACAAAAATGTTCATTCCCACAAAAGGTCATGGAAATTATAAAACCTTATGAATGAGAGGGTTTAGGAGGAGAAAAAAGAGGAATTATTAAATACCTCAAACATAACAACAATGAACATACAATTTACTAAAACCTGTGGGAGACAGTGAAAGCAGTCTTAAGAAAAAAATTTATTGCAATAGATGCCTAAATGCAAAAAACAGAAACAGAGAGCATAAGCAAACTCATAAACCATCTTATGGAATTGGATAAAGACTAACAATCTAATCCCAAACCTGGCAGAAGAAAAGAAATAACTAAAATTAAATCAAACATTAGTGAAATTGAAAATAAAAGAATCATTCAGAAAATTAACAAAACAAAATGTTAGTGTTTTGAAAAAATAAATAAAGTCAATAAACTTTTGACGAGATTAACTGGAAACAGACAAGTAAATTTCTAATAATCTCAATCAGAAATGATAAGGGGGAAATAACAACAGATGCCCCAGAGATACAAGAGATTATCTTTGAATACTACAAGAAGCTCTGTACCCAGAGATTTGACAATGTGAAGGAAATGGATCAATATCTGGAATTGTACCCTCTTCCTAGATTTAACCAATAGATCTCCTTAACAGACCTATTTCAAGCACTGAGATCAAAGAAACTATAAAAAATCTCCCAATAACAAAAATGCCCTGGTCCAGTTTGCTTCACACCAAAATACTGTCAAACCACCAAAGAAGACCTTATACCCATACCCATGCTGCAGAAATTATTCCAAAATATTGAGAAGGAAGAAATCTTCCCTGACACATTCTATGAAGCAAATATCACCCTGATACCAAAAACCAGGAAAAGAGCCATGTAAAATGGAGAACTTCAGACCAATTTTACTAATGAATATACATGCAAAAATTCTCAATAAAATCCTAGCCAATAGATTATAGCTGCACCTTAAGAAAATCATTCATCACAATCAAGTAGATTTCATCCCAGGGATACAAGCCTGGTTTAACATATGCAAGTCCATAAATGTAATATACCATATTAACAGAAGCAAAAAGAAAAAAGACCATATGAACCTCTCAATAGATGCAAAAAAGTCATTCAATAAAATTCAGTATCCTTTTCTAATTAGAACACTTAAGAATATAGGCATAGATGGCACATTTCTTAAACTTATCAAAGCCATCTCTGACAAACCCACAGCTAATATTATACTGAATGGAGTAAAACTGAAAGCTTTTCCACTTAGAACTGGATAGCCAGACCAGGCTGTCCTCTATCCCACTACTATTCAACATAGTGCTGGAAGTTCTAGCCAATACAATCAGGCAAGAGAAGGAAATGAAGAGCATCAAATGAGGGAAGAGGAGGTCAAATTCTTGCTCTTTGCTGATGATAATACTTAGAGAACCCCAAAGACTCAACCACAAGACTCCTGGAAGTGATCAAAAAATATAGTAATGTCTCGGTATATAGAATCAATGTCCACAAATCAGTAGCCTTTGTATATGGCAATAGCAGACAAGTTCAGAAGCTATTCAAGGACACAATTCCCTTCATAGTACCTTCAAAAAAAATGAAATACCTAGCAATATACCTAAGAAAAGAGGCAAAGGATCTCTACAAAGAAGATTATGGAACCCTAAGAAAAGAAGTAGCAAAAGATATTGAATGGAATAACATACCATGCTCATGGCTGGGAAGAGTCAACATTTTTAAAATGTCTATACTTCCCAAAGCAATCTACAGATTCAATGAAATTCTCACTAAAATATCAACATCATATTTTCAAGATTTGGAAAAAATATTCTTCATTTTGTGTGGAACCAGAAAAAAAACCTGTACAGCCAAGGCAATTCTTAGTAATAAAAACAAAGCCAGGGTCATCATCCTACCAGATTTTAGGGTATATTACAAGGTCATAGTGATCAAAACAGCATGGTATTTGCACAAAAATAGAGACATTGACATTTGGAAACAATGAGATGAAACTAACAACTTACACCCAACTGATCTTTGATAAACCAAAGAAGAACATACACTGGGGAAAAGAATCCCTATTCAATAAATGGTGCTAAGATAACTGGATAACCACATGTAAAAGACTGAAACTGGACCCCACATTTCACTACTTATAAAGATTAATTCAAGATGGATAAAAAATTTAAATCTAAGTCATGAAACAATAAAAACCCTTAAAGAAAACATGGGGAAAACAGTTGAAGATATCAGCCTGGGGCTTTCCCTTCCAGACGCCGCCGAGGTCGCACGCGTGAGGCCTGTCCGCCGCTGATAACCTCAGGATGCGCTACGTCGCCTCCTACCTGCTGGCCGCTCTCGGGGGCAACGCCTCCCCCAGCGCCAAGGACATCAAGAAGATTCTAGACAGCGTCGGCATCGAGGCGGATGACGACCGGCTCAACAAGGTAACTGCCCTTGAGGGCCCGCAGGCGGCCTGCTCCGACCTCACTCGCGGTCCCCGCACGGCCGGGGTGGTTAACGTGCGGCGGGTGGGGGGCGGTCTACGCCCGTCCATGGGGCTCCAAACAGCAGGTAGGAGGCAGAGCCCGGAGGATTAATGCAGGCGAATGTATAACGTGAAACAAGTAAAAGGGCCGGGTAAGTTGGCTCACGCCTATAATCTTTGTATTCTAGGAGGCCGAGGCGGTGTTGAGCTCAGGTGTTGGAGACAAGCCTTGAGCCACCTACCTTATCTCTACTAAAAATTGAAAAAATAGCCAAGCGTTGTGGTGGGCGCCTGTAGTCCTAGCTACTCTGGAGGCTGACACAAAGAGAGTCGCTTGAGCCCGGGAGTTTGAGGTTGCTGTGAGATATGACGCTACGGCACTCTATCCAGATTATACAGGTTACAGAGTGAAACTCTACCTCCAAAAAAAAAAAAAAAAAAAAAA
>NW_003852595.1:2264156-2272232 GCF_000181295.1 Otolemur garnettii | reverse complement strand
AACACCCAGAAGCTAAAAATAAAATTTAACTTGTACAATGGTACAAAGTATAAAACTACACAATGGACTTTCACAAAATAAGATGAATAGAACGCCACCAAGCTTATCAATTCTCTCAATAAATGTCAATGGACTTAATTCACCACTGAAGAGGCACAGGCAGGCTGATTGGATAAAAAAAAGCACAAGCCATCCATATGTTATCTCCAGGAGACACATTCATATGTTATCTCCAGGAGATGGACAAATTAAGATTCAGGGTGAGGGGTTGGAAAACAGTATAGCAAGTAAATGGAAATCAGAAGAAAGGAGGGGTTGCAATCTTCTTTTCAGATACAAGTGGATTTAAAGCAACTACAGTTCAGAAAGACAAAGACAGACACTTCATACCAGTCAAGAGAACAACACAAAAAAATTTTCAATTTTAAATATTTATGCACCCAACTTAAATGCTCCCAGATTTGTGAAACAATCCTTGATGGGTCTGAGCAATATGATATCCTATAACACCATAATAGCCAGGGACTTTAACACGTCTTGGACAGAACCAGACAGATCCTCTAAAGAGAAACTAGTTAAAGATACAAAGGAGTTAAATGTGACCCTAGAACAAATGTGATTAATAGACATTAATGGACACACCATCCCAAAGCTAAAGGATATATATTTTTTCTCATCAGCCCAAGGAACATACTTCAAAATATACCACATCCTAGGGTAAAAACCAAACATCACCAGAATTAAAGGAATAGAAATTATACTTTGTATCTTCTCAGACTATAAGGCAATAAAGGTGGAACTCAACTCCAACAAAAATGTTCATTCCCACAAAAGGTCATGGAAATTATAAAACCTTATGAATGAGAGGGTTTAGGAGGAGAAAAAAGAGGAATTATTAAATACCTCAAACATAACAACAATGAACATACAATTTACTAAAACCTGTGGGAGACAGTGAAAGCAGTCTTAAGAAAAAAATTTATTGCAATAGATGCCTAAATGCAAAAAACAGAAACAGAGAGCATAAGCAAACTCATAAACCATCTTATGGAATTGGATAAAGACTAACAATCTAATCCCAAACCTGGCAGAAGAAAAGAAATAACTAAAATTAAATCAAACATTAGTGAAATTGAAAATAAAAGAATCATTCAGAAAATTAACAAAACAAAATGTTAGTGTTTTGAAAAAATAAATAAAGTCAATAAACTTTTGACGAGATTAACTGGAAACAGACAAGTAAATTTCTAATAATCTCAATCAGAAATGATAAGGGGGAAATAACAACAGATGCCCCAGAGATACAAGAGATTATCTTTGAATACTACAAGAAGCTCTGTACCCAGAGATTTGACAATGTGAAGGAAATGGATCAATATCTGGAATTGTACCCTCTTCCTAGATTTAACCAATAGATCTCCTTAACAGACCTATTTCAAGCACTGAGATCAAAGAAACTATAAAAAATCTCCCAATAACAAAAATGCCCTGGTCCAGTTTGCTTCACACCAAAATACTGTCAAACCACCAAAGAAGACCTTATACCCATACCCATGCTGCAGAAATTATTCCAAAATATTGAGAAGGAAGAAATCTTCCCTGACACATTCTATGAAGCAAATATCACCCTGATACCAAAAACCAGGAAAAGAGCCATGTAAAATGGAGAACTTCAGACCAATTTTACTAATGAATATACATGCAAAAATTCTCAATAAAATCCTAGCCAATAGATTATAGCTGCACCTTAAGAAAATCATTCATCACAATCAAGTAGATTTCATCCCAGGGATACAAGCCTGGTTTAACATATGCAAGTCCATAAATGTAATATACCATATTAACAGAAGCAAAAAGAAAAAAGACCATATGAACCTCTCAATAGATGCAAAAAAGTCATTCAATAAAATTCAGTATCCTTTTCTAATTAGAACACTTAAGAATATAGGCATAGATGGCACATTTCTTAAACTTATCAAAGCCATCTCTGACAAACCCACAGCTAATATTATACTGAATGGAGTAAAACTGAAAGCTTTTCCACTTAGAACTGGATAGCCAGACCAGGCTGTCCTCTATCCCACTACTATTCAACATAGTGCTGGAAGTTCTAGCCAATACAATCAGGCAAGAGAAGGAAATGAAGAGCATCAAATGAGGGAAGAGGAGGTCAAATTCTTGCTCTTTGCTGATGATAATACTTAGAGAACCCCAAAGACTCAACCACAAGACTCCTGGAAGTGATCAAAAAATATAGTAATGTCTCGGTATATAGAATCAATGTCCACAAATCAGTAGCCTTTGTATATGGCAATAGCAGACAAGTTCAGAAGCTATTCAAGGACACAATTCCCTTCATAGTACCTTCAAAAAAAATGAAATACCTAGCAATATACCTAAGAAAAGAGGCAAAGGATCTCTACAAAGAAGATTATGGAACCCTAAGAAAAGAAGTAGCAAAAGATATTGAATGGAATAACATACCATGCTCATGGCTGGGAAGAGTCAACATTTTTAAAATGTCTATACTTCCCAAAGCAATCTACAGATTCAATGAAATTCTCACTAAAATATCAACATCATATTTTCAAGATTTGGAAAAAATATTCTTCATTTTGTGTGGAACCAGAAAAAAAACCTGTACAGCCAAGGCAATTCTTAGTAATAAAAACAAAGCCAGGGTCATCATCCTACCAGATTTTAGGGTATATTACAAGGTCATAGTGATCAAAACAGCATGGTATTTGCACAAAAATAGAGACATTGACATTTGGAAACAATGAGATGAAACTAACAACTTACACCCAACTGATCTTTGATAAACCAAAGAAGAACATACACTGGGGAAAAGAATCCCTATTCAATAAATGGTGCTAAGATAACTGGATAACCACATGTAAAAGACTGAAACTGGACCCCACATTTCACTACTTATAAAGATTAATTCAAGATGGATAAAAAATTTAAATCTAAGTCATGAAACAATAAAAACCCTTAAAGAAAACATGGGGAAAACAGTTGAAGATATCAGCCTGGGGCTTTCCCTTCCAGACGCCGCCGAGGTCGCACGCGTGAGGCCTGTCCGCCGCTGATAACCTCAGGATGCGCTACGTCGCCTCCTACCTGCTGGCCGCTCTCGGGGGCAACGCCTCCCCCAGCGCCAAGGACATCAAGAAGATTCTAGACAGCGTCGGCATCGAGGCGGATGACGACCGGCTCAACAAGGTCATCAGTGAGCTAAATGGAAAAAACATTGAAGATGTCATTGCCCAAGGTATTGGTAAGCTTGCCAGTGTACCTGCTGGTGGGGCTGTGGCTGTCTCTGCTGCCCCAGGTGCTGCAGTTCCTGCTGCTGGTTCCGCCCCTGCTGCAGCAGAGGAAAAGAAAGATGAGAAGAAAGAGGAGTCTGAAGAATCAGATGACGACATGGAATTTGGCCTATTTGATTAAATTATCATTTCCCTGCAAATAAAGCTTCCTTTTTATGTAAAAAAAAAAAAAAGATATCAGCCTGGGGAAAGATTTTATGAAGACTTATGTGCCAATCACAACAACAACAAAAATAAACAAATGGGACTTAATTAAACTGAAAAACTTCTGTACAGCTAAGGAGACAACAACCACAGCAAATAGACAATGTTCAGAATGGAAAAACATTTACATATTATGAGTCATACAAAAGCTTGATACCTAGGATCTACCTAGAACTCAAATTAATCAACAAGACCCAACAATCCCATATATCACTGGGCAAGAGACATGAATAGAACCTTCTCTAAAGAAGACAGATGAATGGCTAACAAACATATGAAAAATGCTCATTGTCCCTAATCATCAGTGAAATGCAATTTAAAACCACCCTGAGCTATCAACTAACCCCACTGAGAATGGCCCACATCACAAAATCTCAAAACTGAAGATGCTAGTGTGGATGTGGAGAGAAGGGAATACTTCTACACTCATATATGATCCATTGTTTTGTTTGGTCTTATTCGTTTTGAGAATATGTATGGTATTAATTTGTTTTTGTTTTTTATTCAAAAAGAAAGAGAATATAATTTAGATAATATGCCAACACAAAGCCAGTTGGCTTCTTACAAAACAACTCTTCCTGAAATAATATATTATTGTAATCATTTTTAAAATAAAGAAAAACTGGGACCTGCCTGTTAAATGCTTTGCTCAAGTTTGGAAAGCAGCTAGTGATCAAAACAGCATGGTACTGGCACAAAAACAAAGAGGTAGATGTATGGAACAGAATAGAGAACCAAGAGCTGAACCCAGCTACTTACCGCTATATGATCTTTGACAAGCCAATTAAAAACATTGAGTGGAGAAAAAATTCCCTATTTAACAAATGGTGCTGGATGAACTGGCTAGCAACCTGCAGAAAACTGAAACTGGACCCACACCTGTCACCACTAAGATAGACTCTCATTGGATTAAATTTAAGACATGAAAATATCACAGCACTAGAAGAAATTGTAGAGAAAACTCTTGAAGAAATTGGCCTGAGCGATTATTTTATGAGGAGGAACCCTGGGCAATTGAAGCAACATCAAAAATATTCTACTGGGACCTCTTCAAATTAAAAAGCTTCTGCACAGCCAAGAACACAGTAAGAAAAGCAAGCAGACAGCCCTCAGAATTGGAAAAGGTATTTGCTGGTTATGCTTCCGACAAAGGTCTAACAACCAGAATCCACAGAGAACTCAAATGTATTAGCAAGAAGAAAACAAGTGATCCCATCTCAGGGTGGGCAAGAGACTTAAAGAGAAACTTCCCCAAAGAAGACAGATGCATGGCTTACAGACATGAAAAAATGCTCATCATCCCTAATCATCAGAGAAATGCAAATCAAAACTACTCTGAGATATCATCTAATGCCAGTAAGATTAGCCCATATCACAAAATCCCAAAATCACAGATGCTGGCAGGGTTGTGGAGAAAAGAGAACACTTCTACACTGCTGGTGGGAATGCAAACTAATACATCCCTTTTGGAAAGTCATATGGAGAACATTTAGAGATCTAAATATAGATCTGCCATTTGATCCTATAATTCTTCTGCTAGATATATATCGAGAAGACCAAAAATCACATTACAATACAAATATCTGTACCAGAATGTTCATTGCAGCCCAATTCACAATCACTCGGTCATGGAAGAAGCCCAAGTGCCCATCAACCCATGAATGGATCAATAAACTGTGGTATATGTACACCATGGAATATTATGCAGCCCTAAAGAAAGATGGAGACTTTACCTCCTTCATGTTTACATGGATGGAGTGGGAAAATATTCTTCTTAGCAAAGTATCTCAAGAATGGAAGAAAAAGTATCCAATGTACTCAACCCTATTATGAAACTAATTGTTAACTATCATAGGAAAGCTATAATCCAAATGGAGTCCAATAATATCAGGAAAGGGATGAGGGAGGGAAGGGAGGGGAGGGGAGGGGGGAGGATGGGTGGAGGGAGGGTGATTGTGGGGATCATGCCTATGATTTTTCCTATAAGGGTACATGTGAATCTTTCTAAATGTCAAATATAAATGTCTTAACACAATTATGAGAATGACATGATGGCTATGTTGGCCAGTTGGATGAAAGTATTTCAAATTGCGTATGGAAAGAACACACTGTATCCCATGATAGAATTAATGCACACAAATATAATCTAATAAAAAAAACCTCAGGGTATTTTGAACTTCTCTCAGCACTTTCTTGCAGGCACAGCTGCTTCTTATCTCCCATTCGAGGGGCACAACAATGTGCTCAGCATTGGCAGTTAATATTGATGGGGCTAGGAAATAGTACCCCAAAATGCAGCCCTCGGAACCCAAAGCTTTTTCCTGTCCTCCTGCCTTTCAGTCCCCTTCTCCCCTGATGCTGACCCTCCTCCCAAGCTGGGTCATAGAAACCCTTTTCCTGAAGGCCAGCCATAAAGCCTAAAATTTTTCTGTACCAAAATACCGGCCATAAAGAATACCTGACCTACCTCGTTTGTCTGTAGGTCTTAAGGCAAGACTCATTTTAGAAAGGGCCCTACCCCACGTCCAGAAGGCAGGGACCCTGCTCAGAGAGGTCAGGAAGACAGACAGGCCTTGCTAGGTCCTCACACCATCTGCAGCATCACACCCTTTCTGTCCGGTCATATTCCTACATGGCTGTCCAGACTTTGTTGGACCTAATCATTAAAAATAGATGATTTTCCCCATATTTTTGGTCTTCATTCTGAGGTATTCCATGTATACACATTGAATAAACATATTTGTCTTTTTCTCTGATAAATCAATCTTCCTCGTGTCAGTGGTTTTGCCTCTAATTTTTATGGGGCCTTGCTCCCTGCAGTGTCTCATATTTCAGCCCTCGGATTTCAGTAAAAAGGATACACACTTCTACTCTTTCTGTGACCCTTCCTTCCTTCTTTCCAGCAACACATACACCCCATGACAAGGGGCTATAAAAATAAGAGTAGAAATAATAGGATACAATGTAAAGCTTAGGGATGAGGAAACGTGAGAGTTCAGAAGAAAAGCGATTGTGGGTAAAGATCCTTGCTTATCTTTTCAAGGTGCACAGATTTGTACATCCCACCTCTCACCCTCCCCTATCTGGCATTGAGACTTTTTCTGATCTCCTTAAATATGCGAGGGTTCTAGTTCTAAGCCAGTCCACATGTGAATAGTAATGTTTTAGCAAAAATCAGTGTGCCAACCACTTATTCACAGAGCAAAATTGTTTTATCACCAAGGAAATTCCTGTAGAAATAAAGTCATTTCAGCTGAATGGATTTCCTACCATTTCTACTTCCAAAAATACCTCGACACAGAATGCAATTATCCCTACACCATTCCTCAGGAACATCACTGCATAATCACAGGGCACCTACCCAAGTTGACGCAGGCTTTGTTGGTGCTCAGGAAGCATTTGACTGGTAGTCAGGCTTTACCCTGTAATTAACTTTCTACCATAGAAGTGAAATGTAGATATTACTATTTTCAAAACACTCAGCACTACTAAATCAAAGGAAATTTTTACCTTTCATTTACCTCTAAAGCACTTAGAAAATATTCACTCATAAACGCAATAAATTGTGTTCAAGGGTTTTATTTATGTCATTTTTGGTTCTCACCACACCCAACAGAGCAGGTGATAATCTCCATTTGCTCAAAGTCTCTCAGTCTATTAATAACAGGGTGAAAAATTGAACTATCTGAATACCAAATCATCACACAACATAGTTTTCCCCCCACACAGAACTTAACCAAATATCAAAATATTGTGTATGAGAAATGTTTTTAACTAGAAGCAAGTAAAATAATACCACACAAATAAGTGAAGGTTAAAAACAAAATTACATAAATGAAGGCTCAAAAGGAATTATACAAAATATGTATCTAATTTATAAGTTTCGTTCTCCCATAGCTTTCAATTCTGTTTGTAAGGAAATGTCCAGATTATACATAAAGTGAATATAGCATTGCACAGATTTTAAGATGCTGTTAACCTAAAAGGAAGAGTAATAGCAGGGAATATGCTAGAGAGGACAAGGACAGCATCACTCTTTAAGTAAACTTGGAAAGTAGCTTTCTAGAACATCCAATTTTTTTTCTCAATGAGAATTAAATTTTTACATCATTTTTATCTCCCCACCAACATCCTAGAGAAGTAATGCATTTTGATTGCTCCTATCTAATATATGTAAACCTGACCTTGACTGTCAGTTTACAAAAAGTAGCAGGACTGAAATGTAAGGGCTGGAAAGTGCCTTATATACCATCCTATAGACAGAAAACTGATTTTATCTCCAAAGCCAACTGATGGTGGCTGTCCAGAATGCTGTGATGAGAAGTGAAAATTTTACTGGAGCTCAGTAAATAATCAGCACTGTCTCCCTTGGGTCCAGACAGTGTTAGGTAGACAGTGAGGATTCTGACCTCCAGCTCTCCAAGAAACAAAGGCAGGTGTCGCACCTTGGCACTGCCTTGAGTGATTGCCACACCTGAGGAAGAAGAACAAGTGTGATGCCCACCTTGGTGCTGCTCCTCCTTGATTCTGCTTCAAACAATTG
>NW_003852595.1:2256928-2263162 GCF_000181295.1 Otolemur garnettii | reverse complement strand
TCTGATCCCATCTTGGGCCATGACAATCTTGCGGCCTCTGCAACCTGTGACCTCCACCCAGATTAATCCCATCTTTAGTTAAGAAGATCTTCTGACCTCTTCCCAGACTATTCCCTTGAGCAATCCTGTGGCACAAAGAACGAGAGACAGTCCCTGACCCTCCTGACCACTGGCCTGAGCCAGCGATGCAGATTTCGGTTTCCAAAAACTTGAAAGACAGAAAATATTTTTGCCTTTTTTGCAACAGTGCGTCTGGTCATTCTTTGGCCAAGAGCACACCAAGAACTGAGAACAAACTGGCAGCCTGACTGCAGCCTGGCCACAGGCAGTGGCCACATCCTACACCCAAAACGCATGAAGGAAAAATATTTTATACAGCAAAAGAGTGATTAAATTAAAAATTAAGTGTCCTTATAAAAGCAAAATTTGACAGAAGAGGAAGAGGTGATGTGGCCATGGAGGCCGAGATTCCAGCCAAGGAATCTTGACCACACCAGAAGCTGGACTCTTCCCTAAAGCTCCAGAAGAATGCAGCTCTGCCGACACCTTGACGTCAGATTTCTGACCTCTATAAGTCAGAGAATAAGTTTCTGTTATTTCGAGTCACCCAGGTTTGGGTATTTCACCAGAGTAGGCCACAGATAGCTAACAAGCTGTGCATCTGTCACCTCTGTAACCAGGTTCTGTCATGTTACAGAGAGAAGAGCTCGGACTCCCCACAGGCACTCTGTTGGGGCTCAGAAAACAATCAATACTCCAGAGTAAGGCGTTTCTCCCTGCCGAATACTGGGAACTAAAGATGGAGCCTCAGATCTCTTTTACGTCCCCACCCTGTCTCTCCCAAATCACAGGATGGAGCTTTCTCTAAAGCTCCCATACCCAACTAAAGGAAGTTTCTCCTGAAGGAATACAGTGTCATGAATCCCTTCCCTGGAATCTACATTAACCAGAGACTAACTGGTATTACAGGAGAAGAGGTTAAAAAGGTTAATGCCCAAGACACCACACCAAGATCGATTAGATTTTCACCTGTTCTGCTACCTGAGAGATTTAATCTGTATAAAAAGACAACCTTTGTTCACAGTGCAGTTCTACCTCTCACCCTCCATACCTGGTGGCCACCATCTCACCTCTCACCCTCCCCTATCTGGCGGCCACCATCCCACCCCTCACCCTCCATACCTGGCGGCCACCATCCCACCTCTCACCCTCCCCTATCTGGCGGCCACCATCCCAGGAACCTTCAAGCCCCTATTTCTTTCTGTAGATCAAAATGCTATTTAAGCTTCAACCCTCTGGCCCTTCTTTGAGGGTCTCATTTTGTGGGCTCTCTGTATGTGTGCATATGATAAATTTGTAGGCTTTTTCCCCTATTGGTCTGTCTACTGTCTATTATTTATATTCAGAAACCTCAGAAATGTGGGGGGAATTTTAAACTTCCCTACAACCCTGGCTTTTGTAAGGAGATATTTAGGCTCTCCATGGGTTCTCTGTACATAAACCCTTTCTTTGCCCCTTAATAAGGAACTGTACTCCCTTACATATGTGAACAGAGTTGAATGGAAGAGGCAGTGGTGGTCCAAGACTGGCAGGTCCCTAAGAAGCCAGTGCATATTTCTGCTAAAACAGAGCTTAGGCAAGAAAGAAAAAGCATGAAGATGACAACAAAAAAGGTAAGAGAGTTAAATCTAAGCACAGAAACCAAGAAAGTAACAGATTCCAACCCATTCAGGGAGCAAGCACAGTGATGGCATGAATGGGCTCTGGGCACATGTGATTTAGGCCTAAACCCTCCTTAACAGAAGTTTGACCTTGAGTAAATCACTCTAGCTCTCTCAGCTTTCTCATCTTTAAAATAGCCCTGAAATATCTATAGTCATATGCTTCCTAATGACATTTGGTTAACAAAGGACCAAAATACTGCATACAATGAGGGTCCCATAAAATCATAATGTAACTGGAATCTCTCTCTCAGGTGGGTCTTTGATCTTGAAGTTCAAAGAATAAATCCACGACCACCCTGAGTAAGCAAAAGGACAGATTTCACTGATAGGTAAGAAGAAAAGGGAGAGAAAGCCTCTGGTGCAGGGGAGGAGGTTCCTGAGCAGATTGCCCATTGGGTTTCTGTCTAGGAGTTTATATGCATCTTTTCCTGCCCTGAGGGCAGGGGAGATGGAATGTATTTCCAAAATATGTCACAGTCATTTGGCACCAGGGGCCTGCGGGCAGAAGTTAATATTAAAACTGCTCTCGTGTCTTATTTGGGGCAAGCTCTCTGCTCTGGGAGTGGTGGCTTACTGGGACAGTTGGGCAGACGGGTTCTTTGGTTTAGGGTCTGTGGTCAAGCTGATTACTGAGCTTGCTTAGGCCCAGAAGGTGGGGTCCTTGTTCACCCCTGAGCAGGAGAAACTTGCATCAACAATGGAAATGGAAACTGCCTGTCATCCAGCGAAGGCACAGCCATCACAACACATAAAGGAAGTGCAGCCTCCGCGTACAGTGTTTACAAAGTCTGTAGTAGTGTTTATTTGTCTCCAAGTCTTCACATTCACTCACTCACTCTCCCAGAGCAACTGCCAATCCTGTGAGCCCCATTCAGGGTAAGTTCCGCATACAGGTGAACTGTTTTTTATCTTACCTTTTCTATGTTTAGATATGTTTTGACACATGAACACTTACCATTTTGTCACAGTTGCCTACAGTATGCAATGCAGTAACATGATATCAGATTTACATCCTAGAAGCAATGGGCTGCATCACACAGCCTTCGTGGAAAGGCTACATTTTCTAGCTGTGTGTAAGAATACTCTACGTTTGCAAACTGCTCAGAGATGCATTACTCAGAACATATCCCATCGTCAAGCAATACAAGACTGTATTTCCTAGGGTTATTTTGAGAATTAGCTTGGATAACTTATATAAAGCATTCAGAAGAATGTCTGGTACCTGTTCTTTATTCTCTAAGCTTTATGGTTATAGTGATATTATTACTAGAAAGACTCACAGAGCGTGAGATAGGAAATGGTTAGGAGCTCAAATAACACACACAAACCATCTATAGAAATTTGCTGTATGTGCCACCAGATGTCTTTTATTCCTGTTATATTGCTACCACCTAGCAGTGGTTCTCAACCTTGCTAATGCCACGATGTATTTTCAATGTTAAAAAGGGGTGACGACCCACAGGTTGAGAACTGCTGACCTAGAGCCTTTAAAGGGTTAAACAGTTTCCAAAAACTTTGGCAAGCCATTGGGAGAGAATTTTATATGCACTTTTCAGAAAACATCTTTGGTTATCTTCTGCCAACCTGGAGAACCTGCCAACCTGCCAATCTATCTGAAAGTAGCTATGTCCATAGCCCTGCAGACAGGGAAAACAGCACAGGTGAGACCTACATGGAGGCTCTGCTGTGTATTCTCAAACAGCCCTCCACGCTGCCAACGACTTATGCAGCTCAGAGGTGTCTGCTATCTCAAAGATCATAAAGTCTTAAGGTTTAAAACCATCAATTTTATCCCCTTAAATGCAGAAATGAGGATACCCAGACCCAGGCAAAAATATGGCTGGCCTAAATTTTCCAGTGACAGCTGCGGAGAGATTTCCATATGTTAACCAAAAATTATAGGAGGCCATTATTTTAGACTAAGCTCCTGCACTAAACCTCAACCGATCAGACTAAAAGTGAAAATGGAGTCACCCATGCTAACGTTCCAGTCTCCAAACTAAAACTAATTTGTTATCTGATCTTCCAACAGATCAGGAGAGAGAGATAATAACGTCCATTTCTCCACAGGCCAGTTTCAATCTTTAATCAGCCTGATAATGAAGCTCCCACTGCTTTAACCCTTAATCCTACAACAAAATTATCCTGAAGTAACCTGATTATGTTAACTGATCAGCTGTCTGTCTGCCTGTCCATCTCCCTGTCCCGGGAACACCGATCCACTTTTGTTGTTTATTTCTATGTTATTCCTCCTTCTCTGTCTATAAAATCAACTCCCTCTGCTCAACTCACTGAAGCACTTATTCTACTTTATGGAATGAAGTTATCAACCTTCCAAAAGGAAGAAGCTGAGGCATAAAATATAATTTAAGAGTTTATTTGAGCCCGGGTGAGAACAGCTGCCACGTTGCCTTGGGAGTGTGCTCCAATAGTCTTTGTTGTACGTAGGTTTTTACAGCAATAGGGACAAGGTGTGGGCCGATACAAAGCTGTGTGATGGGAACTCTCGTGATTTACAGAAATAGCTATGGTGTCCATCAGTTAATCTAAAGCCCAGAGAGAAGGTAGCTTCAAAAGGTAATTATTTAGCTCAGTGGGGAGTAACTAGACCACTGGAATATTCTAATACCTCTCCAGGCATAATAATTCATTTATGTATTTATTCATTGTATTAAATGATACCTGTGTACATTAATGCAATCATGGGGTACAATGTGATGTTTTCATATACAATTAGAAATATTTTCATCGAACTGGTTAACATAGCCTTTATGTCATTTTCTTAGTTATTGTGTTAAGATGTTTATATTCTACTTTTAGAAAGATTCACTTGTAACTTTGTAAGACAAACCATAGAGGTGATCCCTCCAATCACCCTCCCTCCACCCATCCACCCCCCTTCCCTCCCCCTACCCCATATTCTTAGGCTATAATTAGGTTATAGCTTTTGTATGAAAGCTATAAATTAATTTCATAATAGGGCTGTGTACACTGGATACTTTTTCTTCCATTATATATCCAGAAGACCAAAAACCACAGCAGCATCTGTGGCTCAGTGAGTAGGGCACCAGCCCCATATACTGAGGGTGGTGGGTTCGAACCTGGTCTCGGCCAAACTGCAACAAAAAATAGCTGGGTGCTGAGGCAAGAGAATTGCCTAAGCCCAAGAGCTGGACGTTGCTGTGAGCTGTGACGCCACAGTACTCTACTGAAGGCGAGAAAGTGAGACTCCGTCTCAAAAACAAAAAAAAAGAAATTGATCATTCAAGCTGTGGTATATGTATACCATGGAATACTATTCAGCCATTGAAAAAGACGGGACCTTATACCTTTTGTATTAACCTGGATTGAGCTGGAACTCATTCTTCTTAGTAAAGCATTGTAAGAATGGAGAAGCAAGAATCCAATGTCCTGAATTGTCGTATGAAGCCAGCAGACCATCAAACACATACCCTCATAGGGAAGGCTCATTCCCCAGTAGCCCTGTTCCACACTGGGGAGAAACAAGGAGACATCTCAGTGAAGGATTTTAAAAGCACCCAAAACCTGCATTGGGATTGCATCACAGCTTTCTAAAAAATAAGACTTCAGTCAGGTCATTGATTTATGTAGCTGCTGTTACTTGTAGAATCATCTCTAGTCTTTGGAATTCCATAATTTTAGTATTCTTGGAAAAAGTAGCACATAAAGATTATAATAAAAAGAGTAATTTGTATGCCACAACCACAACAAATAAAAGGCCTTTACTCTATTAGAAGGCTGACTAAAAACATCATAAAGAAAATTAAATCCAGGTTCTTTTTTAGACACTTATTATATCTGGGAAATAATTCTGAGTTTAGCGCAAAACGTAGGAAGATAATAAAACTCAAAAACAATGCTCAGGGCTAAAATCTAATAAAATGGGGACTATAGTTTTCTTCTGGAACATAACTTATCTCTCCAAGTCCTCCTTTTCTACCAAAGATTAATCATAGTAAGGTTAATTTATTTGTAAAATGAGTTTTAGTCTTCTTATGCTTGCCCTGATTATTTGCATAAAGTGAAGGAAGAATAGTGAAAGGCCATATAGGTTGTTTTTTTTTTTTAAGTTGTCTTTGCTGAAAGTTTTGTAAGAAATTTTGGAATAAAGTATTAAAAGCCTCTAGACTAGGAAACCAAGCCAAGGAATTATCACCACATTTGACCTGAATTACCTATATGATTTGGGTGTATTCCTCTCTTTTCAAGGTCCCAAAGTATGTTCAAGTTCCTAGATCTGCCAGAAAGTCACATTCTTTCCTTACCATGAGCCAGAAACATTATAAAGAAACCACGGAGATAGGGAATCAGTCGGTCTTTCTAAAGAGCTTTATATCAGCTCTGTAAAGTTGACTTCAATTTCTGAAGCAGTCCGGTCATCTCTGAAAATATGACATTCTAGTCAAAGCCTTGGTAACAATGTCTCCAATTACATCCTATTACAGAAAAACATAGATTTTTACAGAACTTATGCAAATAATCATATTGT
>NW_003852595.1:2250601-2256167 GCF_000181295.1 Otolemur garnettii | reverse complement strand
AAACCTGTATTCAAGAGTACTTGTCAGGCAGGCATGGTGGCGATGCCGTAATCCCAACACTTTGGGAGGCTGAGGTGGGAGGACTGCTTGAGGCCAAGACTTTGAGATCAGCATTACTGACACAGTGAGACCCTGTATCTACCAAAAAATAGGGAAAAAAGTATGGAGGTGCACACCTGTGCTCACAGCCACTTGGGAGGTTGAAGCAGGAGGATGACTTGAGCTCAGGATTTGAAAGGCTGCAGTGAGCTATGATGGCAACAAACTGAGATCCTGCCTCTAAAAAAATAGAGAAAGAGAATAGTGGAAGGCAAGTTTTGGGAGAGGAGCAGTGGTTCACACCTGTAATCCGAGCACTTTGAGAGGCCAACTTGGAAGATTGCTTCAGATTGGGAGTTCAAGACCAGCCTGAGCAAGAGTGAGATACTTCTGTTACCAAAGACAGAAAAATTAGCCAGGCACAGTGATGCACACCTATAGCCACAGCTACTCAGGAGGCTGATGGAGGAGAATCACTTGAGCCCAGAAGTTGAAGGTTGCAGTAAGCAACTAGACCCCACTGCACTCTAGCCTGGGCAAGAGATTGAGAGGAAGGAAAGGGAAGGGAGGGTGGGAGGGGAAGGGATAGGGAGGGCAGGGGAGAAGAAGGGAGAGGAGGGGAGGGAAGGGAAATTTTGGATGGTAGGTGACTGAAAGCCACTTTATGAGAAGAATCAAACAATAACTGTGGATGACAAAAGACTTAGAGTAGCTGTGGTTAAAGACATGAGTGACAAAGAAATTTGGTTGTTTGCTTGGCATACAATAATTTAATATGGGATGAATTCCCACATAAAACTAACTAAATGAAATGTGCTCTTTTATTTCCAGAAACTGAGCGAAAAGTGAGTATTGTGCATCTTTGTTGAGACCTAGCGACCTGGGAGAGCATGGCGGGGGCCTGCAGACAAGGCTTAACACCCTACTACATGGAAACCTAACTGTGCAGTCAGTCAGCCTGCCAGATAAGGGTTGAGATGGACCATCTGTGCAGGGGACATGACTCAAAGGTTGATGTGAGTGAAGGAACACTCCATCACAATAGTGGGGGGCCTCCAGAGCCACAGGAAAACAGAGTCATTAAGTCTGTTTCTCAGAAACTTAACTGAGTACATGGAAGAAAAAAAGTTTTACTCCCCTGTTTATCCTGACCTTTAACTTTGACAATGGAAGTCAGACAATGTAGGGCTGTTTTAGGTCTTTGGAGAGGAATAGCCTGGGGCTAGTGTTAAGATGGTTATCTTACTTTCCCAGACTTTCTGTCTTTTCTATAGTTTAAGATAAGAAAAGAGGATGTTAGGATTATTGATCAATGTGGTGTACATGATTAGTTTACTATAAAAGATGTCAAGAATAAAGACATTTTGCTGCTACTGCCACCCCGAGTCGTAGTTGTTTCTTGCTTTCATACAATTCCAGGAGTGAGCTCACACCTGCAGCCAAGCCGTCCTTCTCTCCCCATGAGAAATCTCCACCCAACATTTAACATAATAGTCATAATTATTACTGATGACATGTACTAGGGCATATCAGAATTTGGAAATATCATAACAATTTTGGAGCCCATATTAATAACACATTTACACAAACATAACTCAAAGAAAGTTAAATGGCATGTCTTATTTGACAATGCTTCCCATGTTATTTAACATATCAAAGTCCAAAAGGTGGTTTGAGGTCAAAAAGACTTAATTTTAAAATTTGAAGTTTGATTTTGGAAGCTTCATCAAATATCAAAGGTTCAAAATACTTGATATTAAAAAGTATCACAGGTCATGGTAAAATGCTATGTATTCATTTAGCCAAAGTGATCATTCAAAGATTTCAAAAAGCAAAAACTTTTACTCTTTGATAGAGAGGAGATTCAGTTTCCCAAACAACCAGAAGACCCAGTAAAGACAGAATGAAATCAATAGAATCTTTCTCCCCCTCTCTTTTCCTTATTTTCTCCTTTCTTTTTGTACCTTACTTATAAGGTCAACAAAAATCTTATAGTATCTCTTACTAATACTACTTGAAAATCTTGTTTAAAAGATAAAACTAAATTCTCCCCCATATCAGTGTATTTTAATATCTGGGCTAAGGTGAACAAAATCTAACTTAAAAAATCCATCCACTCTCAGTCAGCTTTGACTACATAAGGCAAGATTTCTATGAAACTTTTATAACTTCTTACTAATATATCCTCTTTTTTCGAACTTCCACTTAATTTTACCTATAACCTTTTTTCTTCATTTTGAAACTAACTTTAAATAACCTCTAAACTAGATAAAACTACCGTTTAGCAGAAAACACATCCTCACGTCATCTTTATAACATCACTTATCAAAAACACATCCTCCTTTCCTTATACAATTGCATACGGAAGTGTCTCTCTTATACGTAATAGTTTTAATTACATATATTAACCACAATGTTAAATATCAGTAATCCTTATTTTCAGTGAAAACCTTAGGAAGCAAATAATTTTGAACTGTCTTATGTCTTAATTTATTGATTAAAAACCATTTTATAATTTTTTTAGAAAGAAATGTTTCTTCAACATTTTTATTTATTAAAAGACTTAAATATTTGAGGCTCGGTGCCTGTGGCTCAAGCTACATACACCTGAGCTGACAGGTTTGAATCCAGCCTGGACCCACCAAACAACAATGATGGCTGAAACCAAAAAATGGCGTTGTGGTGGGTGCCTGTAATCCAAGCTACTTGGGAGGCAGAGGTAGGAGAATCGCTTGAACCCAGGAGTTGGAGGTTGCTGTGAGCTGTGATGCTACATCATTCTACCCAGGGTGACAGCTTGAGGCTCTATCTCAAAAAAAAAAAAAAAAAAAAAGATAAATATTTGAAACTATGACACAAGTCCCCTTTCTAATGTCTTCCTCATCATCCTGGGTCCCAAGTGCCCACATGGCACCCAAGGACAACACTGGAGGGGTGAGTTTGTCTGGGCCCTGAATTTACACACCTGCTGGACAGAATACAGAGCTGTGAAGGTAAAGCCTGGAGGACCTAACCCCTCCTAGCATGGCCAAGTCAAGATGGTCGAGGATAAATGTGGCCATATTGCACTCACTCGACCTTGCAGCTGGTGCTTCCGGTGCTGAGGACATGTCCCAGTCTTCACCAGGGCCACTTGTCAAGAGCCCAGAATCTAGAGCCACACAGCCAAAAAACAAGCCTACAGTAAGATATTTGCAAGGGTTCAAGGGAGCCCCGAATCTACCCTTGTGGTTTTAGCCCATAGACAAATCAAGCAAGTCTCAAATATATCACAGAAGCAGCAGTTTGATAACCTTGAATCATGTTTCAGAGACTGCATAAATCTGTCTGACCAGTAGACCAGGAAAAATGTCTAAATTACATCTAATTGAAAATTCTGAAGCCATTCTCATTTTATTTTACTAACAATTTTAAAACTAGTGTCATTTACCATAGTTTTCTAAAGTCATAAGAACTTGAAAAGTATTATGAACACTATATTTATTTATAAGGCAATCTAGTATTACATGGAAAATACACAGACATGTACACAGATACAAAAATATAAACACTGATTTTATCATTTTTATTTTAAAAATTTATCCGTTGGACAGGTAAATTCACTAGTTTAAAAGATCAGTTGGACTCAAACTTTGTAAATGGAATAAGTTAAACTTTTTCACATGGCTGAAGTCCTTATGAGTTTTAGATAACAAAGTAGGAAATTTGCATCTCAAACAATAAGGAATTTAAGCTTTCAAAAGGCCAATGAAGTTTTATACTATCCTTTGCAAAAATTATGTCAACAGGGAAGAAAAGGAACAGAAGGACTGAGCACATAATTAAAAAGGGTTTCAGTTGGCTGAAAAAAAAAATTTTTTTTTCAGAAACAAAATCCAAAAGCAGTAAAGATAGAAAAGACTTTTGTCATGAGATTAATCTGACTTCTGATCATAGAGCTCTTAAAAAATATGTATTTTTTTCTTCTGAGCTAAAGTATTCACTGAGAAAAGAAATTTTATGATGATCTAAAGAATTTTAACTCTTATTTCAGATCTAATCTGAAGTGAAATGCTGCTTAGTTAATTCCCCGGATGTTATAACATTTCAAGGACTTAATAAGAATTATTACATCTCTAAGTCCAGTAGGGCATTTAAAGGGTATTGTCTGATACTGGGTTTACTTTCACTTCATTGGGGGTGGCTAAATACATTTTACCAATGTCAGTGGACAACTGGAATCATAAGTGACCTGGCAAAGCTTAGAATAGGTCATGGGTGTCATTCGGCAGTCCTGATTTAGAAAATTTGTTTGACTGTATTTTTATAAGCTCAGGAGTTTCATTCTCATTCTGTAGTTGTTCTGTTTGCTCCTTCTGTTCAGAATTTAGACATGCCCTCCCCCGTCCCTGCTTTGGTAGAAGGAAACGTGTGCATTGGGAAAATCAAAACAGAAAAATAAAAAAATCTCTCTCTAAGGGATTTATAGGAGCTGAGGAAACTAGAGAAAGCAATAATGGTCACTGAGCGAGCTTACCTCGAATTCTAAGCTTCTGGACTTCTATACAGTCATAGGTTGACAGATACCTGCACTGTTTGTATGTTTTCATTATTCTGGAGAAGAAGACAGTCCAGGTGGTAAGACTGAGGACAGAAAGAGTCGCTCCGGTGTCCCCGAGGGCTCCTATCTGCTCCTATTTGTGAAAATTTTCTCCTAAGGCATTAGACAGGAGAAATGGGAAAACATCTTTTTGGTCCTTGGAAAAACCCCATTCATTTTGTGGCGTCCCGTCCCTTTTCTGAACCTGCTGTTGTTTATGTTTTCTACAATCTTTCTGAACTGGCCAGGCTTTTGCAGGAGAAACAAACAGCTTTTTGATCATGAGAAGGAGGCATCTATCTTTTCTGACAAGGCCTGCTCTGACGAATTAGTTGTTGCAGCTGCAAATTTATAATCTTTAATGCCTTGGTGTTTCTTTTTTCCCCTGAAGAGTTTTAAAAAGTTGACCTGACAAGCTTACTAATTTGTGGATTCATATGTTTGCCTTCTGACTAAAGTAACCAAGACCTCATTTTAGCAACTGAGCAAAGTAGAATTTATAGACGGAACATTCTAGTGATCTTAGAGGCAAAAGCCAGCCATTTTGGAATATTGTTGAAAGGTTTTTTTCAATTTTTTCAAACCCTTTAACATAATCAAGTGCAGATTCATCTAGCACTGCTAACTTTTCCTCTAATCTACGTTTTGGAAAAGACTTGGGAGTTTCCTCAGGTGGCTCTGGTACAGGAGAGGAGTGTCAGGAGAAGGTGTCCAAACAGGCGCAATGTGGAAGGAGGTGAAAGGAGAGAAGTTGCTTCGTCTCTCTTACATTCAGAAATCATTTCAGATGTCTTTTTACTAACCTCTGAACAGACCCAATTTTCTCAGAATTTCTTTCAGAAGCTACGGAAAGTGCATCTCACATTCCCTATATCTGGCTGTAACACCAGCCTTTCTCTAACTCTGTGCACAGATGAATTATTTTTTGGCATTTTAAAGCATCCCCAT
>NW_003852595.1:2248052-2250339 GCF_000181295.1 Otolemur garnettii | reverse complement strand
CCAGCTGGTGTTTCTAAAAATACCATTCAGATTTTGAGGCTTCATTCTCCACAATTCAGGAACTTCTCCACAGTGACCATGGTTTAGGAATATGTTTTGGGGGAAGTGCTGCTCAGGAGTGTCACTCCTCTGGGCATCAACCAAGACCCATCAGTCGCACTGTAACACATCTCAGACTGTCTCTACCTGCAGGTACCCTACAGTGCTCAGGGTGTCTGGGACCAGATCCTCATATTCCCATCCAGAGAATTAAAAGGCAGTCCCTGAAATGTTCCTTTGGTGTAGAATGTCCTATGAGGAGATTTCCTATCGTGAGCCATAGTACTCCTGGAGTACCCCCAAAAAATCAGAGAAAGCAAATCACCTCTTTGATTCAGGAGGAGAAAATTCACCCTCGCACTTTTCAGGAAGCAAAAGATAGCTGCAATCTTAGAAGCGTGCTATTGAAAGGAAAATAGCTGTGCCTACCCAAGTGCCAACACTTTCACCGGACCTTACTACCATGGGTCAGAGGAAGACCAGCCAGATGTTCTTTGGAAAGCTCTTTTCCCCTTTGTGACCCAAACTTTCTGTCCTGTGGGGGCGGGGGGGTCCAAAAAGGCAGGGGTTTGTTTTGTTGTTACTGTTGTTTTAGTTTTGGGTTGGGGCAGGAGAGTAGGACAGACTGTCACTCTGTTGTCCAGGCTAGAGTGCCAAGGTGTCAGCCCAGTTCACAGCAACCTCAAGCTCCGGGGTTCAAGGGGTTCTCCCGCCTCAGCCTCCTAGTAGCTGAGACTCCAGGCACTCACCACAGTGCCCAGGTAATTATTTCTACTTTTAGTAGACATGGTTTCTTGCTCTTGTCCCGGCTGGGTTCAAACTCCAGAGCTCAAGGGTTCCACCCACCTCAGCCTGGCAGAATGATATGATTACAGGCGTGAGCCACTGCACCTGACGTGCTGTTTAGTTTTTTCCTATAATCCAAATCTCGTACCCACAGTGTAAAGATGAAAAACCTTCATTCTGGAAATGGAGGGTTTAAAAAGAGCCAAATAAAGTCTAGAACTTCAACAAAAAAGTGGGATAAGTCCAGATTTTCAGTAGGACTGATCAGTGATTTACATTCAGCAATTTCTCTCAGAATCAGAAGAACACATGGGATTCAGAGTTAGCCAGGCCACTCTGAATCCTGCGCACAGCATGAGAAATGGTGCCCTAAAAAGAAGAAGCTGAGTCAAAATTAATAGAGCATTTATCTGGGTCAAGGTTAATGCCTGCAGCCTGGGACGCACTTCCAGTTTGCCTTGGAGAGTGTGGTAAGGAACAAAAGACAGGCCGTGGTGGCCCACGCCTGTGATCCCAGCCCTCTGCAAGGCTGAGGCAGGTGGATCGCCTGAGTTCAGGAGTTAAAGCAAGACCAGCCTGAGCAAGAGCAAAATCCCATCTCTGCTAAAAACAGAAAAACCAGCCAGGCATTGTGGCAGGCGGGCGCCTGTAATAGCGACTCTGGAGGCTGAGGGAAGAGGATCACTTGAAGCCAAGAGTTTGAGGTTGCTGTGAGCTGTGAGGCCACTGGCACTCTACCTAGGGTGACAGAGAGTGAAACTGTCTCAAAAGAAGAATTCTCGTTGGTTTACAGAAGTAGCCCCGGTGAGTGACACACTGTATTAAAGAACCACAGAATGTGTGGCCTTTCACGGTTACTTTGTGCTTGTATCAATTACTCTAAGCCCGCATAGCAAGTGGCTTAAAGTCCTAATTATTTAGCTCAAGGGGGAGTGATGTGACGGCTGTTTCATCCCAATGCCTCTTTCTGGGCTGGGTATTTTTAAAAGGGCTCATATTCCTGGAATAAAAAGTGTTTTTCTTTTTTCTCACAATGGAAAGTGATTTTGTTAACAAAATTACCCATCAATATTATATGCTGATGAGGAAAAGCAAGAAAAAGACTTAACTTCAAGGAACTTTGTTTGAAGACCACAGAGGCCACGGCTTCACACAGTGATTAAGAACGTGGCACTGATTCTGCAGGGCCAGAAAGGCTGGCAGGGATCGGAGGGAAAGAAAAGAGGAGGGGGCTGCGGCCCAAGGAAAGGAGACCTGACAGGCCTTTACTGCCTAGCCTTGGTGGAGGAAATGTGTGTGCTCCGCGCAGGGTGTGTGCGTGCACCGTGTGTGCGTGCAGGGTGTGTACATGTAGCATGTGTGCGTGTTCCGCGCAGGGTGTGTGCGTGCACCGTGTGTGCGTGCAGGGTGTGTACATGTAGCATGTGTGCGTGCTCCGCGCAGGGTGTGTGCGTGCACCGTG
>NW_003852595.1:2238852-2247585 GCF_000181295.1 Otolemur garnettii | reverse complement strand
GCGTGTGCATGCTGGGCACAGGCTGTGTGTGTGTGCACAGTACGTGTGCGTGCTCTGCGCAGTGTGCGTATGCGCAGGAGCAGAGTTGCAAAAACAGAAAACAGTCTATTTAGAGGCTTGAGCAGTAAACTGGCCCTCAGCAAGCGACTGTATCACAGAGCCGTTTAGAAGGACTTGGAAAGGAAACCAACCAAGACAACACAGAGAAACAGGACTGGTGTCTTTTTTTTAACAGAGTCTCACTGTGCTGCCCACTCTAGAGTGCGGTGGCGTCAGCATAACCCACAGCAACCTCAGACTCTGGGTTCAAGTGACCCTCCTGCCTCAGCCTCCTGAGAAGCTGAGACGACGGGCCACATTGCCTGGCTGATTTTTTCTACTTTTAGTAGAGACGGGTCTTGCTCGTGCTCACGCTAATCTCCAAACTCCTGAGCTCAAGCAGTCCACCTGCCTCAGCCTCCTGCAGTGCTAGGATTACAGGCATGAGCCCACTACACCCTGCTGGATGGAAGGCAACTTGAGTGATTCTCCATTAAAGCAGCATGACGTAGACATTAAGAGAAGAGCGCAGGGCTCAGGCCGGGGAGGCAGCAGCCGGGTGTGCACTGTTCCCTCCGCTCCCATCGGGTGGGTTATTTCACTTCCCTGATCTTCGGTGTCTTCATCTAATAATAGAAATAGCAACAGGCTATAGTGAGGAGTCAGTGGATGACAAGCACAGAGAACGGGGAAAAGAAAGCTAACATTTACTGAGAGTCAGTGTTCGCCAAGGTTTAGGCTAAAGCTTTTATATAGAATATCTGAGTTAATTAAAGGTGATTACCACCTAAAATATGACATATGAAAGAGGGGTCACTGATGTAAGTTACAGAACTAAATGCAGAGATTTTCAATGTTAATCAAAATCAGAGCATCATAAGATAAACTGAATCATTATTTAAAGAAAATTTGATCTTATGATTCAAAATGCTGCCCTCTGTAAGAAGTCTTCCAAGATCATATTTTTTATATTAAAATAGCTTGGAACTTGCAGTATAATTGCCACTTTGATAAAATCTGACACTAGGAAATATTCTGTGCCTAAAGAAATCCCTACACGTTTGAAGAGGGAATTTGAAATATGTATTTTCCCCTGATCTTTCTTAGAAATCATTCGAAAGCAGCAAGGAGAACAAAAAACAAAATTCCTAACCCAATTTTTGAGAACACACAAAAAGCTAAAATCCCAAAACACAAAATAGGTGTTCAAGCTGTCAAAAGCAGTGAAGACAGAGCTGAAGCGTAAGTGGGAGGACGGAGAGAGGAAAAGCCATAAAGGCAGAAAAAGAACAAGCAAAAGAAGCTTCTAAAGGGCCAGAAAGGAAAGGAAAGGGGCGGAGCGTGCCGGGGGTGTAAAAAAACCTAACCTCTTGCTGCTGCTGAGAGAAAGGAGATGAACAGCAGAAGCGTCCCTGCACTCATCCACTTCCAAGAAGCAGAGGAGGGGAGACTACAGGAAGAATCACGCAGAAATATGCCATATTTGTGGGAACCATCTGTTTCACAGGCAGAGGTGAAAAAAAGACTTTGGAACATGAAAAAAAAAAAAAAAATCACAGACCCTATATTTATTGACTGGGAAGAATTAAAGGCCAGACATACTCACATACAAAATCATCTAAATCATTATTTCATCTAAACTGGAATGTAGTCTTGGCCTTCCATGATGAGCTTTAGACAAATATATAAAAGTTCGCTCGTTTCAAAAATTAGTAACCGGAAAGGACCCTCCACATAAGAGGTTAGAAATAAAAAGAAAAAGAAGAGCCAGGTGGAGGACACGGCACGGGAACGAGGTAAGCCTAAGGCAGTTGAAAGTTTGGACCTGACTTTCACAGTGTGTTTCTAAATTAATAAGGCGATATTCTGTACCAAGAAGAAAAAACCCCAAATGTAAAAGCTAAGAGAAATAAAAGGAAAAGCATAGGAAAAGCCAGGAAAAAGCAAGCAATGGGAGATAAAACGTGAGAGACAACGGTTTGAAAACAATGAGAGAAAAAAATAAAACCGTCACAGAAACGAACGCAAAAGTGGGAGACACAAACCAATGAGGTACGACAGTAATTAGAGCAGAGTAGGAGGCGGAGGGCCGAGAAAGCCACAGGGAGCAACTTAAGGTGATGTGTGCTAATAAATTAGGAGGTCCTCCTTGTGATGACAGAAAACACCGGGGAAAGAGGGGGCAAGTATTTTTTTCTCTAAAGTCATTGAATATCTGTGGAAACAGGGAAGTTTAAATAAATTAAATCAGGAAAAGGAAAAACTCACTTGTAGGTGAGCAAAGATTCCCGGTTACTGGTATCTCTGGCGGCATCTTTGCCGAGTCTGGAAGCACGGGCAAGCGGAGGGCACCCTTCCAGCAGGCCTCGGACCCTTGCCAGGACGAGGAGGAACCAGCTGAGCTTCACCGGCCGGCTGTTGCTACACTGCTGGGCTATAATCCCAAGAAACTCCAAATCTTGGCTAGTTTCTCCCGTACTCCGATTCTCTGCCACGGGACTTTTGCTGAGTAAGTAGGCATGGGGCAGGGTGGAGGGGCTGGAAGAGACTGCCAGATCTCTTAGACCTGCAGTGCTGAGATTCCCAAAGAAATAGGAAGAAATAATGGTGGGGAGTTCCTCCAAAAGGATGAAAGATGTTAGCCACACATTCCAACTCGGCACACCTTAAGCAGAATAAGTTAAGAAATCTACTCCTAGGTACAGCACAGTGACAGGAAGTCATATAAGCAATCACAGAAAAAAGACAACAAGTCACCAGCTCAATAAATTATGAATATTCAGAAAAAGCAGGAAAGAAAGACGTTTAGTATGAATATGCCTAATACCTGGGAGGATAAATGCCAGAGGGGTAACATCCTGGTCTGCAGGGACCTCGAGGACTGCAGGAGAAAAGACAAAGCTATGAGGAGGACGCTTGTACTTCCTGATTTTTAAACAATAACTGTATGTCCTATTCACACCTCATATAAATAAAATATACATTTAAAGCTAAACGTAGTATCACTTAATTGTCCAAGGTTAGTGAAAGCAAGTTATCCAAAAGAAAGAAGGAAACTCTCCCTTACCCATTTCCCCCATTTGAAACCAAACTTTATGAAAACTGGGAAATTGTCCTGTCCTGTTCTGTCTCCATCTCTTTCCCAGAGAGGCTGTCCAGTGGGTGGCTCCGGTCTCCTCTCCGAAGGCCAGCTGCTTCCGAGCAGCTTCTAGCTCTGTTCTCCACGAACTTGGGCGCAGGCGAGGGCGCTTAGCACCATGGCGCTGATTCTGCCTCGGTTCTACACGACCTTCCAGGTCCAGGTTCCCTCCGATCTTACGGACTCAGCCTTACCTTCACTCCACACCCCTGGGAGAGAGCATCCACCTGCTCTGGTGGACATCAGCCCTGCACAAGCAAGGCCTGGATGGTGCAGCGTGGAACTCTTCAGATACTGCGGGAGGGCTCCTCATCCCACATGAGGAACAAATAATGTGCATCTCTAGCAAGAAGTGTGGAAATAAGTTAAGCTGGTAGAGAGGAGATTTAGTATGGACCTTAGCGTTACTTTCCCCTTTATGGTGGGCGAAGATCTGTGAAATGCAATTAGCTGGTAGCAGTATCTAACTACAGATTTTATGCTTGAATGTACTACGTCTATTGCTGTGTCATACTACGACCACGAACTTAACGTGTTAGGACAACGTTGGCTGCCTCCTGTGTTCTGCTGGTCAGGAGTGCAGGTGCTGCGTGGTTGGGCCCCCCACAGTGAAGCGCTGGGCAGGCCTGTGTTCTCACGCCAGGCTCTAACGCCGAGGAGCCACTTCACGTTTATTGGCCGCGACTGTGGGCCCAGTTTCTCATTGACAGGAGGCTGCTCTCACTTCCTGGCTACGTGGTCCTCTCGGTAGGAAAGTAAAAAAGGTGGCAGCTTGTTTCTGCACAGTTGGCAAGAAGGAAAAACTCTCCCTGCAAGTTGGAAGTTACCACCTTATTTAATATAATCACATATTCACGATCCCACATGTCCCACCCCTTTTGCCACATTCTATTAGAGGCAAGTCACACATTTCCCCCACGCCGCCGAGGGGGAGAGGCGGAGAGAAGACACACACAAGGGTGAGAACAAGGCGTCCTGGCGGCCACGTGAGACCCTGCCCACCACTCAGCACCACTGAGGTAAGCTTTAATGTGCTCTAATTCCCAATCTCCACCTTAATAATCAAGTAGTTGTTTGCCTTTTCTATTTAAGTGTTCACCCCCTGCTGGCTTGCTCTCTACAGCTAGATTATGAGTTTGTTGGTTTGAGTCCTTTGCTATATCCCATTCCCATCCCACCCTAGCAGTTCAACAGAAGGTCTCAGACTCTTCACTGTGAACCTTTCTTCATTACCCCTATCTCTTTGGGAAACCTATATTAAATATCAAGGAAGTTTCTTAGAAAGAAATCTCAGGGAGGAGACAAGTGGCAGAAGGTTGGCCCTGTGCTTGGAACCGAAGACGCCATATTTAGAGGGGCCAGTACACTGCTTATATCACATTGCTCATTCCAGCAGCCCACTAATCTTATCTCCAGAGTTATTTTCAGGAATAGAAAGTGAAAAAGAACTTGAATTTACTATTTCAGTTGGCCAACGTAAAAACCTTTTCAAAGAACTATTTTAACATGATCTCAGTGCTTAGTCCTTTTAGAGATTCTAAATTCAACTCCATCAAGTTTCTCTGGAAACTTTAGTCTCTCTTGTAAGAAAACTTATTTCAAGTTTTCTTTTGCAGAAACACTGTATGTAAAATATTTTCCAGCAGTGTTGCTTGTTTTTATTTATAGCAGAACTCACAGTGTGCTTTTCCATTCAACTGAGAGCAAAACAATAGGAGTAAATAAATAAATCCCATTTCTAACATGAGGTCAGTACAGATCGATTGCTTCTGGCAAGAGGCCTCCTACAGCAAAAGAAATTGCTGTCGTTTAAAAAGTTTCCCGTGTAGTCTTTCTACTTATTCTCTAAGCTCATTTGTGTGAAGATTTCTTTAACCATAAAACAACTACATCTGAAAAGTCATTAGAAGCAAATATTTATTCTTGAGACATTGCAGACTGTAAATAAAAAACTATCTGACCATACAAAACAGACGCATAGAAAGATACAGAGACAGAAGCAATTGTTTAACTCATTCTGTTCATTAATTGGCATCTCTCCCACTCCTTTTCTTTTCATTCTTTATTTTCCAAGCCTTATGAAGTATTAGTTTACATTCTCCCTATAACTATTGCTAAAGTAGCTTTCTAAATTGCTTTTATTATGAGGTAGAGTTGAACATACTAACACAGAAAAATGTTCTGTGGGGTAAGTGGGAAAGCAGCAATCACAATCAGGTTATTGTAGAGTCCAATGTTTGTTTAAATTTATTTGTAGAGAACATATAATAAATAAGATGTAATGCATATAGCATTTAATAATGCATGTACATGAATGCATATGGGTATTTGAATGAAAGAACAAATGCATACATCTGGAGAGGAAGATTAAAATGATAGAAAAATAGTTTTAATAGCACGATTGCAGAAAAGATAAAAATTCAGAAATGAGACATTCACTTGATAAAAATGTCCTTCCTTTTAAAAAATAAATGTGTACTACTTTTACAAATAAAAAATAATACTTTCAAATTGCTTCTATTTGTGCAATATCCAATTACCCCCATTGCTGTTCAAATTTTATTCTTCCTATTCTTTTTGTTTTTTTAACTGAACAAAATAATAGTTTATCCTTGTACATCTCATACTTAGTTACAGGCACTTTGTTAAGGGCTTTATGGGCATTTATATATTTCTTTATTAGATCATAACTGTGTAGATTTATGCATTTATAGGGTATAAATGATATACAATGTGGGTGCTTACATTGAGCTGATTAATATAACCCTCACCTACTTATTTGTTGTGGTAAGACATTTATACTCTATTCTTAATAGTTAAGAAATGGGCTTGGCGCCTGTGGCTCAAGTGGCTAAGGCACCAGCCATGTACACCCAAGGTGGCGGGTTCGAATCCAGCCTGGGCCCACCAAGCAACAATGATGGCTGCAACCAAAAAAATAGCCAGGCATTGTGGCAGGCGCCTGTGGTCCCAGGTACTTGGGAGGCTGAGGCAGGAGACTTGCTTGAGCCCAGGAGTTGGAGGTTGCTGTGAGCTGTGATGCCACAGCACTCTACCCAGGGGGACAGCTTGAGGCTCTGTCTCAAAAAAAAAAAAAAATAGTTAAGAAATGTACCATTGCATTGTGCACATTAGGTGAGGTCCCACCAAATACCCTTCCTCCCCACCCCCAGCTTACCCCCTCCACTCCCGTTTCTCTCCTCTTCCCTCTTTCTTTCTGGACTATAGTTATGTTTTACCATTTGTATGAATGTGTAGGTAATTATATATTGGTCTCATAGTAGTATTGAGTACATTGGATACTTTTTCTTCCATTCTCGAGATACTTTACTAAGAAGAATGTGTTCCAGCTCCATCCAGGTAAACATAAAAGATGTGAAGCCTCCATCTTTTTTATGGCTGCGTAATATTCCATAGTGTACAGTGTCCTGCCTCTTCTTGATACTGCAGGATTTGGACAAGGATCAAGTTCCATGGTGATTACTTCCTCATCTATTACTATAAAAGGTCATTACCTCAAAAAGTGCTGCCTAAAATTGAGGTCCAAACGTATGCATAGTACCTCCCACTCTGAACTTGTCCCATTCTCCACGTCAGTACTTCTATGGTTCCCATCTCCATTGAGCCTCCTCCCAGACTTCAGCTGTTCCCAGAAGTGCAAAGCTGCTGCTATGCATTGCACTTGCCTGCAGCTGTCAGGTTTATGAAGTTAACTAGTAAATGCTTCCCTGGGGAAAGCTGACATGCTGCAAAAAAAAGTAATTATAAAAGAAATCACTGCATAAATGGTAATCTAAAGGATAATTTCAAAACAATAATAATCAAATCATGAAACTTCATACTGGGAGGCATAGAGTACTTTATACTTTTAGTTCTGCTTTTTGAGGGATCTATTTTCTCTTTTGGTTCTTACAATAACTTTATAAATTAAGAGAGGCAAGTACAGAGAGTCCCTGATTTTTGCCACTTTGCATTTTACTGATTCACTCGTACTACTCTGCTAAAATCCTTATACTTCATTTTTTACTGATGAGTTTGCTTAATCATCAGTTCACCTGCAATCTCAAAAAAAGTTCAGCGCTTTGCTATCTAGGGAACATAGCTGATACAGGCATTTTCCTCTCCTGAGAGGAGGCAGTCGAAAGAGCATGGGGTTGGGAGGGAGACAGGCTTCGGATCTAATCTGGGCTCTGCCACTTGCTAACTCCTGCAGCCTTGGTCAAATTAACCCTCTAAGTCTCAGTTTTCCCATCTATAAAACAGAGATTATGTTACTTAGTAAGACTGTCATGAGGAGGATTGTGTAGGAACCCAGGATAAAGCAGCTGCCTCAGGGAACCCTCACTGAGCACTCAGCACTTGGCAAAATACTTTCCCTGGCCCCATCTGCTGGAGATAAAGAGGAAGGTCATGTTTATAAGGAAGCAAGCACAGAGCTTTATGTATGAAACTAATCTGAGGTCCAGTGTTGGTCACAGAAATTCATGAAAAGCAGCAATTAATTATCAATCTCCCAGCGTGATGCCGAGGGAAGCTAAGGGCCTGACTCAGAGTCACACAGCTAACCAGTAACAGAACTTACGACTTGGAGTCCACAAAACCAAAGCAAAAAATGGGTAGAATGAGTGGCGAGGTGTGGATGGTCACGGCAGGGACCAGGAGAGCCCTCAGGAGGTGGCATCTGTCGCCTGGATGTGAATTGCTAAGCATGGAGGCAGCGGTAAAGAGCAGACTTTAAGGTCCCATTTAAAGAATATGACCCGTTTATCACCTGAAGTCACTTGACCTTTGAGAGTTACTCAAAGTTGATTTACACCTTCAGGGTGAGGAAACCCAAACCCTTTCCGCAGGTTTCCAGAGGGCTCCCCGCTCACGTTGCCTCCCTCCTGTTTGGGTGAACCCTGTTTCCCAGCTCCTATCCCACACCTTCTCTGCTCTATGCAAACTTAAATGTCGGCTCAGCTCACCACAGAATATTTTTGTGTTTAAAAAACTTCGCAGAAGGTTTAAGTAATGATGTTATTTATATGGTGCTGCTCACAAGGCATTTAAATTGAATATTTGATTCCACGCTCCGAGTAGCCTGACACTCGTGATGCTTAATTAGGAGACGCTGTGGAGAATCCAGCTTCCTAATGTATAGCCTGGACCTTTCTCCCTGGAGTCTTTATTGCCTCCTAATTGTCTTACTTTATTTTACAGAAAATGTCAGTTCTCCATCCCACTCCTCAGTTCTAGACTTGTATTTTCATAACCAAATATTCATTGGTAAGATACATTAAAATCAAGGTCAGTCCGTGCTGAATCTCACCATTCTGTAACATAAACAACCAGAGACTTAAAGTTCTGCCATTTCTCTCTTTTCATACCCAAAGTTCTGCCATTTCTCTCTTTTCATAAGTGAGAGGGAACAATACAGATATTTACTTCCCTCTGAAATAGATAGTGCCAACTCTTTCCATGGTTCCTCCCCCAAACTCACACATAAAACTACAAGGCAGAAGTGTTACAATTCATTTTGTTTTAAATTACAAATTAAATTTGTCTTTTTTTTT
>NW_003852595.1:2235994-2237037 GCF_000181295.1 Otolemur garnettii | reverse complement strand
CCCCTTCATCTTAAAAGTATAAAGCGGGACTTAGCAGTGATGTTACATATTAATGAGACTTGAATTTTCTCCTGCATAAGTAAGGCAAGCATGGACCCCTGAAATGGCACAGCATGATTGCTTTGGGAATAGTTTAACACATTAGAAATTCTAACCCAATGTCTTAGAAAGCTCCACTGTTAACAGAAATCTCACAACTTACATGAACCATTTAGGCAGTGGGCTTTGATATACATTTTATGCAACTTTCATCAAGGAGTCAGCGCCTCATTATAGAGATGCTTAGGGAACTAGCAAAAGGCAGCTGTGATTAAGACAACCGAAGATGTTATTCCTACATCACCGTCCGTCACATCCTGTTGTACATAAGCCATTCTTTGTCTCAGAGCCTAAATTTTCTTATGTGTAACAATCTTTGCCTATTGTACATAGTTGTTGTTTGAGCCAATGTACATGAGAGTCCCCTATAAACTTTAAATTCTATGCACGTGTAAGGAGACCTCATTGTAATTCATTATCTGTAAGAATAAAAGGAAGTATGGCTCTTGTAATCCAAACTTGATTAACATTTGATTTTGGAATTCACCTAATACAAAGTAATTTTGCATTTGACAATGTGATATTTTAAAAGACATTATAGTATAAAACAAAGCACTTTCATCTCACTTTAGCCATTAACTGTGTTAGTACTTTGGTCATCTGAAAAGTAGGAATATCATTCTTTATGGTTCCTCTGAGGTCTCTGTCACTTCTATGATATTACTTGAATATACAAAGGCAGTGGGACGACCCAAGCGTGCTAGTGATAGTATAGAGTTGGCTGCAGAGGATTCACAAAGTGAATAATTCACACATGGATAACAAAATTAAAATTTTTATATGTCAAAAGACAGCACATGTTTGATTCTTCCTGTCTCAGGTACATATGTATGTGTTTCCCTACCAAACTTCTGTCTGATAACTTATTCATCCTAAAAGTATTTATGAAGCCAAATCAGTAAGAGGTGTTGCCAAATAAAATTACAATTGAAGTCCTTGAAATT
>NW_003852595.1:2226235-2235596 GCF_000181295.1 Otolemur garnettii | reverse complement strand
AACTAAAGACAAAAGAGAAAGACGCCTATAAGTCAAAGGCTGATACCAATACAGAGGGCAGATAGTCACCTTCCTGTTATAGGTTGTGACTCTCACTAAAACAGAGAATAAGTTAGACTCTAAACTTTAGAAAGAGGTAAGATTGGACTGAGTAGCTGAAGCACGGTAGGGGAGGTGTAAGAAAGAGTTGACTTAGATACCCAGGTGCCTGGTCTGGATCCGTGTTGTAAGACGAGTGGGTCTTTGGGAGGATTTACTGTGGTAACACAACCTCCTCGTCTCAGTGTCTCGTCAGAACAGGCTCCTTGCTGACGTTGTGTGTCTTCTCCAGCAGGTCGGCTGCAGCTCTGCTCCACAAGTCTTATCACAGAACCCAACTCAAAGAACGGTTGATGTCTTTTCAAATATTTAGATCTTTGACTTCTTTCATCAGTGCTTTGTGGTTTGGGCATATAGATCTTGCACATCTTATTTTTAATACTTATTATAAGTGATACTGTTTATATATTTTAGTTTTAAGGCTTTCATTTAAAAAAGGTAATCAGTTTTTACGCCTTGACCTTGTGCAGTTTTACCAAACTCATGCACCGGTTCTAGGAGCGTTTGAGTAGGCTCCTTGGGAGACTCTGGATCAGCAGTTCTCAACCTGTGGGTCGCGACCCCTTTGTAACTATGAAAATACATCGAGGCATTAGGGAGGTTGAGAGCCACTGCTCTAGATAAACAATCATGTTATCTGTGAGCAGCAACAGCTCTCTGTATTTATTTTCCAGTCTAGATTGGTTTTGTTTTGCTTTTCTGTTTGTTCATCTTGCCTTACTTCACTGGTTGCCTAACCATGAGCTTGACACATTTTTCCATTTGTTTATGTCATCTGTGTTCTTTCCCTCGGTGTTTCATAGTTCTCCCTGTACAGCTCTTTCACTTCCTTGGTTAAGTATATTCCTGGGTGCTTTGTTTTCTTTGTAGCTACTGTGAATGGTATTGAGTCTTTGATTTTACTCCCAGCTTGACTCACTGGTATATGGAAATGCTACTGTTTTGTACACATTGATTTCACAGCCTGACACTTTGCTGAATTTATTAATTCCAGGAGTCTCTTGGCAGCGTCTTTAGGGTTTTCTAGATACAAGATCGTATCATCAGTGAAAAGCAATAGTTGGACCTCATCTTTCCTGACTTCAATACCCTTTATCTGTTTCTCCTGTCTGGTTGCTCTAGCTCAGAGCTCCAGCAATATGCTGAATAGAAGTGGTGAGCATGGACACCCTTGTCCTATTCAGTTCTGGGGAGAAATGATTTCAACTTTTCCCCGTTCAGTATATTGGTTGTGGGTTTGCTAGTTTATTGTGGATTTTTGTCATAAAAGGCTTCTTGATTTTGTTGAATGCTTTTCATACATATGAATTATATAGTCTTTGTTTTTGCTTCTGTTTATGTGGTGAAGTACATTTACTGATTACATATGTTGAACTATTCTTACATCCCTGGATGAAGTCCACTTGCTCATGGTGGCTTATTATTTTCATGTTCTGCTGAATTCAGTTTGCTAATATTTTATTGAGGATTTTTTCATCTGAATTCTTCAGGGATATTGGTCTGTAGGCTTTTTGTTGTCATTTCCTTTCCTGGTTTTGATATCAAGGTGACACTGGTTTTGTAGAATGAGTTGGAGAGGAGTCCCTTCTACTCAATATTATGGAATCATTTCTGCAGTATGGGTACAAGTTCTTCTTTGACAGTCTGGTAGAATTTGGCTCTGAATTCATCTGTTCCAGACCTTTTATTTGTTGGAAGACTTTTTGTTACCACCTCAGTTCTGCTGCTTTTTATTGGTCGGTTCAGTAGTTAGATTTCTTCCTGTTTGAGTCTAAGAAGTTTATGTATTTCCCAGTCATTTTTCCATTTCCTCTACTTTTTCTGGTTTCTATGTAGAGAGATTTTGGTAGTATTCTTGAGGATATTTTGTATTTCTGTGTTATCAGTTGTAATACCTTTTTTGTTTTTCATTTCTGATTGAACTTATTTAGGTCCTTTCTCTCTATTCATGGTTAATCTAGCAAGAGATCTATTAATTCTGCTTACCTTTTTACACCTAAGGTGGTGGGTTCGAATCCCCAGCCCGGACCCGCCAAACAACAATGACGGCTGCAACCAGAAAACAGCCGGGCGTTGTGGCGGGCGCCTGTGGTCCCAGCTACTTGGGAGGCGGAGGCAGGAGACTCGCTTGAGCCCAGGAGTTGGAGGTTGCTGTGAGCTGTAATGCCACAGCACTCTACCCAGGGGGACAGCTTGAGGCTCTGTCTCAAAAAAAAAAAAAAAAAAAATTCTGCTTACCTTTTCAAAAAAACACAACTTTTTCATTCACTCACATTTTATATCTTTTATTGTTTTGTTTTCCATTTCGTTTGGTTCTTATCTGACCTTGTTACTTGTTTTCTTCTGCTGGCCTTAGGTTTGGTTGTTCTTCCTTTTCTAGCTCTTTGAGATGTTAGGCTGTTAATTTGTGACCTTTCTGACTTTTTGATGAAAACACTCAGGGCTGTGAATTTTCCCCTTAGGAGTGCTTTTGCTGAATCCCATAGATATTGATAGCTTGTGTCCCCTTTGCTGTTCAGTTCAAGAAACCTTCTGGGGTGGCACTGTGGCTCAAAGAAGTAGGGCACCAGCCCCATATACGGGAGGTGATAGGTTCAAACCCAGTCCTGGCCAAAAACTGCAAAAAAACAAACAAAAAAACAAATCTTTTGATTTTCTTTTTTTTTTTTTTTTTGAGACAGAGCCTCAATCTGTCCCCCTGGGCAGAGTGCCGTGGCATTGCAGCTCACAGCAACCTCCAACTCCTGGGCTCAAGCGAGTCTCCTGCCTCCGCCTCCCAAGTAGCTGGGACCACAGGCGCCCGCCACAATGCCCGGCTATTTTTTGGTTGCAGCCGTCATTGTTGTTTGGCGGGTCCGGGCTGGGGATTCGAACCTGCCACCTTAGGTGTACGTGGCTGGTGCCTTGGCCGGTTGAGCTATAGGCGCCGAGCCAAATCTTTTGATTTTCATCTTAATTTCATTATCATTTAGCAGCAGGTTGTTTAATTTCCATGACTTTGTGTAGAATTCAGTGTAACTCTTGGAATTGATTTCTAGTTTTATTCCACTATAGTGTGAGAAGATGCATGGTATGATTTTGACTTTTTAAAAGTTTTTGAGACATATTTTGTGGCTTAAGATATGATCAATCTTGGAGAATGTCCCATGTACCAATGAGAAGAATGTATCTTAGTAGTAGTTTAGGGGTAGAATGTGCTGTAAATGTCTGTTAGATCAATTTGTTTTGGGGTCCTATATAGGTCCAGTATTTCTTTTTGTATTTCATGCTTTGATTATTTGTCCAGCTCTGACAGTGGGTTGTTGAAGTCCCATGCCATTATAATGCAACCATTTCCCTGATTAAATCTAGTAGAATTTGTTTTAAGTATCTGGGAGCTCTTTTCTTGGAGGCATAAATGTTTAGGATTATTATGTCTTCTGATTGAATTGTTCCCTTTGCTGTTATATAATGACCATTTTTGTCTTTCTTTTCCATTATTTATTTAAAATCAATTTTTTTCTGATATGAGGATGGCTACATCAGCTCTCTTTTGGTTTCCATTTGTGTGGAATATTTTTTCTAGTTTTTTTCACATTAAACCTGTGTGCACCCTTGTGGTTTAGATGTATCTCCTGGAGACAGCAGATACGATACTTGGGTATTTTTGTATTTCATGCATAGAGCCAACTTACATCTTTTGGTTTTTCTATTTTCTTTCCTTTTATATTATATTAATTAGAGACAAGTTCTCTTTCTTGCCCAAGCTGGTCTTAAATTCCTGAGCTCTCTTGCCTGAGCCTCCCAGAGTGCTAGGATTGTAGGTGTGAGCCACCATACCTGGCCTAGCCTATGTTTTTTGAGTGGTGCATTTAAACTATTAAAGCTAAGAGATGCATTAATATGTGGAATGCTGTTCTGTTCATCATGTTGGGCCTTACCTTACTGCTTCATTTTCCTTCTTGTGCTACTGTTGTATAAGAGTAGTAAGGTTTACTATTTGGGGTGACACTGTGGGCATCTTATTTAGTGTTGGTTCATGTATACTGCAGTTCTGAATATTTCCTACAGGACAGGTCTAGTCATAACAAATTCCCTCGGTGTTTGCTCACCGGGAAAAAAATTAATTTCTTCATCAATTGTGAAACTTAGCTTTGTAGGGCACAAAATTCTAGGCTGGCAGTTGTTTTGTTAAGAATATTGAAGATGGCTCGGCGCCTGTGGCTCAAGCGGCTAAGGCGCCAGCCACATACACCTAAGGTGGCGGGTTCAAATCCCCAGCCTGGGCCTGCCAAACAACAATGATGGCTGCAACCAAAAAAAAAAAAAAAATGATGGCCAGGCGTTGTGGCGGGCGCCTGTGGTCCCAGCTACTTGGGAGGCTGAGGCAAGAGACTCGCTTGAGCCCAGGAGTTGGAGGTTGCTATGAGCGTGATGCCACGGCACTCTACCCAGGGGGACAGCTTGAGGTTCCGTCTCAAAAAAAAAAAAAAAAAAAAAAGAATATTGAAGATGGGGGCCCCACTCCTTTCTGGCTCTCAAGATTTCCACTGGGAAGTCTGCTGTTAGCCTGATGGATCTTCCTTTGTAGGTCAGTTGGTACTGACAGATAGCTGCTTGTAGAACTTTCTCCTTCATTTGACTTTGACCAGGCTGATCACTATCTGTCTCAGCAATGTCCTTTTTGCTATGAATCTTCCCAGTGTTTGATGACCATATTGTATCTGGATATCTGATGCCTGATGACACCAAGGAATTATTTATTCAATAATTCCATTCATGTAGCTCTTTCTTCTTCTCCCTCAGGGATACTCATAATTCACGTGTTAGTTTATTGCCCATAGTCCCATAGCTCTCTAAGTGATTGTTCCATCTTTTTTGTTCTCTTGTCTCTTTAAATGACTGGGTTATTTCCTAAGCTTTGTCTTTAAGATCTGAGAATTTTTCTTCTTGGTTTGGTCTGCTGCTGAAGCTTTCTGCTGTTCTGAAGTTCCCTTAATGATTCTTTAAGTTCTATTACATTCTTTCTTGTGTTGTCTAGCTCTTTAGTGACTTTTTCATTAATTTCCTGAAATTTTTTTGGCTTCTTTTTGTTGTTTTTCAACTTTCTCTTCAATTCCATTTATCTTCATAGCAGTCCATACTCTGAATTCCGATTTTGTCACTTTGGCAATTTCTGAGTGGTTGGTGTTCACTACTGCAGCTCTGTTGTGATCCCTTGGAGCTGCCAAGCTGTTTTGTTTTTTCATGTTGTCAGGGTTCTTTTGCTGGTTTCTTCTCATCTGAAATCCTTTTCTCAACGCAGTGCTGATAGGGTGCAGGGCACCAGTTTTCTTCTAACATCTCCCTTAATTAAAAGAAGGAAGGTCCCTAAGTTGTGCTTTTGCTCCTATTCTGGAATATTGATGCAGCAAGAGAAAGCCTGTGCACTAGAAGCCTATAATGCACTTGTTCTTCCCTGTCCTAGTCACCTGTGATTGCCAATTAACTGGTATCTTTTCCTTTGAGCCCAAAGGTACCAAGCTTCTCTTCAGGTCTCCGTCTGATGGCAGCTCCAGGATACACGCTTCCAGGAGTGGTGGCCAGCCCCCACTAGCTGGCAGTTGCAGGGGAAACTGTCCACAGGTGAAGTGTGCTGGCAACTTACTTGGTGGCAAAGGTAGGTCCCAAATCTTGTGGGACAAGGTGGCGGTGGAGCACTCACTCAGGGCTGGGGGCTGGGGCTTGAGTGCAAATGGCCTTGCCCAGCTGTGCCATGGACGCTTGGCGCTGCCTCTGCCCTGAAGCCTGGAGCCTCACAGAAATTGGTTCCTAGCAAAACTTTGCTCCTTCTTGTTCTGCCTTAACTTTTTCCCCATAGAATCTACAGTAAGTTCTGGCACTTTTTCTTCTAAATCACATCAGAACTAAGTTTTTTGTTCAAATGAAACTTTTCCTTCTTTCTAAGGCAATTAGGTGACCAGTGTCTCGAGTCAGCCATCTTGCCAGAAGTGCCAACCATTTGTTTTAATCCTTAGTAGTTGTTATCAGATTTACAATATACATCTTTAAATGATTATAGTCTGCATTCAAATGACTTACACTATGTCTTCACATATAATGTATCCACATTAAACAATATACCTTCATTTCTTTCTACCATTGTGTTAGTGCTATCAACAGATACACTTTAGTGTATTTTGTGTTAGTGCTATCAACAAATTTTACTTCTACATATGTTGTGAAGCTAACAGCCATTGATTTCATGATTTTAAATATAAAAACTAGGGGAAATATTTTACCAGTACATATACCGTTTCCAGTTCTTTTCATTTCTTTGTACAGATCCAAGTTTTCATTTGTTCTAACAAATGAAGCTAGAGTGCCATGGCCCCAGCCCAGCCCACAGCAACCTCAAACTCCTGGAGGCAAGCAGTCTTCCTGCCTCAGCCTCCCAAGTAGTTGGGACCACAGATGAGCACCGCCATGCCCAGCTAATTTTTCTATGTTTTGTCTCAGTCTTGCTCAAGCAGGTCCTGAATGCCTAACCTCAAGTGATTTTCCTACTTTGGCCTCCCAGATTGCTAGGATTATAGATGTGAGCCATGGCACCTGGCCTCTTTAACAATTTTTTTCTTTTTTTGAGACAGTCTAACTATGTTGCCCTCAGTAGAGTGCCATGGCATCACAGCTCATGGGAACCTCAAACTCTTGGGCTTAAACAATTCTTTTGTCTCAGCCTCCCATGTAGCTAGGACCTGCCACAATGCCCGGCTATTTTCTTGTTGCAGTCGTCATTGTTATTTAGCTGGCCCAGGCCAGGCTCAAACCCCCCTCAGTGCATATGGCCTCTGCTGTAACCACTATGCTATGGGAGCAGAGACCTCTTTAATAATTTTTAATGTAATTTTGCTGGAAATTAATTCTAGCAGATTAGAAAAAATTATTTGGCTATTTTTGGTTTTTATTTGAGACAGAGTCTCACTGTACTGCCCTCAGTAGAGTACCGTGGCATCACAGCTCACAGAAACCTCAAACTCTAGGGTTAAGCAATTCTCTTGCCTCAGTATCCCAAGTATCTGGGACTACAGGCACCCACAACAATACCTGGCTTTTTTTTTTTTTTTTTTTTTGCACTTTTTGGCTGGGGCTGGGTTTGAACCCGCTACCTCCGACATATGGGGCCGGCGCCTTACTCCTTCGAGCTACAGGCACTGCCCACACCTGGGTATTTTTTGCTGCAGTTGTCATTGCTGTTTAGCTTGCCCAGGCAGGGTTCAAACCTGCCAGCCTCAGTGTATATGGTTGGTGCTGTAACCACTGTGCTACAGGCGCCGAGTCTATTTTGCTATTTTTGAAAGACATTTTTGCTAGGTTTATAATTCTAAACGATGTCTTTCAGTAATTTAAAAAAGGCATTTCATTGTATTCTGATTTATATAGTTTCTTACACAATGTCTGTGATAATTCTTGCCTTTGTTCCTTTGTGTATAATATATCTTTATTTTCCACTGGTTAATTTTTAATGTTTTTACTTTATCAGTGGTTTTTGGAAATTTACTCATGATATCTAGCTGTTACTGTCCTTGTATTTATCCTGCTTGGGATTTGTTGATCTTCCTAGATCTATAAGTATATAGTTTTCAAATTTGGAAAAGTGTTTTTTATAGCTATTATTTCTTCAAATATTTTTATGTCCCTTTCTCTTGTATAAGTTATAGACTCCAATTACATGGATTTTAGACTACTTATCTAATAGATTATTAATATTCCATTCTTTTATTCTCTTTTATTCTCTCAGCTTCATTTTGCAAAGTTTCTATTGGTATGTCTTCAAGTCTACTGATATTTTGTTCTGAAGTGTCTAATGCAATATTAATTTTTTATTTGATATGTGTATATTTTTACTATCTTCACTTTGTTCATTTTTTATATCAGTGAAAATATTTGTAATTGCTGTTTTAATATCTTTGTCAACAAATCCCATTTTCTGAATCTGTTCCTATTATCTGATTTTTCTCTTAATTAAGGTCCCTTTTCTCTGGTTCTTTGTTATGTGTACTGATATTTTTATTGGGTACTTAACACCATGCATTTTATGTTATTATTACATGGATTGTGTTGTTTTCATTTAAAGAGTTTTGAACGTTTTGATAGAGGGTAAAGTTATTTGTAGGTTATTCAGTGTTATTGTCTAAGGATTTTCTTGAGCTTTGTTAGGATGAGTCGAGGGCATCCTTTGCTTTGGGGATGGAGGATCAGCAGTATGGCCACTGCTGGGGCAGGTGTCTTCTGGGGTCATTACTAAATGCCAACAAATAAGTAACAAGAACTCTTCCCGCAGGCTAGAGGGAAGTAAAATGGTTTCATTCCTGCACGAGTTTGGGGTGCATTCAGCTCACAACTTATTAGTTACTTTATTTTCAGTTTCATGGATTTAATTGCCTATTGAGCAAAGATTCATAAAAACCCCTTTGCAGATTTGAAGAGCTGCTTTCTGTTGTAATTTCCTCCTTTCGAGAACTCTACTCTAAAATTTCCAGCTGCTCTAAACTTCTTGAAGTCTAATCTTTTTCTTACCACAGAAGACCACTCTGGTGTGCTTGGAATGTCCCTCCTTGCTACACATTCAGGAATGGGCCTGTGGCCAAAAGGCCAGTGTTCTGATCACACTTGCCTCGTCTCCTTGTTTCCTCCCACTGACCATCTCTTATGCTTCCTGTTGTTTAATGTCTGAAAACAGTTGTTTCGTTTATTTTGTCAAGTTTTTCTAGCAGTTTAAGAAGAAAATTAAATCCATGAAATACGTTGTACCATGTTTGAACCTGGCACAGTTCTCCAGTCTTTGTTTTTCATGACACTGCCGTGTTTGACGTGAGCAGGCAGTTGTGTTTAGGTTGCTTAGTTTGGTCTGTCTGATCATTTCCCTGTCACTGGATTCAGAGTGGACACTTTTTTCAGGAATACAACAGGATGGTTCTGTGACCTCTGAGCATGAGTCAGAGGGCAGATGGTGATTGATTCATCGCTTTGCTGTGTATATTTGGATTCTCTTCTTACCTTGAAATGGATGACTGAGACTGCTGAGTTCTCCCCAATGGTTAAAGTGTATGATTAGACTAATTATTCAAAAAGCAATTTGATTAACTGATTAAGGTTGTTTGAGAGAAGATTAAAATCCAGGACTGAAGTATTGACACAATGACAGGAAATAGATCAGCTAATAAGAAACCATGATGTGTGGCTCGGCGCCTGTGGCTCAAGTGGCTAAGGTGCCAGCCATGTACACCCAAGGTGGTGGGTT
>NW_003852595.1:2218223-2225235 GCF_000181295.1 Otolemur garnettii | reverse complement strand
TACATCTGTTTTCTAGACAGATACATATTGAATAAAAAACATTAGATGGAACATTATCCTGAAAATATCTTTTGTATAGTATGATAAATAACATTTTATCAATATGTATTTTTGTGTGTTTGTTTTTGTGATTGAGTCTCACGGTGTTGCCCAAGCTAGAGTACCACGGCGTCAACCTAGTTAACCGCAACCTCAAACTCCTGGGCTCAAGACTGGGCACAGTCGTGAGCTACTGTGCCTGGCCTTATTAATATGTATTCTAATGGAAAGTTAGTTTAGTTTTTTATATTTTTACTATATAAAACTAAAATATGTGGTTTTTTTAAAACTTTGGCTCGAGTTTGACTTCTTTTCCCTTCTCTCTGGTTCGTAGCCTGTGATGGATGAGAGTCTCAATTAGCTGGTGGGTTCACTGCTTCATTTACCAAGGTAGTCTTCATTAAAAATCATGAATGAGGATGTAAAGTCTCTTTACAGCAGCACTGAATAATAGAATCAAATACATTGCTAAAAGAGCAGATGTATGGTGTCGACACTAAAAGACAGAAAATCATGTAACACAGTTCATGGCCTATGAACACCCCCCCAGCATAACAAAAAATCAAGGGTTTGATCTGACACCTGTGTTCCTCTCGTCTAACACTAATCTTGCATGTGGCCAAGACGTAACACAAAACTAGCCCAGTAGTGTTTTCTTTACCAATCTCAATAGTGATTTCAAAAGCGCGTTTCAGTAGGCAGTGCTGTGCTGGAGCTGCTTCGTGGCACAGTCAGCCCTGGCTGAGGATTCTTGCTAACTGTCCCCACTATGCAAATGCAGCTGTAACATCTGTGATTAGAAGGAATCTCACTGTAAATCATTTGACATGAATAAGCATCCTCATCGCTCTTCAGAAAAAGCTTTTTAATTAACAAGGTCTAATAATTTTAAAGGCTTAATGAGCAATTATGCTAAAACCAATGATAGCATCACGATGATTCATCATAACTTATTGGTTTTTTTCTCAGATGTGATTTCTAATTATAGTGTAGGGAGGATTATGATTGAGGTTCCACTTTTATCAATAAACCCATTTCATTACAAGATCAATCTGCCCACTACTCAATGCTATGAATACTAACTAATGGAGAGGAGAAAGATGAGGCAATCTTACATTTACTAAATAGCATTAATATTTACGTATTTTCTTATACATTAATTTACCCTAAGCACTATGAGATGGGTATTATAATCCACATCTTTTAAAATGAGGAATCAGAGACTCAGGTATGTTCAGAAACTTCTCCAAAGTTTACAGAGATAACAAACGAGAGAATCTGGGTTGAACCCGGACTCACCAGAGTTTAAATTTAATATCCTTTCCACTGTATTATATTGTCTCTTTTTTACAACATTTTGGTTGTGCGTTGTTACCAATTCATTGCACACAACTAATATTTTAGCTTTCATTTCTATGCCTACATTATAATAATTTGTAAATTAGTATGCATCTCACATTTTTATTTGTTTTGAGGTGATTTTATCTGTTTCAAATAAAGAGCTTTGTGTTAGCATGCGACGTCATCCATTTCTGATGTCTCGGTCATTATAAATGAGGAGCACCGGTTACCATGAACAGCTGCCTGTCTGTTGCTGTTACCGCCATTACCGTCTTCCCTGCACCCAGGACTTCTGCTCATGGCCTGAACAGAGGTGTCAGCATGGCTTTTTGGAGTTCTCCAGTAACACTCACCCATGTCTTGGGATCCCCTGAAATCGCCACACTCACTTTTCTTTCTTCCATCCACTGTAATTAGTTCTGACTGGTTGGGGACTTGTCCTACACAAGCAAACAGATTTCAACAATTTAAGGATTTTATAAACACAAGGCAATAGATATGATAACATAATGAATGGTATTTTCCTTGGAACTCAAAAGCAGAGTTTTGCAGTAATTCTTTGCTCAGACTAGCCAATGTCTATGGGTTTTTCACCATCTCTTGTCTGTTTTATTCACAATGTTATTGTTTGAATGAATTTAATGCATCACCTGGGGGCCCTCAATTCTTCTTGACTTTTTTCGTGGAATGTGTGTATTATAAAAGTAAACTATCAGAAATCCCAGGATACTTAATTGTTGGTAGTAATGACCTATCATAATTGATATTGTAGAATCTGTCCCTATCCTAATTTAAGTCTTTCAAATCATAATCATCTGAGTAATAACCAAGTAAATAAAAGTTTCATTGTTTATTCTACCCTTCAGGGAAACTTATATAATGTCAGTAAAAGCAGATCTGAACCCGCAAGGCAATAAAGAAATAATTGGACAATAAACATTATTAGGAAAGATTCACTTGCAACCACATTCACCTCCTCAGTGTCAAGCACAAATGTATCAGTTGGGAAATCTAATCTCTTCAGAGAACTAAGGTCCTCGCATGGTGTGGGCTCCATGAAAGGCCTCACATTTTATTTTAAAGTGACCCATAGCCCCATCAAGTTAAAACTCCACAGCTCGTATGTGAGAGCAATGTAACTCAGGTTCTTATTATACTGACTCAGAACATTTTAAAATGAAAAAAACATTCCAAATGGAATTAGAAAATGTGCCCTGGCAACGAAAATGGTAAAATAAAAACATTGATTCTGGTATTTCCAGCAAGTCTAAGAATCAGTCCAAAAGGAAAACAGCCACAGCCCTGTGGGAGGGAGAGCAGGAACGCTGACCACTCTGCCCAGTGCCCACCGGGCAAGAGGAGGGTCAGCCCAGGAGAGCAGCAACGCTGACCACTCTGCCCAGTCCCCGCCAGGCAGGAGGAAAACCCTCTTACCCACCATGGAGGGTCAGCCTGATAGAGCAGCAACACTGACCACTCAGCCTGATGGCCGCCCAGTGCCCCCCGGGCAGGCCCCTCTTATCTGCAGAGGGTCAGTGTTTCCATTCTCTTCAGCTGACTGGATGAGACCCATCTACACTGGACATCTGCTTAGTCTACTAATGCAAATGTTAATCTTCTCCAGACACTTTCATGGACACGCTCACAATAACCTTTGACCAAATGTCTGGGCAACCTATGACCCAATCAATTTGACACATTAAATTAACCATCACACATACTTTCAGAAACAAACCCTCGCTAGTGCTTTTCTAACATAGCTTAGCAAGACTTGCCTTCCATTTAAGATAGAGCTAATTAGATCATGTCCTAATTAACTATCTTGAAAGTGAGCTGAAAATTGATTTGATCTTGTTTTCTTCACATTGATCTTGTTCCTCTCTTGTAATCAGGAATACATTTTAAAGTAATTATAATTTGCCATATACCTATGTACAGAAAACTGAGTTTCCAAAATTCTGTTGTAGCAAGAAAAAGAATTGCAACACACCTTGCTATATAAGATCGTGGCTACTACAAACCACTTTAGGCTGACAGGACATGACTGGTGTCCAAACTCAGATTTACTCCTGGATCTGGCTCTGGACCCAGATTTTGTGCCATTTGTCATTTCTTCTATTCCTCGGTCTTCCCAGCTATACATCCTGAAGACCTTACTTAAGATTCTGGCATATGGCATTTCTGAACCCATTGATTGATTTGTTCAAAATACATTTACTGGGTGCCTTCAATATTCCAGACATTATTCTAGTCTCTGTGTGGGGAAGGGGACTTGTGAACAGCACCAAGTCCCTGCCTATATGAATATCAACTTTCTGGTGGGAAAAGAGGTGTATTAAATCAATAGAATATCAAGTGGTGAGCACAGCAATGGAGAAAAGAAAAAACAGAAGAAAAAAAGATAGTATATGCTATAGAAAAAGTTGCAATTTTATTTTATTTTTTGAAGTTGTAGTTTAAACAGAAAGATCAGGGAAACTTCACTAGAGACCTGATGTTTGAGCAAACATCTAGAAGAAGTAAGGGTGCATGCCATGTGACACCCAAGGGAAGGTCACTCCAAGCAGAGATGACAGGAAGTGCAAAGGCCCCGAGGTTGGCAGATGCCTAATGCGCTGTAGAATAGTCAGTAAGGTAGAAGCTTGATGGGCAAGGGGAATGGTGTAGGGAACGAGGTCAGACAAACAAAGGGGACCATGTTATGTGGTACCTGATAGACCAAATTAAAGATAGTTAAGGTTTTGGAAAGAACTGGAATAAGAATATTTAAGTTTTTTTTTTTTTTGAGACAGTCTCACTTTGTCACCCTGGGTAGATGCCATGGCATCTTAGCTCACAGCAACCTCAAACTATTAAGATCAAGTGATCCTCTTGACTCAGCCTTCCACGGCTGGAACTACAGGCATCCACCACAATGCCCAGCTAGTTTTAGAAATGATCTTCTCGGCTCAGCGCCTATAACTCAACCGGCTAAGGCGCCAGCCACGTACACCTAAGGTGGCGGGTTCAAATCCCCAGCCCGAACCCACCAAAAAACAATGATGGCTGCAACCAAAAAATAGCCAGGCGTTATGGCGGGCGCCTGTGGTCCCAGCTACTTGGGAGGCTGAGGCAGGAGACTCGCTTGAGCCCAGGAGTTGGAGGTTGCTGTGAGCGTGATGCCATGGCACTCTACCCAGGGGGACAGCTTGAGGCTCTGTCTCAAAAAAAAAAAAAAAAAAAAAAAAGAAATGATCTTCTCACTCTTGCTCAGGTTGGTCTTGAACTCCTGAGCTCAGGTGATCCATCTGAGGCCTACGAGAGTGCTAGGATTACAGACGTGAGCCACCACCCCGGTCCCATACTTAAATTTTGAAAGAATTCTATTTGTTGCTATGTCAAGAACAGATTGTCTGGTAATAATGGCAACGATAATGGTAACAATGGTAAATATCAATAAAAATGTTCATATCAGCAAGGAAACTTTTTAAAAGAGTTTAATATAAAGCAATGAGAATAAAAAGGAAATTAAAAGAAAGTACAGCAAAAGTAAAATATGAAATAAGATAGCATAAATTAATCCTACTATACTAGCAATAACAATAAATGTAAACGAGTTGTATTTATCAATTAGCAGACAGATGGTATCAGAGTGGCCAGAAAAAAAAAGAAGTTCATGATACATTGGCCACAAGAATCTCTTTGGAGGTAAAATGACTTAGAAAAGTCTTAAAGAGTTAAATATAAAAGTATTTTTCAAAATTATCAGGCAAATATAAAAAAGAAGAAAGTAATGTTAATATCTCATAAAATATACAGAAGGAAAAACATGGCACAAAAGCATATTATATTCCAGCAAAATGAACAACAGAGCAAGATGGTGTACTCCTGTTAATACTATTACACCTAAGAAGGGTGCTTCAAAGTATTTCAAGCAACATCTGACATAACCACAGAAAGAAATATGTAAATGAACAATAGTATTCAGAAATTTTATGTCATATTTATATCAAAAATTGCAGGTGAAAGCAACAAAAATATGTAGATAGCAAGAATTCAAACATTATTTGGATATCCTGGTGCTAATACGCCCACAGAGAACAGGGAAGAGAGAGATCTGTACTCAGCAGAGTCAGGTGCCCATGAAACAGTCTCAAGAGTAGACCATATGCTAAGATGAAGGTCTTATACTAAGAAGCAACAATACAAGCTGAAGTGTTAATATCAGACAGACGATATGCTGACCATGATGCAATAAAATTAGAAAACAGAGTTCAAAAATCTATACATTGAGAAAAATCTAATATTTCTAAATAAAAGATCACATAGAAATTTCAATACATTGATGTTAGTGATGACAAAAACAATACATGTTAAAACCGAGAGGCTATAGCTAAAAAGAGTAAGATTTTCTTCATCTCCAAAGAACCAATTTTCACTCTTTGCAGATGATAGACCCTGTTGAGAAGGCATGTCCTAGATCTGTCTCCCAATTTACAGGATTGCAGGGCACAGAGGGACAAATTAAAGAACACCACAGGGAGGCAATCAGCAAAGCCCAGAGTGCTTATATGTTATTATTTTTTTTTTAATGGAAGGACAAAACAAGAATATTCTTTAAACATCTACCTATAAGGAAGTAAAACTGATAAGATGGAGAGGACAGTGATAAAGGACAAACTTCTCTTCACATCTCTTGTTTTATAGAACTGACTTTGCAACCATTAGTTTTCACATTTAAAAGCAAAAATAAATTTTAAAAAACAAATCTTCAGATGCAAAATCAAAAGTAAAACAAATGAAACTATAAGACAAATTATAGGAAAAAAACTTAACTTTGTTCAACAAATATATCAGAAAATATCTGCGGAGGAATATATAAAATCAAAGAAATTTAAAAGACATCAGCAATTGAAGTGTCTAGATCATTTGTAAGTACCGATTCAAATAAATGACCTTTAAAAAAATAGTCAAGACAATTGGGGAAATTAATGATATGATATCACTTACCTTTTAATATTTTAGGTGTAATAATGACATCGTGGTTACATCTCAAAAAAGATTCAGTATCTTTTGGAGATTCACAGGTACCTAATTATAGATTAATGACATGCTGGGACAGGGTACAGCGTGGATTAGATTGACCATGCCAGGAACTGCTAAAGCTGGGTGCAGGGCACATGGAGAGGCTCTATTTTGTTTTCTCATATATATAGTTTATCATTTTACACTATAAAGACATTTCTTAGTGGCTAAGCATTCAACTCAAGAAGCTGGACAAAGAACATCAGCAAATCTGAAAAATGAGGAAGAAAACAGTAGAGGTGAAGGCCAAACCAAATACTGGTTCTTGGGAAAGACAAATATAATAAGACAAGCATACACATAGCAAAATCAAGCAAGAGAAAAGGAGAAAAAAATACATGTGTAAATCAAACTAAACATGACAAAGTTAAACTACCCAAAAACAGAGCAGAGATTTTTAAAAAGAGAGCATTAGCCACAACTATACACTAATAAATCTGAAAACATACATGAAACAAACATTTCTAGAAATGTGTAAAATGCGAAATTGGAGCGAGAGGGAGAGAACTTCAGTAGAGCTGCGTTACAGGAACTGAAATGGTAATCAGAGACGGCTCCTTCCAAAAAC
>NW_003852595.1:2211845-2217911 GCF_000181295.1 Otolemur garnettii | reverse complement strand
CCACCTTAGGTGTACGTGGCTGGTGCCTTAGCCACTTGAGCCATAGGCACCGAGCCAGTGAATTCTATCTTAATAAGTTGTTGTAGAAAAATAGAAAAAGATGCTTAAATCTTTTTATTAGGCTAGTGTGATGTTGATGTCAATATCAAATAAGGACATTACAAGAAAAGACAATTACAGGTCATTGATGTAGGTAAAGTAGACTTAAATAAAATGTTACCTTAAATCCAAAAGTGCCATCAAAAAACTGCAACACTGAGATGAAGAGGGTTTATCTAAGGAAGGTAAGAATGATCCATCTAAAAAATATTATTAGGCTATTAAATCTGAAATGTCCAATTTCTAACCAAAAGTTTAGTTTATTACATCTCAAACAAGCAGCGGTATTCAATTAATCAAAGTCTGCACCTAAACTATGGACAGTTTCGCCATCTTAGCAGGAGCTTGTGTGTGTCAGCAGCAGAGAAGCCTGCAGAGCCAGCGGTGAGGAAGTTGCCAAAGGCATTTCCCGTAGCTTGTTGAGAAGGGAATTTTTTCCTTGGAAGAAGTGGTTGTCAGTTGGTGCAGGTCTGGGGAACACAGTGGATGACTAGGAGTTTCCAAATCCAGCTTCTGCTGTTTGAGCGGCATTGTTCTTGCAACATGTGGTCGAGTGTTATCTTGAAAGAGGACTGACCTGTCTCCACTGACCAATCTCAGCTGCTAAATCATAAGCATCCTCTTCATGTCATCTGTTTGTCTGCAGCAAATATCCACTGTAATTGACCAAGTTTCATGAAGCTATAGTGGAAAATAGCTGCCCTGGACCACTGAACAGACACCAGGAGCTTTTTTTGGCAAATATTCTATTTTGGACTGTGCACTTCATCTTTATCCAACCTGTGCCAAATGCTTGTGATTGCCAAAAAGAATCCATTTTTCAGCACATGTCATATGTTACTATACAGTGTAGAAATGGTTTGCCCTATGTCATGACCAAGTAAGGCAAGCTTCCGGACGATTTCCCTCTGACACGTGCTGAATTCACGTGGAACCCATCTGCCCCTCTCTATCTGGCCATTTGTTTCCAGTGGTGCAGTATTGTAGGAATAGCACCATCAGCCCACTCTGCTAATGCAGACGTAGGGTGAGATGGACTCACTTCCAGTGCGGCGTTCGGCTCATATTTCCCACCTTGGACTCAGGTAGCCCATGTGGCTCCTGTTCAATATTAAATCACTCAAACCCTTGGCAGATGGTGCGTTCATCAGCCACATCCTTCCCACATACTTAGTTGATACTTGGAGCTGTCTGAGTAGCATTGGTTCCACAATGGGATGCGTATTCAGAGATTCCTTCCCAAGTGGCCCAGACTGTTTCCAGGGCCTGTTGTGTCTCTACTCTGGGTGCAGCAAAGAGAGAGTCTGGCTGTGTGTCCACTCGTGTGAGTGCAAAGACCCTTGTAGTTCATCCAGAACCAAGGGTGTGGGGAGAATGGAGCAGGCTGCAGGCCCCGTCAAAGGGTCCGGGGAAAGGCCAGCTCCCCGACCTGCCACGTGCCAGCCAGCAGGGGATGCTGAGACCTCTGAAGTCAGTCTTGGTCCCTTCCAGCCATTGTGAAGACAGAAATAAGGTAACACAATGAGGAGTTGAGGGATAGAGTAGATGTGAGGGTACAGAAGGAGGACAGGAGGCCAGTCTGGGATGAAGCGAGGCTTCATGGAGAGGGAGAAGAGAGGACAGTGGGGTCTAAAGGCCAGCTGGCTTTCACACAGTTTGGAGATGACCCTTTATCAGTAGGGGTGGAATGTGGGAGAAGGTTGCTAGAGGGAGTCGTCCTCGTCTATAGAGGGACCGGTTTTGCACTAAGGGCAAATCTCCCTTGATAGGCCGCCAGCCGGGGCCGGAGTAGAAAGTCGCTTTCCAGGCACAGCGGCCCTGAAACTCCCCGGTGTGTGTGTGTGGGGGGGTTGCTGTGATCATGCTGTTTGGTTTCTGGCCTGCTTTTTCTCACTAGCTGTCTCCCAAAATGACTGTAATTTTGTCGGGATCATGCGGATTCCTTCCCCACAGATAGAGCATATTTTATTTAACAGTGTTTTAGTTTGGTTAATAACTCTTTAATATTTACATTGTGAGTTCCCATTTATACTATTTGCCACCTCATGGTAACATGAGTCCTCTATATTTACCATCCCTCAAGAGCCGAGTGGTGGCCTGGAAGGTCAGGAGTCTGAGAGGATTTGGGTCATGAATCAGGACCGATTTGTCCCAACTGATAGTATAAAAACCAGGGGCAGGGACAGGCACTTCAAAATGCCTGATTCCAGCACCTCGCACAGTGATGTGCCCATGACCATCAAGTGGGAAAGGAAGGAAGGAATGGACTTGAACTCTCCTAAAGGCTCAGGCAACCAGAGGAGCGTGCAGACAGCCTTCCATCTGGCAGCGGCCTCCCGCGCGCACGTGCAGGTGTCCTTGTGCGTGAGAAGCAATGAAGCTGATGAACAACAGCAATGGTTTCGAAATTTGCATAAAATGCGTACAGAAAGAACTATGTTCTGCCTTTTAACAACCTTGAGGTACTCACATGTGTAAACCAGGAATGCTACACTTGGAATAAGTGCCACTTTTGTTCAGCTCCCTGATTACACATTCAAATAAATGTACACAGTTTTATTTGAATGTGTAATCCCGTGTGAACAGGAACGTTCAAACAACTCATTTGGTCCATTTATTTAGATCTCTGATGGCTCATTCCAGTAAAATGCCTGCACATTCCCCCTTTTTCTTTCCCTGCCATTAACTGAAAGAAACGTAATTTAAAGCATTTTGTTAAAATAGCATTAAGGATGGTGGGTTTTTCTTTCTCTTTCTTTTTCTTTCTTTCTGGTGTTGTTACGTTGAACTGTAAGACATAGAAACGTGTGCATTGTCACAAAAATGAATACACGTTATATATACCTCAACAGCATTTTACTGAGCAAAACACCCTCGTGTACAACAATGAATTTCTTTATATATAAAGCAAAAAATACTGCTTCCACCAAAACTAAAAGGAAAAGAGAGGCTTCCTCGCCTCCGCTGTTGCTTTCGCTATTGTAGCCTGCAGGACTGGTGGGGGAAGGTGGAGGGGAGACCTTTATCCTTTATATGAAGGTTTAACAGACGATGGAGGAAAACTCCCCAGGAAATTAGAAAGTGAGGTACGTGGATTTTTCTAATTCTTATAGCTGTGCCCCAGAGCCATTGATGTGGGGAGTGATATGATTTTGGAGCTGAGTTTCCAAAAGGTTTATCTGAGCCAAGTGTCAGAGGAGAAGGGGCGGGGAGAACTGGGAAGGGGCTTCTGCCAATACCAGTCTCAGAGCGATGAGGACTAAACTGGGGTCACAGCAACTGCACGGGACGGGGGACACGGGACGGGGGACACGGTCGGCAGGTGTCGGCAATGGAGCAAGGAACATGGGGTTAGCGTCAAGTGGGCATCACCGCCTGCCCTCTCTCCTGAACACTGACCCTCCTTTCAAAACTCTAACGGACTTAACACACAGGGTGGGTCTTCCAGAAACTCAAAATCCTCATGATCCACCCTGAATTTATCCTCCTTTCTGCTTAGTTTCCCCACACAGTTTAGGGACCTGTCAGAATGCCCCTCCACCCCAACATCCTTGAACACTGCCCAGCTGGCAAACTTCAGGTCACTTTCTTTATCCCCAAAGGGCTTTTGCGTCCCATGCTAGTTTAAGCGCGAGCAATCTTTCCTTCCTGCCTCCCCTGGAGACGCGCTCAGAACAGGGGCAGACGGCACCGCGTGCCTTAGGGCGGAAGAAGGGCAGGGTCATAAGAGCTCCCGCCTCGCTTTAGGCTTCTCCTTTCTCTCCGGCTCTTTCCAGACAGACGAGTTGCAAGGTGATTATTAGGGAGGAGCAGGGTGGGCTCACTGGACCAGGGCAGCCAGCTCTCGCCCCACCCAGTTCACTGGAGTGGGAGAGAAAATAAGAATGTGAGGCAAGCCCTGCTCAAAAACACTGTGCCTCTGGCTGGAGCGGTCCCTCTTCTTATCTCTGAGTAAACACAGCCTGATAAAGTCTGGGCCACTCTACCCATCTGGCGGAGCTGGAAGGAGAGGCCCCCTCTTCTTGCCTCCACCCGTTGCAATCTAGCTTCCATTCCCATAATTTTAAAGAAACCACTCTGGAAAAATGGCCACCTGAGCTGCAGCTCTGCGCGGCCCTCCGCACCCGCTCTGCGCGGCCCTCCGCACCGGCTCTGGGCCTACTTGCCTCTTTGCTTCTGGGCTGCTCCTGGCCCCTCCCCCTTTCCAGCTGCCCCCTGCTGCCTGCACCTGCAGCTCTTCCTTCTCCTCCGTCTTGCCGGATTGATCCGGCTTTGTCTCTCTCTGGTCTTTTTCTCCACTGAAAATCTCAATTCATCATCTGGTTTCAACATCCACTTTCACCCAGATGACTTTTAAATCTCTATCTTTGTTTTTGAAATCTCACCTAAGCTCCAGTCTCATATTTCCAACCATCTGCTCGAAATCTCCTGTTATTTTCCGGCTTCTCCAAATAAGTGTGCCTAAAAATGAAACTCACCAGCCTTCCTCCCAAACCTGTAGATTTCCCGGTAGCACAAGTCCCAGACACGCAGACCCAGTCTAATGGTTACACACTCATTCACTGACGTGAACACTAACTAACTGAACAGCTGTCACACTGGAGGCACTGGTCAGCCTCTGGGGACACATTCTTGCCTCAGCCCCTTTAACTCTTTTTTATTTACCATCCCATTCATTGCTAAATTGTGACAATTCCATCTTGATAATATCTTTCAAATGCATCCTGGCCTATGTTTCTAGCTTCTGCTGTTCAGACGCAGAGTGTTGTGATGTCTCAGAGGGAGCGTTGCTGCGGCTGTGTCCCGTGTTCCTCTCCTCTAATTCCTACGGCAATCCTTCTCCAGAGTCATCTTCTCAAAACACTTTCCACTGACCAGAAGCCGACACACAGAAGTGGAAAAACAGCTCCGTCTCAGCTGGCTGTGACTGTCAGCAGTCACTTACCTCTCCTGAGCCTGTTCCTCCCTTTGTAAGATGGGCCTGATGGCATCTTCCTCAGCCAGGATGCCGTCAGGATTAGGACAGTGTTGAGGCCATTATTCTTGAACAGCATCATGAAGTGTGTGCCAGCATAAGATCCTTTTCCAAGGTCAGGAAACTGAGGCACAGTGTGGTTTCAAAAGTAATGTGCACAAGGACACACAGCTGAGAAGCACAAAGCCGGGACTAGGACCTGTGCAGTCTGGTTCCAGAGTACAGGAATACTCTGACACACAGCAGGAACTGAAATATTACTTTCTGTCATCTTCCCAGATACATGAACTAATTTGGACTGATTTTCCCTCTTTTTGCATAAACTAGACAGTCAGGTTTCTGACATTTGCAACTGAAAGAGTCTTAATGATGCATCTGCCAACCAGCGTGTTCACCATTAGTGCGCGTTAGGGAGGCACAGAAAAGTCTAAGGCAGTGGTTCTCAACTTCCTAATGCCACTCTATGTACTTTCATTCTTAAAAAGGGGTGGTGACCCCCAGGTTGAGAACCGCTGGCCAAATCAAACTCCATGTACAACATGTAACTTGTTAATAATCTCTTTTCAAAACACATAAAACCTTTAAAAGGACCAGTGCATAGAAAGCTTAACAAAAGCATACTCCTTGAGTATATTCTCTAAACATACGCAGATGTTTACTCACACACGGAGACAACGTCCGATGATCAGCCTTGTGGTTTACAGCGTGTAGCTTCGATTTCAAGCTTTCTGTCTGGGCACTGCAGGCATCTCATCGGAAGTGTCACACGTCAAGGAGCTAATATACTTGAACTTCGGCTCGGCGCCTGTGGCTCAAGTGGCTAAGGCGCCACCCCACGTACACCCAAGGTGGCAGGTTCGAATCCAGCCCGGGCCCGTCAAACAACAATGACGGCTGCAACCAAAAAATAGCTGGGCATTGTGGCGGGCGCCTGTGGTCCCAGCTACTTGGGAGGCTGAGGCAGGAGACTCGATTGAGCCCAGGAGTTGGAG
>NW_003852595.1:2210000-2211675 GCF_000181295.1 Otolemur garnettii | reverse complement strand
ATATGTAGTCTGAACTTTATATTAGATGCTGTGTTAAATAGCATGACTGCCAGCCGAAAGGTAGCTAATTACGTCCATGTCTATTTTGCATTATCTAATAAATATTTTATTCAATAACATATTGTCTATTATACTTCTTATTGCCCTAAAGTCAAAACTATACCTTTATTATATCCTTTCCTCCCCAGCCATAGAATGGACTCAAAGCTTCAGCCCTATGGGCCTTCCCGGACTCCTCCTGGGCAGCAGGGCTTGGTCTGGGAGCCGTCACCTACACTGCACAGATCTATCTTCATCTTCATATCCTGTGCCTTTGCATTGCACACACAAAATTTCTTTTCAAAGTATGCAATTTCAGTTAAGTAGTTGGGGCTATGCTTGGCATGGAACTCAAAAGAGTTTTGAATTGTTTCTGTAGAATTTCTGCACTCAGAGACGATAGATGCTGGTCTAGCTATACGAGATCAGATGAAATAACAATACACTCAGCTGTACATAATTCACAGGGTCTTAATAGTGTGTTTTGGATTTTCAATGCTCCAGCCTACATAAACATATAAATAGCCTGCAGTTTGAGCAGTAATGCGTTACAAACGGCTTCCTGTGTTTGCCGCTACCAGTAGAGAACGTATAAAGCCGAGCTGGATGTATTGTCTGAGTGAGAATTAATCTTTGCGCAGACAGATGGTTTTTTATTATCATACAATTTATGTGAATTTTTATCATCTCTAAAGCCAGCCTCATTAAGATTTATGAGCTTTATAGATAATTCCAAATTTCTTATTGAGTTTGTCCTTTGAAACATCCAATCTCATGTTTGGGGAAAATATCAAACAGGTAACTTAACTCACTTCTGTGTGGCTCAACAACGAGAGGCCTGATCTATCCAAGGGTAAGCTCCTCTTTTTAAACACAAGGTATTTCTGACTTTCCCCAACCCTCTGTAGATGGTAAGTACATCAGACAGAGGAAGCATCTGTATTAACAGTTCCATTAAATTGTGCTTTTTGACGTATATGAAATTCAGCAAAGTTGAGGGAAGATTTTCGAGTAATAACAACAGCTTTATTAGTCATCAGAGTAATCCACTGCTTAAAATCCTCCAAGTGGCTTCTCATCATCTATAGAATAAAATTCAAATCCCTTAGCCAAATTAATAAGTTACTAATGACCATCACACTGCCCACCAGGCCCATCTCACTGTACCCTTCCATGTAGGTAACTCCTGAACCTTAGAAGTTAATTACTCTTCCACTTAATCCAGGCATCCTCAAACTATGGCCCACCGGCCACATGAGGCCTGCCTAGGACATTTATCTGGCCCACCAGGTGTTTTTGCCACCGCTGCCTGTCCTGCCTAGCAGTCAACTCGTCCCAAGGCCCACAGTCTAGCCCTCCAATGGTCTGAGGGGCAGTGAGCTGGCCCCCCCATTTAAAAAGTTTGAGGACCCCTGCCTTAATCTACCCATCCCCGACACTGACAGCCAATGCTCCCTGCGGTTCCCATCCTGGTCCATCTGTTACTCCTGGCTCTGCCTAAATCCCTTCTCTTTCCTGATAGCTGGGCAAGTAACACTTTCAATTATCAGGTTAGGCTCGCCGCCTATAGCTCAACCAGCTAAGGCGCCAGCCACGTACACCTAAGGTGGCGGGTTTGAATCCCCAGCCTGGACCC
>NW_003852595.1:2205791-2208085 GCF_000181295.1 Otolemur garnettii | reverse complement strand
CCTTAGCCGGTTGAGCTATAGGCTCCGAGCCTTTTTTTTTTTTTTTGAGACAGAGTATTCACTCCGACCCCCTGGGTAGAGTGCTGTGGCATCATCATAGTTCACAGTAACCTTAAACTCTTGGGCTCAAGCAGCCCCTTGCCTCAGGCTCCCAGTTAGCAGGGAATACAGATGCCCGGAAGACAACTGGCTAGTTTTTTCTATTTTCAGTAGAGACTGGACTCTTATTTAGGCTGATCTGGAGCTCCTGAGCTCAGGTGATCCTCTCACCATGGCTTCTCAGAGGGCTAGGATCACAGGCTGAGCCACCATACCAGGCCAAGACATGACTTTTAAAGGCCAAGCATTCTTTCTGTTGAGAATAAGAGGTCAAAACATATCCTCCGATCACTATCTCTACAAACCCAAGGTGAGGAGCACAAGAAAGATCTGTTGCTTCTCTTGGGAAAGCCAGTTCTTCACACAAACAGCTGATTTATTTTACAAGAGAAACAAGCATCCTATTTTTAAGAAATTTGCAATTTAATGGTGTGTTTGTTTAAAATACAGATCATTGACCCCCTCCTGCCTCACTGAATGAATTTGAATCTCTGCCTGTCAGGTAAGATTGCATTTTTTTGCAAGCTTTCCAATGTTCTCCCTGAAGTCTGATAATCCCCTATCTACAGCTGGAGAACGCTGATAGGCACAGGTTATGCCAGAAGTCCTAGGTACTACTACTGATGGCTGTGATTGCTTCTCCCCCTTTCCTGATGGTTCTTAGAACTAGAGCTTTCCTTGTTCTCCTCTGGTGCAAAGCTAGCAGCCCAATTACCCATGACTTTCTGACCCCCAAATCTTATTATCGCAAAGCACATTTTTTGAGGTTTGCTTTGAAAAGCACTTCAAAGTGACAGATAATCCAAACCTTCCCAGGTTTATCTGATTAAAACTCTGAGCCCTGCTGCGCACATCGCACATCACACCTGTGCTCTCCTTTATGCTCGAGCAACTTCCAACTTGCTGCAGGCCACAGGTCCACAGGCTTGATTCTCATCAATCACAACAGCAGTTTCAGCATATATTAATTAGTGTAATTTTGCAATTAATACCAGCAGGTGATTCACTATAAAGTTTTGTGATAGCAAATTATTACTTACTGAAAATATGTTATAAAATTTTCTTATCAATCATAGTGACATGGTATTTGTAACAAATTTACATAAATGTAGACGGGTTTAGTTGTCTTTGTAAAATATTATTTTATTCTTTTAGCTTTGGAGCCCTAAACCTCCCCAGATAACGCAAGTTATACATATTATGATTTCACGGTTGGCCTCTCAGAACTCTTCAAATAATTCACGATGTTTTTTGGAAGGTGTTAGATCTGTTTGAAGAGCAGGGATTATTTGAATTTTTATATATATCGATGATGAATCAAATATTCAAACAACAGCCTTTTTCTGAGATTAGTGTCACATGGCAAAATAAACCATCTGCAGTGAAGTGGGATGAAGATCAGTTTTCAAATTTTTCTCTTGTTAGAGAAATAGTTTTGAGGTGGCTGGGTATTTTTGTTTCCCTTTTCACTGATTTCACTGGAGTGTGTGTGTGTGTGTTCTGCTTATAAATCCAGCAAACTGTGGAACAGAAGAGCCAGAAGGGAGTTTGGAGGTTACCTTTCTTGGTCAAGGTAAGGTCAGTGGCAGCATGGGGCCACGGTGAGCTCTGCTCTTTCTACCAGTGGTGCTTTCTATTGTTCCATCAGTTTAACTTAGTTGATTTACTATACACACTAGATGCCCACTTCACATAAAGGAAATATCTTTTTAAACATATAAAGTGTTTCTTAAAAAATGACTATCTCAAAACTTCTGGCACAAATCCTTCTTTTGATATAAAACGCCATATCTTCCCCCCCCCCAGATTAATGTGAGGGTTCAAACAAGGTTATAAAGGTTATAAAGTTTGCATTTGTTAGGTAGAATCCCTCTTAGGATACCATTTCTTGATAAAGTTGTTAAAGCAAAATACATAACCAGTAGCAAAGAAAAGCACTGCTAATAAACTATCTAACAGAGAAAAACGAACTAATAGAAAAAAAGAAAGATCAGAGGGCACAACTGGCGCCTCGATCAACCACCCAGGATTTAACTCGGCTCTCAGATTAACCACTTGTGGATTCTTTAAGTATTTGTTTTTATGGCTCGGTGCCTGTGGCTCAAGCGGCTAAGGCGCCAGCCACATACACCTAAGGTGGCGGGTTCGAATCCCCAGCCTGGCTGCCAAACAACAATGATGGCTGCAACCAAAAA
>NW_003852595.1:2199126-2205645 GCF_000181295.1 Otolemur garnettii | reverse complement strand
TCAAAAAAAAAAAAAAAAAAAGAATTTGTTTTTATAGCCCTTTAAGTATTCCCAGGCAGACAAAAGGGGTGCGAGCGCACTTGCAGGTGTGTCAGATCAGATTCAAGGAGACTGGTAAGCCAACCTCACAGAAAAGAGAGAGAGAGAGAAAACAGACACAGCCACTTCACAGCAGGCTCTTGCTATCAGCGGGCAGAAATCACTTTTTTCTTTCTCTTTATTCCCATAAAAACCCAGACTGCTAACTTCAATGCTGGCCTTTCCCCTTTCTTTCTCCCATGTGCCCCACTCCCAAAAGTAAAATAAACAAAATTACTTCTTTCTATTCCAATCTATGTGTGGAGAATTCTTTCTCAGGCTGCATGTTCCCGCCCTAACAAGTAACAACAATACAGCAATCTGTAAAAGAGAAATTCTCCCTTGTCCACCCATGTGTTTACTTATCCATCCGGTCAACCACCCAGCATCTGCTGAGAGTTCCAGGATGACAGGCCCAGCCACGTCTAAGGATGCCGAGATAACACCAAAGGGTTTCTGCCCTTGAAGAATTTAGGGTTCAGCAGAGAGCCAGAGAGGTCACTCAATAAATAAGACAAAACAAATCTTGATCAAGTCAAGAAAACACTGAAACGGTGCTATAAAATTTACCCCGAAGAAGTCAGAAGATAGCGTCGCGATGGGTCTCAGTCGCCTCTTTCTAAAAGCGGAGTGTAGGTAACGGGTCCCCGTCGGTGCCGTGCTCAGAGCTGCCGTCCACCGTGTGAGTTCAGACCCACCCACAGCTCTCATTCTGTCCACTTCCATTGTTTCAGAAAAATTCTGGGACAGGATAGAAAAACCATCCTCCAAACTGAGATGACGTCCACAGACCAGATAATGATCCTGTTAAGTCCAGCTTGGTGAGTCAAACGCGTTTATTAAAGGTTACGTGGGTGACAAAGGATTTCTCCAGAGAGTAAAATGCACAGCCCCCATGGTGTCACCAGGAGTCCCTGGGGGGAGGGGGGGACGCAGAGCTCCTTTCTTTTCATCCCTGGTTCACATACAGAACAGACGAGGCCTGTGCAGGATGAGCATCACGTGCCTCACACAATCATGTCATGCTAATGATATTATAATTTTCTATTGGCTGGGGATTTTAGTATTTCAACAAGTTAAAGGCTATTGTAACAGTGGTCCCCAAACTTTTGGGCACCAGGGACCGGTTTAATGGAACACAGTTTTTCCGTGGAGTGAAGAGGGGAGAGGGGTCATGGTTTTCATAAGCGTCTCCAAGCAATTGATTTATTACAGTCTCTGTGTGGTCAAACCTCTCTGCTAACGATAATCTGTATTTGCGGCCACACTCCAGAGCTGGCATCTCCGCTTCCGCTCCCCGGCGATCACCTGGCGCTACAGTCTCCCAGGAGCACGACCCCCTCGGTCGCACAAGCAGGTTAGTGCCCGCTCCTGCTCCTGTGAGAAGCCCGGGCTGCGGCTGATGGGCAGGAGGCGGAGCTCCCCGGGGACCTGGCGGCGGAGAGCGGTGGTTTGCGGCTCCCGCCGCCGGCGCACCCGGCTTCCCTGCAGGCTGCGGACCCGGCGTCTTCCACCCGGAGGGCCGGACCACAGCCCGGCAGGAGGGTTAAGCCGGTTGGACCTGGTTTAAGCCAGCTCCTCGGGAAGTGCTGGGTCGTGTCCCTTGTGACTCGTAATTATCTTTCTAGTTGCGTAATCTACCGTGTAGCCCAGTTAACGCGGTGATCCTCCCTGTGCATATTCCCCTCATTTACGCATCAAAGGAGGAATGGATTTCCCCTGGGCCCTAACTCCAGGGGCTAATTCATGGCAACCGGACATTGGAAACTGGCTTTGGGAGGCAGGGCTGGGAGCACGGCAGCTGGAGCTCCAGTCACCTAAGGGGGCAAGGCGGCATCTTACCAAGCTGGAAAGGTGCTTTGGGGGTGGAAGCGCCCACTTCCCAACCTAAGAGGCAGGGCCTTGAGGCCAGTGCCCTGGTGTCCTCTCCTCTGTGGACATACACAGGGCAGGAGACAGAGTGGGGAGCTTGGCTCAGTTTGCAGAGGGCCGGTCAACTCAGAAGCTGCGGAGTGGGCTCCAGCTGTGAGCTGAAGTTTTCTAGAAATAATGGCCAGACCTGAGTAGGGGCCTTTAGACAGCAGAGCTTCTGCGGGGAAGCTTCCTCCAAGGCTGTTGGAGGAACACAGGATGCGGGGTGGAGATGACTTCCTCCCTAAGGGCCCAGTTTGAGGCCCCTGAGTTCACTGCCCAGTTGCTCCTGGAGAGCAAGTTGGCTGAGCCCAAACCGGTTCCTGACCCAGAGTGCCAGTTGCCCAAGGGCTCAGGAGGTCTTTGGAGATTTTGAAAAAAAGCAGCCGAGGTCAGTGGGGCGAAAGCCTAACTGGAGAGGGTTCTAGAATTGGCAGAGGAGAGAACCACACATACGGAAGTTATTTATCTCCAGTTTCTGCAGAAAAGGGGAAATGAAAAATGGAACAGTCACTAAAAAGGAAGGAGGGAGTCAAGAGAGGGTTTTCTTTTCTAAAGGAGAAAAGTAATCACATGCTTCTATGACGTCATCCAGGCAGGGATGGATGTATCAAAGAGGTGAGATTCACCCGGTAACACCCCATTAGAGGAGAGGGAGTGACTCCAACCAGCAGGTGGAGGGGCTGGTGGCCGAATAGGGCGTGGACCTCTCCAGCCGCAGGAGGGGAGGCAGACTGCCGCGGGGTGGGGTGGAGGAGGAAGCCTGGGGACACTCCTTGGAACATTTGGCCTTTTCAGCGAAGTAGAGTAGCGGACACGTAATCAGTCAGCTGACAGCAAAAATGGAGAATTGTTAGTTTCAAAGTTTGAGAAGGACAAGTGTGGAAAGGCCGTTTGGATGAGTGGACCAGGAGAAAGTAGAATTGCAGGGCGGCACTCCAGCCCGCTTAGGATCAGTGGTCATGAATCTAAATGAGACCAATCATCTGGGAAGGGCAGAGTGGGCCGGGTATGGTCGCTCACACCAACAATCCTGGCTCTCTGGGAGTCTGAGGCAGATGGATTACTCAAGCAGGAGTTTGAGACCAGCCTGAGCAAGAGCAATACCCCATCTCTACTAAAAAATAAAAATAAAAATAAAAATAAACCAGCCTGCCGTTGTGGCGGGCACCTGTAATCCCAGCTACTTAGGAGGCTGAGGCAAGGGGATTACTTGAGCCCAAGAGTGTGAGGTTGCTATGAGCTATGACTCCACAGCACTCTACCCAGGACCACATAGAGAGACTGTGTCAATAAAAAAAAAAAAAGGTGGGGGGGTGAGCAGTGCCTGTGGCTCAAAGGAGTAGGGCACTGGCCCCATATGCTGGAGGTGGCGGGTTCAAACCCAGCCCCAGCCAAAAACTACAAAAGAAAAAAAAGAGGCAGAAAATGATAGGTTTTATTTGTTGTTGTTTGTTGGTATCAAGACAGTCTCGGTTTGTCACGCTTAGTAGAGTGCTGTGGTGTCACAGCTCACAGCAACCTCAAACTCTTGGGCTTAAGTGATTCTCTTCCCTCAGCCCCCAAGAAGCGGGGACTACAGGTGCTCACCACAACACCAGGCTATTTTTAGAGACAGGGCCTCACTCTGGCTCAGGCTGGTCTCAAACCTGTGAGCTCAGGCAATCCACTCCCTTGGCCTCCCAGAGTGCTGGGGTTATATGTGTGAGCCGCCCCGTCCTGCCAAAGAATGAACGGTTTTGAGGGTTTGGGGAGCAGTGAGGATCAGGTACAGCTAAAGAATGGCATAGTTGAATAAAGTTGAAGAGAAAAGGAAATGAACCCTGCTTTCCAAGAAAGACAACAGCATAATTTAATTTGGTATGCAAGAAAGAAAGTATATAAACAGGATAGCTGAAAGCTTATTAGTGAATACATGAACCTTGGGGTACCTGTACCTCCTGCGTACAACCTGAACACATAGTCCACGTTCTAGTTCACTCTATAAAACTAAACTGGGAAATACAAAGTTCCTGACCAAAAAGAAAATGTTACTGAAAAATATGAACTCATTGTGAATTCCCATCAAGCTTGTCTAAGTGGCTTTCTTCACGTTCCTAAGTGTCTCATACATAGGAACTTTGTGCTCTGAAACACATCTGTCTGTTCTTGCCCTGCCTTGGGGTTAGCAAACAGAAAACAGTCTCCTATGATTTGACACATTAAAGAGGAAAAAAAATCCATTTGAAATAAATCAACTGCTTCTCATGATGAAAAATCTGTACAATTACTTTGGACACAATATATCACTCTTGTTTATGGCTAATGCTTTGTAAATTAGGTTTAAAATGATCGAATACTGCACATTTTTACACATACACTAAAAATATAGTAAAATGAAACACAAGTGACTGGGATATAGCATGAAAGATTCGTTTCCCCTATAAAATGTGAAATAATTGCTTTGGGACAAGTTTTCTAATAACCACATAACTAAATCTATCTTGACATAATTTATCAGCTATTTTTGAAAAATGTCATTTTCATTTCTGTTCAAATAGAAATGCAATTAAAGTGTGGGGACAAGTAAATACTTTTTTCCCGAGTAAACTAATTATGCCCAAAGTTAAAAGGATATCAGTTTTGTAAAAGGCAATTTTAACAAATAATACACTTAGTATTTGAACCAAGTGTTCTTGGAAAGCAAGTGCAATAAGTCTGTATTTTAAATGCCAGATCACATGCTATTCTTTTTCACAGCCCCAGAAATCCTCGTCCACATAAAACATTGTCCTCAAAGAACTGTATTTATTTTTTCTTAATGAAAAGAAATGCTCATGTCACTTTTATTAAGACTCCAAGATCAGGCTTTTCTAGTATAGATTGGCTCTAAAAATGGCATTAATTCGTTTGCTTATTTACTTTAAAGCCATTTAGATTTATCCTGAATATCTGAATGAAAGCAATAGATCACAAAATCTCAGAATAATTTTCTTTTTTTCCCCCTCCTCCTTCTTCTCTCTCAGATAGAGGTCTTACTACTTTGTCTAGGCTGATCTCTCATTCCTGGGCTCAAGTGCCCCCACCTGCCTCTGTCTCCCAAGTAGCAGAGACTATAGGTGCACACCACTGTGCTTGGCTCAAATTAATTCTTTGATTATTAAAGAAAATAGATCTCCAGTAGCTACACAAGTCAATTTCACTAGACTATCTATGCTTTTACTCAACTTAATGGTGAACCACACTCATGTGTATATGAGGGTATCTAGGGAAAGAACAAGGATTTGTGCTTGAACCGACAGGCTATTTCTTTGCTTTAATTATCATTTATTGCAAACATTTCTTTTGTTTGCTGGTTTATTTTAGGCCTATTTTAAATCTCCAAGTTAACATCATATTTCAAATGTGCCCATTATCATCCAAGGCCTTAGCTTGTTCACAGTACACATTTACTTTGAAAAAAATTATTTGAATAAAATGGTTTGGTTTTTTATTTTGGGGAGCCACATATCCACAGAAATAGAAAATCAATAAACAACTTCCTGATACACAGTGTAAAGGTCAACGACAACATCATCTCTGCACTTCAACATCTCTTGACACCAATTTAAAAACACTGTTTAATGGGCACTTGATCATGACCCACAAACTCAGAGCCATGGTCTAGAAATGCCAAGGGAAAACCAGAGTTCAGCAGTTATACGGAGCTGCACTGTGACCTGCAGTACTTCCATTTAGGCATCAAAATGAAGTGTTAGCAGCTATTTTCCTGACAACTTAATGATTACATAACTGATATCCAGTGGAATTAAGTTTTTCAAACAAAAATAATACAGATTTTAAAGTGAAGGTCATTCTAAAATATAAAATCTATGGAGAACCAAATTTAGTTTCTCTTTTAAATAATCAACTATACCCTAAGAGATAAGGATTTCACTTAACTATAATTCACAGGCTCTCATAGCCACCTACGGTTTTAACCAACAAAGCTCTGGCATTTCATCAAAAGCATATCTTAAACTCTTATGACAAAAGCAATGACTTTTTCCTTTACGTTTGGGAATAAAATTAAGCTATTACATTCACATTATGAGTTCATTGTATAATTCTGACATTTTAATAAGGGAACAAACTTTTAATGTGTTGGTTGATGAATTGTATAAAGTGAAGAATAAATTTAGATGATCATGAAGGACAGTAGAAACTGCAGCAGTGAAAAAATAAACACAGAGATAGATGCGAGATTCAAATGCACCCTGTGGGAACCAAAATTCAGATTCTAAACTTCATCCCATTCTCTGAAACCTGAGAGCTGCTTCCAGGGCGGCCTTGCTCACAGCATGCAAGGTGGAAGGATGGTTTTCCCCGTTCATCTTGATGACGAGTGATATGGAAGAAAGTGAATGGGCTTTGAGTTCATGGAAACTAAATCAAATTGACAATGACACCATGTACTAGTACCGTGACCTCAGAAAAATCACCTAACTTCTTTGGACCTCAGATTGTACATCCTTAAAATAGGAATAACCCTACTTAACATGTAGGACAGCT
>NW_003852595.1:2191136-2197951 GCF_000181295.1 Otolemur garnettii | reverse complement strand
AAAAAAAAATTACAATAAGTTAAGAATAATTTATTATTGAAGAAAAAAATTTTCATACATTTAATGTAACCTAAATGTACAGTGTTTACAAAGACTAAAAAAAATGTGTACTAATGGCCTCCAGTTCACCCAGCAGTTACTCACTGACACACCCATAGTAACTTCCAGTCCTGCAAGCTGTTTCTGATAAAATAGAAAATACAGAGAGATTAATATGTTTTATCTTTTATAACATATTTTTTCCCATACCTTTCTGTATTTAGGTAGGTTTAGAGACACAGATATTTCCCCTGGTGCTGCAGTTGCCTGCAGTATTCGGTACTACAACATGCTGGGCGGGTTTGTATCTCAGGAGCAACGGGCGCCTCCCCCAGCCTGGGTGTGTAGCCGGCTGTGCCCCAGGTCTGCCTGTGCCCACTCTGTGACGTCTGGGACGCCATTGCCCAGCCATGCGGTTCTCAAACTCATCCCCATCATTAAGTGACTGTAGTTACAAACTGGGATAAAGGCAAGGAAGAAAAGATAGTAGCATTGAGTGAGCAGATGATGGGGGGCGGAGGGGACAGAAATGACCCACGTGAGGAAGCGCTTCCATAGGCAATATTGGTAGAAAGTCGGTGTGGGATGAACTTGTACCCCCAAATTCAGATGCTGACGTCCTAAGCCGGGGGCTTCAGAATGTGACTTTATTGGGAGATAAATTAATTTAGAGGTGAAGTTCAGTGAGGTCATCAGGGTGGGTCCTAATCCAATATGAAAGGTATTAGGACTCAGCTGTCAGGAGGAGCCACTGAGGGCACAGGAAGGAGACGCCATTAACAAGCCGAGGAGAGGGGCTGCAGAGCAGAGCCCCTGCTGGCCCCTGCTGGCCCCTGCCTCCCACACAGCGGCCTTTCTGGACACTATTGGGGTGGCAGAGAGGGCAGCACGCTGTCTCAGACCAAGTGCCCAGGGAAGGCCGCTGAGCAGAGGGTCATGAAGTGATGGGAGTGGGGGCGAACCAGGTGGTTCTCAGGGAGGACACTCCAGGCAAAGGAGAAGTGACTGCAAAGACCTGAAGCAGGAGTGTGCCTGGCAGATCGAGGACCAGGGAGGAGAGTGCACAGGGGAAGATAGTATGAGATGAGGTCGGGGGGATAACGGGCTCATAAACAGAGGCTGAGTTTATGAAGAGGCACTCACATTTCCTAAAAGTGACGCAGCTGCTACGTGGAGAATAGAATTATTGAAGGGGGAAAGAGTGGGAATGTCGCAGGAAGACGAGGCCCAATGGGGAGAACGGTCACCCACACTGCACGTTCACAAGAGGAAGGGCTTTATTCCAGCCGGTGGAGCAGCGGCACAGAAGCGTCCACAGTGGCCATGCTTCCCGAGTGGCTCTGTCTTCCCATTTTTATCCCAGTCAGAAAGTTCCAGCCCAGGGGGACCTTTCTCAGGGTCAGTTTGAATCCAGCTGGAGAAGTGGTTCCAGCTTCCCAGAAGAGGAAGGAAGAGGCGTCAGCCCCAAGTCCTGGGAAGTTAAGTTTTTACAAATTCCTAAGGGCTGAGTCACACAGGGAGGACCTCACAGGTGGATCCTTGGGGTCTCCTCAACAAGACCTCTGTTCTCTTAGACCCTACTTTTTCAGGGTGTATTCTCTCAAAAGTGGGAGTCCAGTGAGGAGGCCAGGGCGGCGTCCTGGTGAGCCACTGGCGGGGAGCAGTGAAGCTTGGACTGGGGTGTGGGGTGAAGGTGGAGCCCACAGATGTGCTCGAGGTCTGCGTGCTGAGGGCTGTGTGAGAAGGAGGTGTGTGTGGATGGATAAATCCACGAATTCAAGTCAAAGCAGCGAGATGGATGAAGATCCCACATACAGAGACAGGCAGACAGAGGGACAGAAGGACAAATGACCCCCGGGGAGATGACTCAGCAGGTGAGAATGGGGAGTATCAAGGACTGAGCTCCCAGCTTGTATGGAGCAGCAGGTGGAAATAGGAGTCTGGAGACGGGCAGAGGTCTTGAGCAGTCTGGGCAAACGTTAAATATTTGGGAGGGAACAGTGGACAGTATATGGACAGAATTTGAAACCTGAGGTTGAATGAAATCACCACAGGAGAGGAATGAATAGAGAAGTGCTGAGAGCAGAGGACCAAGATTTGGGATGCTTTCTGTCATTAGGTTTGAGAAGACAAGGCAGATCCAGCCCCGAGACTGGTGAGCAGTGGCCAGACTAGCCGGGAGAAACCAGGTCACCTGCAGTGCCCTTGGACCTGGGTGAAAGGAAAGTATTTAGAGAAAGAGAGAAACTGTCTGTAAAAGGCTGACAAGTTAGTCAGTTAGGGATTGAGAATTGGCTGTTAGCTTTAGCAATGTGAGATGAGAACTTAAGAGAGAACAAGAGGCTGAGGGGGGAGCATCACTGGAGACCAGGAATTTGAGGTTGGTCCGAACAACAGCCAGACCCTATCTCTGCAAAGACAAAAAAGTTAACCAGGCAGTGTGGCAGGCGCCTGTCGCCCCAGCTACTTGGGAGACTGAGGCAGGAGGATTGCCTCAGTCAGGAGTTTGAGGTTACAGTGAACTATGATGACACTGCTGCATTTTAGCCTGGGATACAGAGATAGGAGAGAGAGAAAGGAAAGGGTTTGGCGTCATTAAGTACAACGCTGCAATGTCACTGGGATTGACTAATCGTTTCGTTCATTTTACGGGGGAAAGACGATTGTACTTGTAAACTTTCCTTCTGAACAGAATGATACAGTTCAGAGAGAACAATTGCTGATGGGCCAGAGAGAGGGAAGAACTGCTGGAGCCACATTTGGAGATGTGAGCGAGAAAAGGCCGCTCGTGAGCACTCACTGGGGAGTACTCACTGGGGAGCAGTCACTGGGGAGCCACTCACTGGGGAGCACTCACCGGGGAGCCACTCACTGGGGAGCACTCACTGGGGAGCTACTCACTGGGGAGCCCTCACTGGGGAGCACTCCCTGGGGAGCCCTCACCGGGGAGCCACTCACTGGGGAGCACTCACTGGGGAGCCACTCACTGGGGAGCCACTCACTGGGGAGCCACTCACTGGGAGCCACTCACTGGGGAGCCACTCACTGGGGAGCCCTCACTGGGGAGCACTCCCTGGGGAGCCCTCCCTGGGGAGCCCTCACCAGGGAGCCATTCACTGGGGAGCACTCACTGGGGAGCACTCACTGGGGAGCCCTCACCGGGGAGCACTCACCGGGAGCCACTCACTGGGGAGCACGGATCATTCTTCATAGTAACAGTTTTGTTTGTTTGGCCAGGGCTGAGTTTGAACCCACCAGAAGCCGAGTTGGGAGTAAGTCGTCGGGAGGTGGATAGGTTGATGTTGCTGAGTCTGTGAAAGTTCCTGTCTGATGGTTTCATTTTTTTGTTCCATAGAATAAAAGTCAGGCAACAGCTGAGAGTGGCTAAAATATTAGTCTGTTACCTATCTAATCAGGTAACTGATTAGTCTTAGGCTAAATATCAGTCTTAGGTTAAATATTAGTCTGTTGGCTTGGCACCTGTGGCTCAAGCAGCTAAGGCGTCAGCCACATACACCTGAGCTGGCGAGTTCGAATCCAGCCCGGGCCCGCCAAACAATAATGATGGCTGCAACAAAAAAATAGCCGGGCGTTGTGGCGGGTGCCTGTGGTCCCAGCTACTTGGGAGGCTGAGGCAGGAGACTCGCTTGAGCCCAGGAGTTGGAGGTTGCTGTGAGCTGTGATGCCACAGCACTCTACCCAGGGGGGACAGCTTGAGGCTCTGTCTCAAAAATAAATAAATAAATAAATATTAGTCTGTTACCTATCTAATCAGGTAACTGGTTAGCCTTAGGCTAAATATTAGTCCAGTTACCTATCTAATCAGGGAATTTTGATAGGGACATGTGATAGAAATCACCACCTCTGCAGCCTCAAGTCTCTGTAGCACAATTCTCTGCACTTCCTTCGGAGAAGCAGTGTTACTGAGGGTTTACTGTCTTAGCTGAGGTTGGGGATGAGCAGTTCTTGGGGGTTCCCTTCGTCCTTCCCACTATAACTTCTGCCTCCCAGGGTGAGGAGCCAGCGTGAGTCATCTGCCGGGTAGTGGGGACAGATGGCCCTCTGTACTTGTGGATTCCACAACCATAGATTCAACCCACAGTGGATTGGAAATATTAAAGAAATAAAATAGTAACTTAGAAAAACAATACAATATTAACAATTCACAAAGCAGTTAAATTGTTATTAGATAATATAAATAATCTAGAGATGATTTAAAGGATACGAGAAAGTGTGCTGAGCTTACATGCAGAGACCAACATTTTAAACAAGGAACTTGAGTGTCCACAGGTCTTGGTATTGGCTAGGGTAGGGGAGTGGGACCAGTCCCCAGAGATACTGAGGGATGACTGTGTATTTATCCTACAGTACAACTGGGCCTGGGGAAATAACAAAATAATGAGGAGGACTCAGGCCAAGACGCCATCCATGGTGTTCACAGCTCCCCTCTGACAGGGATAGAAGGGCAATTTGGTCTCCAGTTATCATCCAATCAGAACAAGGTTCTAACAGGCCCCAGAAGTTGAGTATTTTTCTTCCCCAGTGAGCAATTTTGGTAAATACATGCAGCAAGTGTACCTGGAAGGGGCTGAGGGAAGATTTATCTCGTATACTGTGCTCAACTACTCCAACACTGTTTCCACTTCTAGGCAACACCCAGAGACTTCCTCCCATGTTTCACTAAGTATATATGGTGTATGCACAAAACACTAGGTATTCATTATGGATGCATACCCAAATATTATAATAAAAACACAAAACTGCAAATATGACAAGCTTATCTCTGAATGAGGAGGAATGATGGAGGGGTTCTTTAGCTGCATGGGCTTTTATTCCTGAGAAAAGGATCTGGAGCAAATATGGCAAAATGCCAACTTGCACTAAACTTAGGTGTTGGTTATACTGTGGCCTTACTTCAGGGTGTCAACTAATCTACATATGAAAGCCCCCCCCCCCCCCCCCCCGCTGCCCCAGGACTGCAGGCTATTAAACATTTAGCAACAGCAGAGTTCAGGTTCTGGATGTAGGCTGTCTGAAGTTCGAGTAATACGCTCCCCTATTCAATGGCGATGTGATCTTTACTGAGTTGCTCAACATTTCAGAACCTTATTTTCCCCATCAGTAGAGAGGGTATATGAAACCTACTCCATTAGGTTATGAGGATTAAGTAGACTTTGATTCATAGACGTGAAACACTTAGGGTGGAAAACAATTACTCTAATATAAATACCTAAGATATACAAAGCAATCACTTCATGTTTAACTGATAAAACTGGAGATATGTCCAAAGACCTTTGCCAATCCCACATTCACAAATGCTATGATTGCATATTTATTTCTTCATAAAAATGTAATCCATTAGCTCTCTTCCCATCCTCTACAATTTGGTTAAGAGTACTAATAGTTAGAATTGTTTTAAGGAATATTTTTGATCAAAGATATATGTGTATATGTATAAGTCTATTTGGTTAAGTTCAGATGTCAATATCCCAACTAGTGAAGGGTTGTTTAATTACTAAAGCCTGTTTTGTCCAATTCAAATACTAAGTAAGAATTCCAATAGAGAAAAATTTAATTAAAATTTCATTCAAATCTACTCAATTGCTGAGTGTGAAAAGCAATGGACACAAATACAGATCCACCTTTTTTTTTTTTTTTTTTTTTTGAGACAGAGCCTCAAGCTGTCCCCCTGGGTAGAGTGCTGTGGCATTACAGCTCACAGCAACCTCCAACTCCTGGGCTCAAGCGAGTCTCCTGCCTCCGCCTCCCAAGTAGCTGGGACCACAGGCACCCGCCACAATGCCCGGCTATTTTTTGGTTGCAGCCGTCATTGTTGTTTTGGCGGGTCCGGGCTGGGGATTCAAACCCGCCACCTTAGGTGTACATGGCTGGCACCTTAGTAGATCCATCTTTTAAATTAATCCATGAGCGTTCCCATGTAGAAAACTTCCATTAATCGAGGCTAAAGAAGCCGCAGACTGGGTAGTAAGGCCAGGTGCGGTTTTGGATCCAGCAGACTCAAGTGGCACTTACGGTCCAGCCTAGCACAGGACTCAGCAACTGACCACACCAAATACTTGAAAAGGGGATATGACTATAGTTAACAGGGTGGGCTTTGTGTGGAGAATGGGGTTGTTAAGTTTAAGAAACAATTATTAATAGATTCCTGTATCACTTTGCACATAGGGCATGCCTCAAAAAATGGATCTCCCATGCCCTCTGTGTTCTAAGAAAGCTACTTGAAAATATACTCCACATAGGGCAGCGCCTGTGGCTCAAAAGGGAAGGGCGCCAGCCCCATATGCCGGAGGTGGTGGGTTCAAACCCAGACCCGGCCAAAAACTGCAAAAAAAAAAAAAAAAGAAAAAAAAAGAAAATATACTCCACATAAACAAAAGATGTGAATCTAAGAAAGATGAGCTACAAGACATGGGGAAACAGGGAACCCAACACAGGAAAAGAGGGAAAGGGTGATTGATGGCCAAGGTGGTCCTGGGTGAAAGCCACACACAAGCCACCAAAGGCAAAATCCACCATGAACCAAGGAGGTCGCTCTAGGGGGGAAGAGGAATGGAACTAACAGAGTAACTGGTACTTTTGAACATAATGTGAAAAGCAGGTACAATCTCAGTAATGGACACATGGTCTTCATGTAATCACAGTCAACATGCGGACATTAAATTGCAATGCCATTATGTCAGGGGGAGACAAAGGAGGAATGTGTAATCCTGGGAAGCACAGGAGGGAAGTTTTATATTAAAAATCAAAAACGGCTC
>NW_003852595.1:2187908-2190756 GCF_000181295.1 Otolemur garnettii | reverse complement strand
AAAAAAACCAGCTGAGAGTTGAAACTATGTGCCCTGGGGCCAGGAGGAGAAAGTAGGGGTATTTTTCCTTAAAAGAAAAAAATCTTATCGATTGATTGACTTTTTAAACTATATGCATGTATAACTTTGATTAAAAAATAAAAACCAAAAATCTAAACCCCACAAAATTTAGCAGTGTCAGGCTCATAAAAATTCCATAATAAATGTTAATTTTTATTATTATAATGACAAGACAAGTGTTTTTTCGTATCACCATTACATTCATGCTAGGGATAACAATACTTTATCATAAATGCTACTTGATCTTTTAAAAACACATTATTTACTATGCTTAGAATAACTGGGCATGCTTAATGAAATTAAAGTTATAAAACATTCCAATTTTTTTACTAAGTACCTAATTTTATATAATTTACCACAATTTTTTAACATTAGTAATAGAAACAATGAAATTATTTCACTTCTTGATACTTAACAATTGACTTCAACTGCCCAGAACATGCACTACAACCACGTCATAGATTCTGTCATCAATATGATGGTCTTGGCATCTTATATATTATGTTCCCATTTCTAATTAAATCCTACTTATTAAAATAAACACAGGTAGAGATGAAGAACAGGCACAGTTCATAAAAAAGGAATACAAACGACCAGTAACAACACTGATGGGACATAGCAATCTCCTGCAAAATGAAAGAAATGCAAATTTTTCAGATGGTATACCACCACTTTTCAGTTATACTGGTAACGATTAAAATAAAAAAATAGAAGACCTACATTGACCAGGGAATGTGTAGTCAGAGGGTAGTCAAACCCAGTCCTGAAAGGGTGAACTCTGTGGAAAGTCACACGGTGATGCTTATCCGAGCTCAGAGATGCGTAGCCCTTTGAACTAGTCACTCCCACCCAGAAATTTACGGACGTAATTCATGTAGCTCAAACGCACAAGGACATTCACTGAACCACAGCTACCTACACTATAATCAAAATGTCTAACACAGGAAAAAACCAGTAAATTGTGGCACAGGCAGTGGGCTTCTCAATTCCATTCTCCAAAGCCCACCGCAGCTTCTTCCTTTTCAATAGCCTACTTCCAGGAGAGGGCAAAATGGAAAATTTTCTGGGGAGTTCTGGGAGGAGTCTTCCTAACTGCCACAACAAATGAGAGAGGAGAGATGGGCTTTCCTGCCCTTTAGTAATTTTACAAAGATATAAAACTGGAAGTTACCGCAGCCACTCTTGTAATGAAGAGTAGATGAGTCTCAGGCAGAACAAACTGAGGCCCTCGTGCGCACACACAGGCACATGAGTCTCTAACGACACCTCTCAGCCACTGAAGCCATTGTTGTTAGGGAAGGTAACAAATGTGCTTGGTTTCTTACACCCATTACATTTTGACACTGTTACCTCTGATCAAGCCTGGTATTACCTATATAATAGAGTAACTGAGAACCATTAAGTCATGGCAAAGAGGTGTCTTTATGAAGAGTAGATGTACAGTGAAACAAAACTTGCAGGCTGGGCATGGGGCTCACACCTCTAACACCAGCATTTGTGGAGGCCAAGCTGGGAGGATCAAATGAGTCCAGGAGATCTAGACCAGCCTGGGCAACACCGTGAAACTCCACCTCTACAAAAAATTCTTAAAAACCCAAAATATTATTTAAGCATGGTGGCTCTACCTATAGCTCCAGCTACTTGGGAGGCTGAGATGGGAGAATAAGTGGGCCCATGAGTTGCACTCAGCTAGGAGTGTGCTACTGCACTCTGGCCAGAGTCACAGAACAATATCCCGTCTCTATAAAAACAAACAAAAACCCCCTTAAACAGTATGTTTCCATTTAACAGAAAATCAAATATGTTAATGAGAACATGCCAAAATATGCTGGGTGCAGTGGGTGGCTCACGCCTATAATCTAGCACTGTCGGAGGCTGAGGCAGGTGGATCGCCTGAGCTCATGAGTTCAAGACCAACCTGAGCCAGAGTAAGACCTCATCTCTAAAAATAGCCAGGTGTTGTGGCAGGTGCCTGTAATCCCAGCTACTTGCCTCTTTGCTGGGGCAAAAGAATCATTTGAGCACAAGAGTCTGAGGTTACTGAGAGTGATAAAATGAGACTCTGTCTCAAAAAAAAAAAAAATTGCCAAAATAAAGATCTGGAAAGATTCAGGTTTCAAGAGTAGTGTCTCTATAAGATAGAATTTAATGCTTCCTTTTTGCATATCTGTAAGATCTACTTTTTCCCCGCAGTGAGCATGTATCACTTTAAAATTAATTCTGCCATCTCTTCTATTTCTACCAAGTCAATGCAGTTTTGGAGAGGGAGAGGTAAACACCTATTCTAGTGAGCTACCTTGAATTGGAAGTTGGCTTTTTTAATAGGAAAAGTTTTCTTTTTTTAAAAAAACTGTTTTGTGAAATAAAATTTGATACTATCAAGCATTTATTTTTCAGTAAACATGGAAGATTACAAACAGTTTCATTTCCTTTTGTTACTCAGGGAATCATGACTTTGTACCATTTCGTATTAGAATTTCTTCTGTGAAGCAGAAACAGTCCCAAAATGAAGGATCTTCAGGTGTCATGGGAACAGCAGATGCTATTAAATCATTAAAGGTGAGAATAGTAAATTTCCTCTGCGTTGGTTTAGAATCATCTTGAGATGGAACCTAAAAGGGGAATAAATAGATTACCACACTGTTATAGTACATGTTAATCCTCTGATCAACATCATAATTATAAAAGTAACAAAACCAAATTACATTTCCATAGTATAAAATTACAACATAGTACAACTTCTAGAATACTGTTTTTACTGCTATCTTAGTATTGCCAATATAACAAA
>NW_003852595.1:2184075-2185866 GCF_000181295.1 Otolemur garnettii | reverse complement strand
GCTGGGGATTCGAACCCGCCACCTTAGGTGTACATGGCTGGCGCCTTAGCCGGTTGAGCTATAGGTGCCGAGCCAGTATCTTGAATTTCTATTGGAAATATGAGTACAATGACAGCACTAACAAAAGTCTTTCTTTGTATAAGATTTAAGAATATTTGAATGTGAAGCAGATAACATGTTTTTTAAAAAGGTTGCTGTAAAATCCCCAAAGATCTTAAAGACGTGATAATGAAAAATATTTCTAAGTCCTTAATCTCAAAAAAAGAAAACCCTCTAACAACCTGACATAAGGCCAATTACTATCTCCATCAATAAAGAACAAATTTAACATTGATTCATGCTTTGTAGAAAAGAGAAATCTTAAAATCTTACATCCTGATGTTTAGATCCATCTGGTTTCTTCAGAGCTACTGCAACAAAATGGTGCTCATCTATTTTGCTTTCCTAAAATATAAAAATAAATACGGCTTACTAAATATATAAATCGAGTTATAGTCACATCTTCTAAGCCTTACTCTCTTTCTGTACAGACACTGCCCTCCTTCCCTAAACCACTTAAGAAGTGGCCTGTCAGTCCTAAATACTGTATTATGTATTTCTTCAAAACAATATTCTCTTATTTATATAATCACAGTGGTTAATGACTCCTCCACGTTCTGTAAGTTCAGTAACACCCTCTGTGCCATGTCCTCTGTCTCCAGAGCAGAAGCTGGATAATCGGCAACTAAGAGCAAGTGCTGCAGCCAGCTTTCACATCTTGTGAGCCTTTCAATTTTTGACTTTAACATTTGAATTAAAACCCAACCATTAATAAAATATTGGTAATTTGGAGTTTGTTTAATGTTTTATTGTTGATTAAATTTTAGGTTATACGTTCTCAGCCGCAATACTCCATAGGTGATATAACCTGTCTAAGGGGTACATGGTAGCTATCAGTCCTTTCCTGGTGCTTTAATTCTTTATATTTTTAAGTGTAAATTAAGACAAAAATCAGGTTACGACATGTGTTTGTAAGCATTTAGTCAACTACTTCGTACAGCCAAAGTACAGCCCAGGTAAAATGGTGCTGGAAGTTTACAGGCAAACTTAGTTTCCCTCATGTATGAGACAACAAAGGGGAAGGAGACACCAGTAAAACATTAATGCAGTTAGTTACCACAGGAAACAATGGACATTCAGGAAAACCCTAACAAAGTTTTACTGAAAAGCCATTTCAGTAAGGGATTCTTCCGTAAGTCAGGTGCTGGAACAGGAGCCTGCAGCCAGGAACGGCACCCAGGGCGCTTCCTCCTTTATCATTTCCTTCTTCACACCGTAAAGAATCCAAATTAGCAAAAAGTGAAATTCAATAAGGATAAATGTTTTTAAAAAGTTTAAAAAAGGAAACAAATACTATCAATTATAAGAAGCTTTACTAGGCCAAAGTTATCACAAAATAAGTCAGCAATACTAGTCCCATTTCATTGTTCTTTTTAAAACAAAAAGGCAACTTGAGTGCACAGATTTAAAAATATCTAAAATAATTTTTCGGGAATTTGGCATATAGGACATAGTTTTTACATATATGCAACATTTTAGTACATACAAATCATGCTTAACGCACAATTAGAGTTGCATGTATGCTAATGGCCAATAGCTGAACCCTGAAAGTTACTAACAGAGGTTCTGTTCTGAATACTTTTAATAGTATGAGACACTAGCACGATCCCCAAACCAAAAAAAAAAAGACTTTGGCTCGGCGCCTATAGCTCAACCGGCTAAGGCGCCAGCCATGTACACCTAAGGTGGCGG
>NW_003852595.1:2181921-2183751 GCF_000181295.1 Otolemur garnettii | reverse complement strand
CCCAGCTGTAACAAAGTGAACTCATGTTGTTGGCAGCAGCAGGGATGGAACCCAAGACGTTACCTCAGAGAGACAAACACCGTTTGTTCTCCCTTCTAAGAGGGAGCTAAACACTGCACATTTGGAAGCAGAATGTGGAGTGTGAGCAGTGGTGACCTGGAGGGGTGAGAGGCGTGGATGACGGAGAGCTGCTGGGTGGGGTCCACGTGCACGGCTTCAGTGAGGCACGCACTGAAGGCCCAGGGTCACCACAATGTGACACATCAATGTGCAGAACTGCTCGGGTGCCCTGTCAGTAGACGTGTATACAAATAAATGAAAAGTACCCCAGATCATTATAAGCAAAATTATTCTTTTTGATACAAGGTCTTTCTACCATTCTGTTTTGGCTGTAATTAAGTCTGAAAAACCTCTGAGATCAGCAGTTCTGCAGTATCTGTATCTAAGGCAAGTAAGTCTCTGAGATATGTGGGGAGTAATCAGTTTTTGTCCAGCCTGTCAGCCTAAAAGGCCAAATGCTCTGCCAGTTTATCTAGTTATCTTGCTACAAGTCAAAATTCAATGGTACCAATTTAAAAAAAAAGCTTTATCAGTCCACTCAGACCAAATCATATCAACTAAATATGAAATCTGACAGCAAAACTAGAGAAGCTATTTTACAACTGATGATTTAGTTATTAACTGTGCCATTTATTTCAATGTCATATGCTGTATTCTGATAATATCAACTGTAATATTCAGTATTCCATTAGGATAAGCTCTGTGAAGTTTTTAGGACTCTGTGAAGCTCTCTGTGAAGAATTTAGGATTTGTCCTAAATCCTTTCTATCCAGGACAGTACCTGTAAATAAATTTTAGTTGAAAAAAGGGAACCAGCAACTAGATGACCAATTAAGCTGGTTTTACTGACTATACTGCTATACAAACTTTTCAATTTTTAAGGCTTTCTAAACTTTCAAGAATTTACAGAACTTGTAATTTTTTTTTTCCCATAAAGTTACTGTGAATACCAAAATTTTCCCTACAGGTTCCAAACCCAAAGAGACCAGTCCTTGCAGGAGACAGCTTAATATTAAAAAGATTGTTCTGCATTGGTAAAATTGCATGTCATTTTCTCAGTACACATTACATTTTATAAACGAAGTACAATAAAAGTTTATAACTTAAAATATTCTAATTTAACTACATTTTTCCAATGGTAAGATACTATATTCTTTCTCATTTTTTGTAGCAGTCTGACTCTGCTGCCCAGGCCAGATTGCCAGATTGCCAGGTACAGTCAGAGAAGAGGTGGAACGGGAAGTGGGTCTGGGCTCTTTTTCCCGGATGACTGGATAAAACAAAGGTAGAAAGAGAAATACCTCGAAGGGCAATGATGGCTTTGTTCTATCTGCACAATGTGAGACACGCGTGGAATTTCCAGAGAAACACGTGGCAGGGAAAAGCGTGCAGCAGCTGAGTCTGAAGAGAAGAAACCGAGTCACAGACGTGCCGGCCGGGCGCTGCGGGCGGTTCACACCTGCGATCCCAGCACGCTGAGAGCCCAAGCCAAGAGCAATGCTTGAGGCCAGAACTTCAAGACCAGTCTGAGCAAGTATGAGACCCCATCACTACCGAAAATAGAAAAAATGAGCTGGATATGGTGGCGCACACCTGTAGTTCCAGCTACTTGAGAAGCTGAGGCTAGAGGACTGCCTGAGCCCAGGAGTTTTAGGCTGCAGTGAGCTATCATGATACCACCGCACTCTACCCGGATGCAGGAGTGAGACTCTGTCTCAAAAAAACAACGTAACTGAACTGTATGCACTCTCATATTAGCCCAGAAAAAAA
>NW_003852595.1:2173399-2181824 GCF_000181295.1 Otolemur garnettii | reverse complement strand
AAAAAAAAATCCATCAAAGTTAAAAATAAAAATAAAAAAGATTCGGTAGTCATACACAAAAAGGCTGACGTTCAGAATGCTCATTGTAACTGGTCCCATGAGAGGAAAGGGGGAGATGCTTAGGGAATGTCTACAATTGGGGTGGCAACGAAGCACGTCTTTTTGAGACAGTCCGTTGCCCAGCTAGAGAGCAGTGGCATCATCAGCTCTCTCTCTATCCCTAATGAGTTGTCAAGAATACTCAAAGTACTTACTGCAAGAAAAAAAATTACATGAAATTTACCTAGAAGTAAATCATTTAAACACTAGATTAAATTCACCCTAAAATTAATATTTATACCAAATTTCAATTAATTCATAAAATAAGCAGATGTAAACAAAAACAAAAAAGCTAAGTGCAGGGAAAAATACTACTTGCTAAAGTCAAAAAGTAGTTGTTAAGATTCTAACCTTCCTCTAACTCAAAAACACACTGCCTTCCAGTCCTGCCTATCGCGCACCACCGAGTGCCTCCAACCAGCCTTTCCTGTGTACTCAAACCGGCTTGCTTTGCAGCTCTAAAGAACAGAACGTAAGGATTATGCACATACCATGTAAAGAGAAGTGCTATTCCCATGTCAATACAAATTAGTTAGTAGGCGTCATAATTAAGGTCAAACATAGCTTATTTTATAGTTTCCTCACTGGGTGTTTCTGATTTGTTTCCAGTTACAAACAATGCTGTACGAACATGCAACTTACTTTCTGCTGCACGCGAGAGCTGAAAGTAAATGTTAAAATGTACAGGAAAAACTTTTTATTGGCATCACTGAGAATAAAAGATTCCACGTAATTAATTTTCACATGGCTGAAGCCCCTTTACGTATGAAAACATTTTGGTTATAAAAATTATATTTTTTGGTTTACAAACTGTATTATCCTTTAGGATCTTAAGATCTAGTCTTTAATTGACAGAATCTACCTTGCTTGGTATCCCAGCAGTTTCTGACACTGTTAGTTCTCTTCCCCAATACACTTTTCTGCCGTGGTTCACCCAACACTACTTCTCATTTTATGTCTTACCATTTCAGTCTTTCTTTACCTGTCTCTTCACACTCCACCTTTAAACATTAGTACACATGCTTCTCAATTTACGATGGGGTTACAGCTCAATAAACCCATCCTAAGCTGAAAACATCATTAAGTTGAAATACATTTAATACATCCAACCTACCAAATATCATAGCTTGGCCTTGCATTAAACACATTCAGAACACTTACGTTGGCCTAGCGGGCAAGAGCCTCTAATATGAAGCCTGTTTTATGATAAAGCATTGAGCATCTCACATTACCAGGGAACACTGTACAGAAAATGAAAACGAGAACGGCTGTATGGGTAGAGTACAATGTCACATGTCACCTCTGCATCGTGAAGCCGAAAAACCATTCAGTCAAGGCACAGTTAAGTTTGGGACCACCTCTATCCTCAACATTCTGTTCTGGGCCTTTCTCTCTTCTAATTAGGTAATCTCATGGCTTTATCTTGAGCCTCTCTTCAATTCATCAGCATGTCAATGATGATGATTCTTCTCTCTCTAGCTCAGCCCCTCATTCTGCCGGCGTATATCCCCACTTGGGTGTTTCCACGGCCTCGCAAACTTCACATCCCACCGTTCTCCAGTACTTTGTGAGTCAGAGACAGGACCCTTCATAGTGTCTGACACTGCACTTCCTTCACCTCTACTACACACCAGCATGGATAGGACTTAGTCTTCTTTAACTACAAATCTGATTTTATCACTCTCCACTTTGTGCTTGTTACATTTTCTTGAGAAAAATCAGTGAAAACCTCCTATTTTACCCATGCACAATTAACCCTTTATCCTGGGAGCCTCTCTGCACTCTGTTCAGGTGATTACAGTACAAATATCACATTAAAATACAGTGCATTTGCTGCACTCTGGACACGGCCACTCCTTTGACTACAGCAGAAGCAGACACAACGCCTGACCCAAGCTAGCCAAGGAGTCCCTTGCTAGAGTCTTCAGGCTTGGAACAAAAAGTGAGTTCACTCGCTTCTTTGGGTTTTCAACTATAAAGTGTCAGATGAAGAGCAGCAGGCAACCCTATTTCCTGTCATGCAGACCGGAGAAGCTGAGGCTTTTGTGCAGAATGAGAAACGAGGGTGGAAGAAAACGGAAGCCAAGACACACAGAAAGGAGAAAGAAAGAGAGAGGAAGAGCTCTGGGCCTGGTGTGGCTCGTGACTATAATCTTAACACTCAGGGAGGCTGAGACCAGCAGACTGCTTGAGCCCAGGAGTTCAAGACCACCCTGAGCAAGAGTGAGACCCTGTTCTACTAAAAATAGAAAAACTAACCAGGGCATTTGTGGTGGGTGCCACAGTCCCATCTACTCAGGAAGCGGAGGGAAGAGGATTGCTTGAGTCCAGGAGTTTGAAGTTGCTGTAAACTACGATGATGCCATGGCACTCAACCCCAGGGTGACAGAGTTAAGATTCTGTCTCAAAAATAAATAAGTAAATGAATAAATCAAAACAAAAATTTAGCAAAATCCTCTGCTTAAATAATTTAAGAATATGGGTGGTGCCTGTGGCTCAGTCAGTAGGGCACAGGCCCCATATACCGAGGGTGGCAGGTTCCAACCCGGTCCCAGACAAACTGCAACAAAAAAATAGCCAGCTACTAGGGAGGCTGAGGCAAGAGAATCGCCTAAGTCCAAGAGCTGGAGATTGCTGTGAGGTGTGATATCACAGCACTCTACTGAGGGCAACAAAGTGAGACTCTTATCTCTCTTAAAAAAAAAAAAAGAAAAAAAGTTAAAAGAAAAAACATGTAAGAATAAACGAGCTCTGAGTATTCTAGTTTCTAATTCTGAGGCCGAGTTACTGAATCACACTAATAGCCTCTAGTAAGTATTTTTGGCTTACGTAAGTTTGTGTTAGGTTTCCCTCACCAGCAACTTCAGAAAACTGCTAGTGACAGAAACAAATACAGAAAGAAGCCAAAATCTTTAACTGGATCAATAATGCCCCACTTGATGTACCAGCCTAATACAGCATCTCTTTCAAATCCCCTTATTATGGTCCAGCCAAAGCGGCTTCCTGTTGGCAGTTCATGTACACAAAGCTCTATTTCAGGGCCTTTCTTTCCTACCCTACTTAAGTCTCCACAACTCAACTGTCGTCAAGTGTCAGCCTGAATGTTAAATGCTCTCATAGTGTCCCTGACTTTGCTTTCAGAGCCCCAGGACTGGACTGGGTTCCAGTGTCTAACTGCAATGACTAAGCCTCTCCAACCTGATCACACAGACATGCACAAAATACAAAAATTCTTAGTATAGTAATTCTAATACATTTCTTACCTCAAATGCCCATTCTTTTTCTTCCTTCCCATCCAAGAACAATCGTGTTTCTCTATAAACTTGGCCTATATCCAAGTTTAAGGGAGATATATCAAATTCAAGCCGCTGTAATTCAAATCCTAGCCCAACACCAATGGCTTTTATGAAGCTTTCTTTCAGTGCCTATGTTAAAAAGAGACATTTTCACTTAGAATTCTGTGGATAAAAACTTTTCATAAACTCTACAGGCCCAATACATATGGATTTTCAACTCTATACTACATTATGGCTATAAGCTGTATTTGTAACCCTTGTATTAGCATGGAGACAAACCATCCCTGTAACCTTAAGGCAAACCTGTGAAGCTCTCTCTGCCATTATTCATTTCCTCATGTGAAACTTGCTATGATAGTAACAGTGCCTCCCTCATAAAACCGTCATGTGAATTAAATTATCTAAGAACTTAAAGTAATGTCTTATTGCACGCAGTAAATATTATATAAGTATTTGTTAAATAAGGCCTCATGTATTAGTTGAAGATAAACATTTATAAATGGTGATAAATAAAATATTTTGTATTAGCTTGAAGTACCTTTCTAATTAAGCATAAATATAGGTTAAATTTTCTTAAAATAAGTGTCATTATAATGAACTACTGTATGCATAAAAAAATTTAAAAGTTCTCAAGTAATCACCCATTTACTTCAAGTACACTATGAATTACTGGGTAATCAAAGATCTTCTACTGCTATTTTAAGTGATGATAATGAAATCACTATAGACTTTTATTTTCAAAATTAGAAAGGAATTATACCCAATTCCTATAAAACATATCCAGCTGAGTCCACTCATCCTTAAAGCTTCTGATTGTTTCCCATTCTTTGTTGGTAAACTTTCTTTTCATAATATGAAAGAATTCTGGGATTGAACCACGACCTGTCAATTAAGAAAATAATAATAATTAAAAACAATCCTTCCATTAAAAAAAAAAAAGCTGCTCTACTATCAGAACTGTCAAGGACAGCACAGTAAGAAAGCTGTAGGTCAACCTCACTTTTGAATACACTCACAGTAATCCTAAATGAAGCTTTAGCAAATCAAAGCAAGGTGGGAATTAAAATAACACACCATCTCAAGCAGAGGTTATCCCAGAAACAGAAGAGTGGTTTAAGTGAAATTCTGTGAATTACTAAATAATTAAGCAGAAAAACTATATGGTTGTATCAACAGATGTCCAAAGAATTTTTCATAAAATATAGCTGCCAACCATGTTATAAATTCTAAACTACCATAAAAGGAAATTTCTTATATGACAGAATATTTTTATCAGAATTCAACAACATTCTTAAAATAGAGCCTACAACACTATTCTAGGTTTTAGAATTTTACTTTATTAATGTATGAGGGGAACAGGGGAGATAATTATTTTATTGTAATTTTGGGGGAATTGTATTTTTACTTCAAGTTTTTGCTGTGATTGGAAAATTAATATATACTTCATTTCTTCAAAATTGTTTTCAATGTGTTTTCTAATATGATTTCTCCAAATAAAATTTTTTTTCATTTCTATTTCTTGTGGATGTTACTGTGAAATAAGCCCATTTAAAACAAAATTTGAAATAGCATTAGCTCCACTAGTCCACAGACAACAGTACATTACACAGCAGTCCAAAAATAAATGAAAGATACAATTCAAAGAGCTGAACCTGAGCACTAAGGGATAGAAATCAAATACATGGTAAATCTGTCATACTGTATTTTTCCAAACCATTACAATTATGTATGTCTTTACTATCAGGCAGGAACTATCATTTATTTATTATACAAATTTGCAGAATATATACAAACATTACACAAATGTGTATTCAACTGATTATGAAAAACAAATCATTATTCTTGTCCTCACATGCTTAAGCAGCTTAGTGGACCTAGCAGGAAATCTGGCCCAAGGTAGGTGAACCACAAACATCTACTGGATGAATAAATGAATGTTAATTATTATTTGGTAAGTTACTTCTTAAATGTTTTACTGCCCTCTATCCTTAGTTCACAATCGCATTATTGTCCAGAAAACCCTTTGCGGGTAGTTCCTTTCCAGATTTTGTTAACATAGCTTGTTTATTTCAAACTCCATTTTTAAAATACTGAACTCCAAAATCTGACATTCTCAACTGCTTGACTACAACTCTTAAAATGATAGCTGATACCATACTCTCTATAAGTACTTCTTATGGGGAGAAGTACCAGTCTGGAAAAAAGACTTACTCACCCCAAGAAAATTCAACAGTTGGAATTCCATTATGATCATTCACTAAAAAACCCTACATGCTACGTAATAGTAACAGTATCAGGGGAGCAAATCGGGACTACAGCCCTTACCTTCACTGGAAGTTTCCTGTTTCTTCAACACTGACTACATTCCTTTCTCACAGTTGTCTCAAGGGCAGAAAACTAAAAGTTCTGACAAAACTATTTGCAATTCCCCCCCTATTCCCCTACCCCCACTTCAACAGTCAAAATAGCCAGGTATTTCTGATGACCCCGCAGTGACAGGTAGCACTTTGGGATCAAGACAAAGAGCCCCGTTAATTCCTAAGCACTGAAATACTCAACTGGATCTTAAGAGTTCTGGGTAAGGGATTCGTACCCTTTGGGGGCACAGATCTCTTTGACAGTCTGGTGCTTATTCCTCAACACCTTTCTGAATCTAACTAGAAGCCCCTTAACAAAACCATCTTGCTCAGTGCCTCACTAGTACATACTGGCTTCCTAAGGAATACCTCAAGGAAAGTAAGAACAAAAAGCTTCCAAAAGCAACTCAAGTAAAACGGCAGATTTTGAACATTGGGAGCACCACATCTACACGCATCATCAACTGTTGCCTCGTTTTTCTGGATTACGTGAAAACAGAATCACATAATGACAATGAAGGAACAGTTATCCTGAGTTCGGAAGACAGCATTATATACACTGTTTTCTTAATGGAATCATATTCGAAAAACCTAAATTTAACAAGATATACCTAGTATTACCCACAGTGCCATTTTTCTTCTTTTAATTTTAATTTCACAGCCTCAAGAGGCCCTCAGATATTTAACTAAATATGATGGTGCAATCAAGGAAAAAATCTTTAAATATGCATAATAAACTGATTAGCATAAAAGGCACAATCTGGCATAATCACTAGAAAGCGATCATATAACTCATTATGTATAGTTAAGAAAGTATCCAATAAGAGTACATTTTCGTACACTTTTGAGAGCATCTTATCTAGTCCACAAAATAAAAAATTTGACAGCAGCAGGAAAAGGTCATTTTGTAAATAATTCAGCCAAAGCACAACAGTGCCACACTGTGGCATCATAGTGGAAATGCACAGTGTGTACAAATCTGTTAAATACCACACATAGTTTATGTGAGAAACTGGAATGAAGAGAATCAGCAGGAAATACCAGTAGAACATTAAATCTCTCCCTCCAACTATTTAAATACAGCACAACTGTTGGATATATCATTGGAAAATCCTAATACCATCATATCTTCATGTCTGTTATCTTCATTTAATTGAACACTTAAGAGTGTGTGTGCAGGGGCAGCACCTGCGGCTCAAAGGAGTAGGACACCAGCCCCATATGCCAGAGGTGATGGGTTCAAACCCAGCCCTGGCCAAAAACTGAAAAAAAAAAAAAAAAGGAGTGTGTGTGCATATATATTATATATATAAAAGACTAAATGACTGAAAAATATATAAAACTACCAGTCAAGTTTAGAAAACCCTGATTCTCTACCACATAGCTTAATCTGTTGAGAACACAATGTTAGATACTGTGTTCTGCAATGATTATCTAATCAAGACTAAATATTGAAAAAAAAAAAAAAAGGTTTAAACACAGCAGTAACCTACAACAAAATCATTTAAATCCAATACTCCTAGCTACTACTACAGGCCTATGAAAAAAATCCTACCATACCAGCACCTCAAAGCCCACCTCCATCAATCTCTCTACAAAACAGAGCCACCAATGTGTGTGTACATTAACACCACCCTACTCTTTAAGAAAAGATGGGGACAGTTATTTTGGGAGGAGTGAAAGGGAATATGCCGCTTCTAAGGATCAAAGTTTAGCTTAGGATAATAAATCAATAAACCAGGAGTTCTAACAGGTACACTCTGTCAGTCTTCTGCGGGACGTGAGTCTCCTAAAATCTGAGCAACTATGTACACGGTACACTTGACACATTGGCTCATTTGTAGGAATTTATTTAGAGGAAGACCCAGAATTAAAACAGACATGTGTAAGCTACCAATAAAAGCCTCACGAACAACATGCACTGACAAAGCATCTCTTTGAAGGCAGTCCGAAGCTTTAATTGCTTACATGTATTTATTTCAATGTGTATTTAACCACACATTAAATGTACAGGTGGTCTCATCATGTAATCGGAGGATTTGGGGAGGCCAATGCAGGAGGACTGCTTGAGGCCAGAAATTTGAAAGCAGGCTAAGCAACAGATTAAGACCCTGACTCTACAAGAAAAACAAAAAGAAAAATCCGCTGGGCAAAGTGGCAGGCGCCTGTATAGCAGCTACTTGGGAGGCTAGAGGAGGAGGATCATTGAACCCTGGAGTTGGAGGTTGTAGTGTGCTATGATGACACTACAGCACTCCACCCCAGGCAACAGAGTGAGATAATGCCTCAAGAAAAAAAAAATGGAGCTGTTTTATGACTGAACTACTACAAAAACCATCCCAGAGGATAGCACATGAAGCCTCTGAGTTTGAAGCCTATGAAAATTTGCTAGGCTGGGTTTCCAACTTGTCTGGGAACTGCAGCACCCCCTTTTTACTCCCAACTTCTCCCTTTCATGATGGCACTGTCTATTCTATGCTTTCTCCCACGCCTGTATTTTAAAAGATGACATGTGGTCTCTGATTCAACAGGTCCACAGATAGAGAGGAATTCTGCTGCAAGATGGAACAGACCAAGTCTCACATGACCTGATTTAGATGAGTCAGATGATGAGATATACGATTTTATGAGTTGATGAGATTTAGAGTTAATACTGGAATGAATTAAGACTTG
>NW_003852595.1:2171889-2172917 GCF_000181295.1 Otolemur garnettii | reverse complement strand
GTAGATCAAGTTAAGATGAAGTCATACTTGATTAGGGTGAGTTCAGAATCCAATGACAGGTGTCTTTATAAGGAAAGTCAGACACAGGGAGGAGACAGGACAGGCCATGTGATGGTAAGAGGCAAACTGGAGGGACATGAGGACAAGCCAAGGATGGTTACGGATCAGGAGTAACCAGGGAGAGGCAAGGAAAGATTCTTTCCTGGAATCTTCAGAGGGAGTGAGGCCCTGCTGACACCATGATCAACTTCCATCCTTCCAGAACTCAGAAAATAAATTTGTTGTTTTAAGAAACCATGTTTGTGGTATTCTGTTAGGCAACCTAAGGACACTAATAGATACACACACACACACGTAAATTAAAACACACAGACATACTCACACTTCCTCACAAGTTTTAACGTGCTGTCCCTGGAGTCAAACGTTCAAGTGCTGGCTTCAGCACATCTTAGCTACCGGCTGGGCATCCCTAATCCAAAAACCCAAACACCGAAATCCAAAATGCTACAAAATGTGAAACTTTCTGAGCACGGAAATGATGCTGAAAGAAAACGCCCACTGAAGCATTTCAGATTTCCAGTCGGGGATACTAAACCTGCATGTTATTTACTTACGTTTTACTTAACATTTCGATGGCTGCTTCTTAAAACTGTAAAATAGGGTCAAAAAGTTGGGCGGATTAAGAATAAACACGTGAAGGCCTGGAACTATCGAGTACTTCATAGAAGTTAGCTCTAAGGTTGTGAGGGTTATTACTGCTAAATGTACATCTTCACTCACCAACTATTGGATCAAGTCCTTCCTATATCTATCAGGAAAGGCTTAAACGGTCTTACTATCAATACTTACAGAACCGTTTTATACCTGAATAACATTAACCTTGGTCTATTGTATCTGTCACAAATATAGTCCCTGGTTTGTGAAAATGATTTTTTTTTTTTTTTTTGAGACAGAGCCTCAAGCTGTCCCCCTGGGTAGAGTGCTGTGGCATCACAGCTCACAGCAACCTCCAACTCCTGGGCTCAAGC
>NW_003852595.1:2166613-2170775 GCF_000181295.1 Otolemur garnettii | reverse complement strand
CCCAAATTTAAGGGGATAAAAAAAGATCCATGGAGAATTTTCATCTCAGAGAAAACAATCCTTCTAAGTCTTTTGGCCTTTAGTATTTCCTCTTCTAACTTTCTAAGTTTAAAAAAATGGTTTTTATGCTATAAGAAATTAGAAAAAAAAAGAAAATCGAAAAAAATGGTTTTGTACAGATGGCTTGCTTTTAAAGGAATTGAGGGGCATTTCTTTTAAAACAAGCATCCTGCTGTATTTATTTTCTGCAATGTGATTTTCTAATTAACAATACATATTTAAGTCCCTTTAGGTTAACATAGAATTAACTCATTCATTACAGCTAAATGCATGGACTGCAATTTATTTAACCAATTTCTGTTAACAGTATTAGGCTTTGTTCTGAAACAAAACATCATTACAGAATATTCTCTAGTATACTTATATCTTTTGTACAGAATATCATAAACAAAATTGCTCTATCAAAGGTACATGTATATTCAATTTTAACATTATTTTTCAAAAAAGCCCGCAGCTAACTTATATTTCTTCTATGTATGATTGTTCTTTTTCAACATCCTCAACAGCACCAGGTATTTTCTTCAATTTTTTGCAAACCTGATGCGCACCTCACTGTTACTTTTGTGTTTGCAGTAATTTTGTGTCTGCAGTAATTTTGTATCTGTAGTACTTTCGTATCTGCAGTACTTTTGTGTCTGTAGTAATTTGTGTCTGCAATACCTTTGTGTCTGCAGTACATTTTATATCCAGCTGGCTTATCCATTATACCAGCACAATTTAGTGAGTAAACTCATCTTTTATCCACTGAATTATTATGTACATATCCTGGGCTCTTTCTCCTAACTCTCCCAGTTGTCTATTCTTTTACTAATACCATAAACTTTTGTTTACAATGCCTAATACAAGTTTTTAAAAAGGGTAAAACAAAGCCCTTCTTGTATTTTTTACATTCTTAGACATTAGTTCTTCTATAATTTCATGATTGCAAATTCTTAAATGGGAGGCTATGCACCATGGAGTGTGAGCAATTAAACACACGGGCTTGGCTCGGCGCCTGTGGCTCAAGCGGCTAAGGCGCCAGCCACATACACCTAAGGTGGCGGGTTCGAATCCCCAGCCCGGGCCCGCCAAACAACAATGATGGCTGCAACCAAAAAAATGGCCGGGCGTTGTGGCGGGCGCCTGTGGTCCCAGCTACTTGGGAGGCGGGGGCAGGAGACTCGCTTGAGCCCAGGAGTTGGAGGTTGCTGTGAGCTGTAATGCCACGGCACTCTACCCAGGGGGATAGCTTGAGGCTCCGTCTCAAAAAAATAAAAAATAAAAAAAATAAAATAAAATAAATAAACACACGGGCTTCTACTTTCTCGCTAAGTCACTGTGGGCAAGTGTCTTAACCTTATATAAAATAACAATAGTACTTACACCCGAGGCTTAAGATGATGAAATAAGACAATAGATTTAAAGCATTTAACACAGTGCCACATCATAGGCATTCCTCAATAAATCCTAATTACATAAATAATGGAAAAGACCTACATGTAACTGGGAAGGGGGAAAACGCCTTAAAGACAAATACTTGGTTTTCTAGTAAAGAATTCAAAGTAATGTAACGTTTTAAAGCAACTTACAAGCTCTAAATCTCCAACCTTAAATTTAAAAAAAAAAATTGCTTTATATCCTACAAAAGGCAGATTTAGATGCATGTAGCTAAGCCTCAGTAAAAATGATAGTGTGATACACTTGTAGCAGCAACACGGTTGAAAACAGACGGAGGGGGATGGAAATGGCAAAGAGAGAAAGCGAGGAAGGAAAAATACACAAAGGAAGAACTATTACACTGAAAATCCCACCTCACGGACGAGAGCCAACAGTTTATACTCCACCTAGAATCTGCTATGAACAGAGTTTTCAGTGATTTCAACAAACTGGAGGAATTAAAGGTAGAGCTCCCCTAAATTCCTTTCTATCATCCGTACGCTTGACAAATATTTATGTACTACACCCTCAGCTAGGTATTAAGTATGCTGTGACAAAAATGACACAAGTGTGACTCTTAAACTCCCCTAATGAGGGGAATAATACATAATCAAATAATTAAATTATAATACAAATAAGGGCCAGGAAGGAAAAACAGATCAGGTGGTCGGGGAAAGTCCTTTCTGAGGAAGTACTGGCTCCTTCTCATCCCGGAAAAGTCTTAGGAAGTCAAGAAAAGAGGAGAGAACAGGCACAAGGATCAGCTCTTTCTGCAATGACCCTGAACAGAAAGTTCACTACATTCAATGGAATAGAAGACCAGTGTGGGAAGAAAACAGCAGCAAAGAGAATGGCTAGAGGTTAGGGAGGTGAATGGAGAGTTAGGTAACTAGGGTAAGACGACAAGGTCTTGTTAAGGGTTTTATTCTACGTGCAATGAGAACCAACTGAAGAGTTTTAAGAAAAAGCCTCTAAACATTTCAAAAGACCACTCTACTCTATATGGACAGAAAACTGAGCAAGGGCAAAGTGAAATGGGAGTCATTTAGGAAGCTATTAACAAAGAAACAGGCTCTACTGCCTTCCTGATTATTACAGGATACCAACACTTGATTTATACTTCACCGCACTTATTTATATTTATACTCACTAGATAATGGCTATTCTAGAAAGCAATTCCATAATACAATCCTTTCAAATTACCAAAATTAATTAAAATTTGTATTATATCCCAAAATATTTTTAAGAGTTATTTTATCCTGACAATTAACATCCAGAAAAGTTCATTTAAAAAATGTAAACCACATGGAAAAAAATTTGGTCTTTTCCCAAATTTAAGTCATAATTTTATACTGTATTTTGCCTATCTTATTTTGTAAATATGGTAAAAAAAACTGAACAATTCATAAAGCTATCCTTCCTTTATACTTACAACTGTAAACACTTTTAATGGTAGATAAAATTTTAAAAATGAAGGAAAAACCAATGGAAATTTCCCAATTGGGAACAGTAAATGATGATGACCAGGAAACGTCATTCTCCCACAGGAATGTGCTGCCCTGCAGGGTCGCTGTACTGGGTCCCCAGCAGCTTATAAATCCTCTTCTCTGTATGGTCACTGAACAAATATTTATCGAGTGTTGGTGATGTGTTAGTTATTTTTGAGTAAGTTTCCTCTGTTATTATCTTCATTAAGTAGAAAATAAAGTGGTGGTTGCGGTAATCTCCTTATCAGTGTGCACACACCTGGAAGGAAGAGACCAGAGCTTCCTAGGCGCACCCACTGTTCTCCCGACACAGCCGCAACGGAGAACCGGAGAGAGAGGGACATGAGCTGCACTTAGAAATGGCTAATACAGCAAGAAGGAATAAGACTCCTCAAGTTCTCACACGACGGGAGCAACACAGCTGACTTTTTCAATATGCCAGTGATGCCCCCAGAGGCCAGTTCCTTTTTGGAAGCTGACAATCTAGTAACAGTGCCTAAAATACATTACAGTTGACCTCCCTTGTTGCTATCCTAAGTTTTGTCTATTATCATTTAGCAAGCCTCTGAGGAACACCCCTTGCTCAACTTCCTCACTTGTTCTGATCAGCAGAGTAAGTCAAATGAATCTCCAATAAAACAGACCATCGTCTATTCCCCACGCACACTAAGAAATCATGCTGTGTTCATTTATACTTCAGAAATTAGTGGCATGGTAACAATATCAGGGACCACTGGAAAATATCTCATCTCTATATTTACTAGACAGAATAGCTTTTTAGCTATGAAACAATCAAAGAAAAGGCCTAAACATTGTGATTAGTCAAAGATCAATCAAAAAAGCTGGGGGAAAAAAATTTTAATAAGACATAAAAGGAAACTCACTATTCAATTTTTGCTCAGTTACCTTCCCATCGTACATTAAAAGCTTTCATTGATAATTACTCATTTATCTGATACTGACCATAACCCAACCCTGCCCACCAAGTCAACTGGTAATCAAATCTGTTTCTTGCAGGCATCATCTCCAAGCAGGTTATCAACTCCCTAGGCCAATCATTACTGTATAGTTCTGTGCTGACGGCATTCTAAGAAATAATGGCCTTTCGGCTCGGCGCCTATAGCTCAACCGGCTAAGGCGCCAGCCATGTACACCTAAGGTGGCGAGTTTGAATCCCCAGCCCGGACCGCCAAACAACA
>NW_003852595.1:2158552-2166429 GCF_000181295.1 Otolemur garnettii | reverse complement strand
AATGGCCTTTCCACAAACTTCTGATTTTAAAAAGTTCACTTAAATATAATAGAAAGCTAGAAAACACATAGGAAAATTCCCATGCTCACTCTGAATATTCTGTAGCAGAGGTTCTTTTAAAACAAGCTTTTCATGACCCTGCTGAATCCAGATCCTCTCCTTAGAAAAATGCATATGTGCACATCCAAAATGCAGCAAACAATCTAAAAGGTTAAAAAAAAAGCCTTCAAGTTTATTATCAGTCAGATCAAGAACTTGTTACAATGTTTCCAGAACACTGGAGTCTTGTTCTAAGCAAACCTGAAAAGTTATAACCAGGTCAGAGAATGAGCAGCTGGCGGGAAGGCAAGGTGGAGAAAGATGAGTCACAGCCGCACTCGGAAGCGACACTGCAGCAGTGTTTACTCATCTGACAAATATTTACTGGCCCTGTTGATACTCTGAGAACTGTTAATAGATATGATACTCATCAAACTCTGATGCAGCTAACATGGTTCCTGCTCTCACATCCATCAGGGGAAAGAAAATCAATGACGTCCTGAGAGTAACCACAAACTGACAGACACTACTGGAATAACAATGTATTTTATGAGAGCCTACAACAAAAGGACCCACCTTAGTTTGCAGGTTCACAAAAGCTTCCCTTTTAAAAAAAAGTCAACATGAGAGGTATCCACTAAACAAGAGTTAAATGTGTAGAAATCTATACACATATCTGGGGGATGGGGGATAAAATTTTAAGTCTTCCATTGTGAGAGTCGCATATTCGAACACCCTGTGGTGGAGGCAGTGTGGAGATTAGATAGTTGTACTATGAAATTAGGAAGATGTGAGTTCTCTTATTAACAGCTTTCTTCTTAACCTGCTATCTTCTGATAAAAATTAAAGTATGTCTGTATTCATCATAGGATGGTAGAAAAAATTAAATCAGAGAATAGAGGAAAAACACTTTGCTAAATGGTGTGGCACACAGTAATTGTTCACTGTTAGTGATGATGATGAGGATAGATAAGTTAAGCAAACCTCTTTTTAGTATGTATTAAAATTACCTAGATATACCAACCCTATTATAAGTGTTAATGGTTCCTATAGCCACCAGTACAAATATACAAGACAATATACAAGTCACTTAGATATTTTAATAATATTTGCTTGTCACTTTTATTTATATAAATGTGCTAAAAAGAGCTGTATTTAGACATAGCACAAATATACTCAACCCTTGCTATCCATGGAAGATTGGCTCTAGAATCCACCTCCCTTGGATTCTAAACTACTAAGATCAGGCCTACTATCAAGTCATGCTCAAGTCTCAAGTAGTCCCTCATTCCCCCCATAGAATCAGTAGATGTGAAAAGGTGGCCTCCCATATCCTCGGTCTTCACATCCCACAAATACTATAATTTCCAGGCACGTTTGGTTGCAGGTGCAGAATCTGCAGATACAGAGGGCCAACTGTACTGACTGGAACAAACCTTGTTTAAGTAGATTGCACAGTTAAGCACATGTTGTTCAAGGGTCAACTGCTCGTGTTATCTCTACCTAAGAACTAAACTATAGTATGTAACCATCAGAATTCTTTTGTTAAACAAACCAACTTACTAATTGTGGGAAATGCTTAAGTGAAACAAGCTGAAGCATAATTTTAAAAAAAACCTTTATATTTTACCTTACCTCCACAAGAAGTATTATTATGGATCCCCAGATATGGAGAACCTAATACTTATCCACAAGTCTTTTAATATTCAAGGAAACATATCCTTTTCATAGATAAGTTCTCTCAGATAGATTACCATTATATATTACCATTGAGTGTGGAGCATATTTTCCCTAAACAATTGTCTATAAAACATCTGCTGGCCTGAAGGTAAGAACTGAAACAGCAAGACACAATTTCTATACACAGAAGTGCAGCATTACCTGGAAAACTAGTCTTCATTATATCAACTCCAACTTGCAGCTCAGGCTCAGCTGCAAGAACCGCATAGTCCCCTTGATGTGAGATGTTAAAGTTGAAATTGGGATAAGGATTCAACGAGTCCTTTGCAAGAACTGGTTTTCCTTTTGCAGTTCTTTGCAAACGGATATTATTCCAAGGGATATGCAATTTCTCTGCAACTAATTTCCTTATCATCAGACGACCAGCCTGTTAAGTACATAGAACATTTGTTATGTATTGATGTCAACTAAAGAGATAGGTATTCTGCCTCTAATACACAAAGCATAAATATTTTCATCATTTCTAAAATGTTCATTTTAAAAAGTCCACAAAGTTCCTAAGTATTAAACCTGCTATATTAAGATGAAAGCAATGATTGATTAAATAGGTTAAAGTCCAGTTTAGCAATTCCCTTTCTTTAAACAGTAACAATGTTAACAGCAGGTATCTTCCCAGTCTTTCCTCTAAGTATTTAAATATATATACATTTGCATATGTCTTTGCTAACTCTACATGAACACATATGAGGTCATACTTACAGAGTATTCTACTGCATACAAGGTTTTTAATCTGTACTTACTGGGAATTACTTCATGTCTGTACTTACTGGAATTGCCTGTGCACTTTTAACCGTAATATTTTATAGCATTAAAGTACAAAAGACATACTATTCCCCAATTATTGGGCACTTTAGACTGGCTCTAGATTCGCTTTTATAAAACTCCCCAGTAAATAGCCCTATTATTACTACTTCCGCTCATCTATGTATTTCTAGATCCTATACCCCCACCGCTCAGCTTCAACAATTAGCAAGCCATGACTTTTCTTCAGTCTCTCCTATCTCCATTAATTATTAAGACAGAAATTACTAAAAGCAGGAAAACCCCAAGGGTGTAGGACAACAAAGGATTTTCAAAAAACACCTTTCAAGGTTTCTCCTTCCTTCAAGTCTAGCACTTAAAATAAAAAACTCCAAGCCTTTGGAATTAACTTCATTTTACAATTTCTTACAACTTACACAAAGTGTAAAAAATATTCACCAATATGCTTTCAAAAAATAATCAACTACCTCACATTTCAACCAGAAAAGTGCTTCAATATGGTACACTTCCAAGAACTGGGTGTATCTGAGGAGACGGATATTGCAGATTGTTTCAAATTCTACTATATAGTAGCGTACGTATTTAAAAATACGTAAACAAATAAACCTACTTAAAATACTGTTTCCTAAGGCACCTAGTCGGGAAAATATGCCTGGGCCTGTATCTGACTTGGGCTTTCTTTTCACTGGTAAAAGGCAGCTGGCTCAGGCCTCCTCCAGTCCCAAGGGTGTGCAAGGCCATAAACTAAGACATGTCAATATTTTCTGGGGCCTACCACGTGGAGGGCACCATTGGGGGGTGGTAGAGTATTTAATAGGTATACTAAGCATGGATGATGAACTCAAGCAAAGAAAAAAACAGAATTTAACATTTAAAAATAAAAACATTCATTACAGAAAAAAAGAAAGTTATTGCATAGGCCTTTCCTATACTTATTGTTTTTTGGAGGGTCTCTATTTTCAGTTGCACTGGGGGAAGAGCTAATTTTCACAGCCAGGAAGGCCTCCAAGGAGGTTACAAAGACCGTGCAGACCAGGCCGTGCGCACGCCAGACGCGCTGCAGCGCCGACCACCCCGGCCCCAGGAGGCCCCCCTGGGGTCCAGGAGCGCGGCGTCCACGCCCGGGCGGGAGGTCTCCACAGCCCGGCCCACCTCCCCCAGGATTCGTCTTCCTCGGCTCTAAATACCAAAAGACCAGAAGTACCATGGCTGCCTTAGCGTCCCGGGCAAAGACGAACTGGCCAATGCGTTCCTTCTCCTCGGGCTGGATCGATCGCACTGCCAGAAGCCATTCTGCTCGGCTCGGCAGCCAAGTGCCGCAGGAAAAGGCCCAGCGCACGCCCTCCATGGATGGCACCAAGCAGACCCGCTTGGCTGGGAAAACCATACACAGGGAACCGACACCTCCGCCACCTCGGCCTGATGGCGCGGACGCTAGCGTAGCCCCGCCCCCGTCTTTCCGGCGTCGGTGCGCAGGGGGCGGGGCCTCCCGGCACAAACAGCGCAGACGCAGGAGGGAGGGCCTCCTGACCCTTTCTAGCCGGCGCCGACGCAGGGGGCGGGGCCTCTCGCTACGACAGGCGGGCACGTTGCCCTCTGAGAGCGCTCACTGCCCCGCCCCCCGCTCAGCCCCCGCCTGTAGGTGGAAGCTGCCGGGGTGGCCGCAGACACCAGCCTCCGCGCAGTGCCGCATGGTGTGACGTCACGTGGGACGTGGCTTCGGAGGCAAGCGCAGGGAGGGACCAAGGCAGAGAGGCCGGCAGTTATGCCACTCACACTTGGGGAAGAGTTAACGGGACAGCGGTGCAAGCCAATCGCAACCAGTTCTCTGGCGGCAGGGAGACTGGGTGGAGACTGCGGAGACTGCAGTTGCAGGTGGGTGAACTCCGGGGTCTGAGAGAGGAGTGGGATGGTAGCGCATTATTCCCACGCCCTGGGTTTGGCCCCAGAGACCTACATAAAACAGGATTTCCCTGGCGTCAGCTGTTTCTGTCGCTTCTGTGTGCTTGGGGGCAGGAGAGGTTTCCGTGGTTAGGAAAGGTCTGCCGTGGTGACCCCTGGAGTTGTGCAACGCGGCAACCCTGAGTTGCACCTTCCCTGCCTCCCAGTCCCATCCACCCTCACACCGGACGCTTCCTACCCATAGAGCCACCTGCCCTGAGACCCTCCATCTGAAGGCCAGACACTACCCCCGGTGCGGGGCACGGGCCCCGCCTGAATCCGGGACTGTCAGCGAGCAGCTGGGCCATTGCTGACCGCTTACTGCGGCGATGCAGTGACCCAGGTTCTGTTTTGTAATTGCTAGTGGGCCCTAGGGAGAAACTGAGGATTCCATTGTGAGTGGTTCCGTCGTAAGAGAGGTCCTTGCTCTTGGCAGCAGAACCGAGTAAATAACTTAAGCAGCCCTTCAGATTTTCTCAAAGCCTTTCCCCAGGTTTTCTCAGACTTTATGAAGGGTCATATTGATGTGTGCATCTGTTTCCGTGGCTATTACGTGTAGGCTGTTGTTGACTTGAGAAAGCCCCTGCGATCGATGTCCCCTGTGAGTTTCCGCCCAGGAAAAAGTAGGGCTCTGCAGGTGAGTGTATGTGCCTCACTCGGTGGTCCACCGCTGTAAATGCCATCCAGGCAATTTCTTTTCTTTGGCTGCCAGGAGTAACGGCCAAAGGCCAACAGTAGAATTAACACAATTACTTGCCTATTATTTCTATTCTCTTTAAAATTTATGCTTGTTTCCATTAAGTTTTCATGATATCATAAACTTCCTTAAATCCTCTGCAAGTAGATGGAATTTTGAACACTCACAGAAACAGAGAAATACAAATCTTCAAAGCTCATAAAATGATATATGAACGTGATATATTAATTTAGTTAATACTTACTAAAAACCCGTGCCAGGTGCTGTATTTAAGATGTTTACTACCTGGCAGAGCTTACACTCTGGCAAGACAGCAAAGCAGATACATTGAAAGCTGCAGTAAGAGAAAGAAAGTGTAACGGTAAAAAGCACCGTGCTGGTCATGCCGCATCAGCAATAACTTTGTAACTTTCCGTTAAAACTTTATAACTTTCCATTTTAACTTTATAACTTTCTTTCCTGTCTTTTATAACTGATATCTTTTCTGTTTCTAAAACACTTCTGTGTACATTATCATACATGCCCTTCTGTGCATTAGTTACTACTGATGGAGAAGCTGAACTCAGAAAGAAAATTCGTGGCATTGTTTGAATTCAAGTTTAACAACTTGTATCCCATTCTGTTACCATTGAACGGGATTTCTGTCTATTAGATCTATGGAGCCTAATATACAGGCAGGGAATGTAGTGGTTATTTGCACCAGTTCTCTCTGTCTAGAATATTCCCTGTCCTTGCATCACCACATTCCTTTTTCCTCTGTATCAGGCTCAAATGTCATACCAAAGAGAGTATCTCTGCCCACCCAAAGGATAGCTGATTCTCTCCACTGCCTACTACCAGCTCCAAGTTTAGTACCATGGTGAACACTATAGGTTTGTTTAATTTAATCTTTTCTATTTACCTTTTTTTAGAACACCTCAACACACATGCTTTTTTTGCTTTTTAAAATCTTACTTGTCATCCTTCAAAGCTTAGCTTAAACCTCACCATCTCTTAAGGCCTACTCCAGAGTAGTTTTCTTAAAAACAGTATTGTTTCTATAATTCATTTGGCAGTTCCTCTAGTACTACCCCATGACATCTCTCCTGTTATAATGAATTATTTTCATGTGTATTATCCTGAGATATAAAACTACTTGAGAGGAAATTTCGTGTGTACTTTAATTTTTACAAGTGGTATACAATAGATTTTACTCTCAGGGCTAAGACTGATTTTTACATTCTGTCTGCTTTCCCTCACTTTTAAAAAGAAAATATAAATATGCAGTTCATAACTTGCTTAACTACATTCAATAACCCCCCACATTTTATTAAAATATTTTTTATTGCATTGGTCAGGGAAGGAAGAGAACTAAAATACTAGAGGCTAAGCCAGTTTGTGAGTAATGGTCATCTTGCCTGATCCTGATCTGTGGCTCCTTAGCAGGCTTCTCAGAGAATTGTATCCTGCATGTTTCCAGCTCTACCGCCAATTGTCTGTGTGACTTTGGGTAAATCACATAGCCTTGTTCAGGTATTAATTCGAATGGAAAAGCATCACATGAGATTAGAGATTATTCCTAAGTTTAGCTTGTTTTGTTTTGTTTTGTTTTCAGTTTTTGGGCTGGGACTGGGTTTGAACCCACCACCTCTGGTTTATGGGCCCCCGTCCTACTCCTTTGAGCCACAGGCGCCACCCTAAGTTTAGCTTTTTATTGGGTCACAAACTTCATTCTACGCTGACCTTTTTTTCCTAAGACTTTGCTGAATAGCTCCATAATTCTACCAGATTCTCAAGGGACTCTTCTTGTCTCTTACCCTCTAGATCCAATCCATCCTATACTGCTATTGGTTCTACTTCTAAAATAGGGCTAAATCCGTGTATTTCTTTTTATCAGCAGTGTTTATACTCTAGTTTAAACCATCATCATTTCTCACTTGAAATACTGATTAGTTTTCCAGCCTCTTCTAATTCTGTCCTCTATGCCTTAAGTACAACTTGTCTTGAGAGCTAGCTGTAGAAAGCCAGGCCCTTAATCACTATGCTGTATCCCCTTTTAATTAGACTGAGGAGAAGTTAGCAACATAGGAAACCTGAAGAGTGTTTCAAGAAAAGGGACTAGTAACAGAGTGAATATTCCTCAAAGGTTAAAAGAGATGAGAAGAGAGAAGTGAGCATTTGACTTCAAAATGGTAGTGTGGTGACGATGACAGGGACAGCTTTAGCATTGGTCAGGTAAAGGAGGAGAACTTGGCTGCAGTGGATGGAGGTGATGCTACCATGGAATGTTTTAAAGAAGGCTTTCTGCATTAGGGAGTAGAAAAATGGGATGTCGTTAGAGGGTAATGTAGCATCAAAGGATGGATTTTTATTTGACGTTTATTTAAAGATGAGAGATAGTAGAATTTTTATACTGATGGGAAATGCCCAGTAGAGTGGGAGAAATTATTAATGTGGTACACAGTGTGTAGCTGTGTAGTGTGTAGTGTTTGTGTGTGTTTTCCACTCTAAAGTATACTCCAGAGGAAAGGACCTTGTCTGTACTCCTTTTTTTTTTTAATTAAATCATAGCTGTGTACATTAATGCAATCATGGGGTACAATGTGCTGGTTTTATATACAATTTGAAATGTTTTCATCAAACTGGCATTTTCTTAGTTATTGTGTTAAGACATTTATATTCTACACCTAGTAAATTTCACATGTACCCTTGTAAGATG
>NW_003852595.1:2153773-2157691 GCF_000181295.1 Otolemur garnettii | reverse complement strand
AGTTAGATGATATCTCAAAGTAGTTTTGATTTGCACTTCTCTGATGATTAAGGATAATGAGCATTTTTTCATATGTCTGTAGGCCATGCGCCTGTCTTCTTCAGAGAAGTTTCTCTTCAAGTCCCTTGCCCACCCTGGGATCACTTGTTCTTTTCTTGCTAATACTGTCTATACTCCTTTTAACTGTATCCCTGTTATCTATAATAGTGCCGGCCACAGTAATGATTACTCCATAAACTTTCTAGTATTTGTTGAATAAATGAATGATTTGGTCTCTACTTCTCTTACCATCTTCTCTATTTTTTTTAAAAATCAGATTATTTCACTGTTCAGTTTAAAGTCACTGGAAGTTCCTGATATACTTAGTAGAACAAAATTCTGGTTTCTGTGGCCCACAGAGTCTGCATGATGTAGCCACCTACCTTCTGCAGTCCTATCTTCTGACACGCTTGCTTTCACTAACTAAACCCCAGCCACACTGGTCACCTTGAATGTATTAAAACTGAAGGACTCTTGGGGCAGTGCCTGTGACTCTAAGGTGTAGGGTGCCAACCCCATATGCCAGAGGTAGAGGGTTCAAACCCAGCCCCGGCCAAAAACTGCAAAAAAAAAACTAAAGGACTCTTGGCTCGGTGCCAGTAGCACAGTAGTTATGGTGCCAGCCACATACTGAGGCTGGTGAGTTTCAGTCTGGCCCGGGCCAGCTAAACAGCAATGCAAAAAAAAAAAAAAATAGCTGGGTGTGGGTGGCACATGTGGTTCAAAAGAGTAGGGCACCAGCCCCATATGCCAGAGGTGGTGGGTTCAAACCTAGCCCTGGCCAAAAACTGCAAAAAAAAAAAAGTAGCTGGGCATTTGATGGGCACCTATAGTCCCAGCTACTTGGGAGGCTGAGGCAAGAGAACCGCTTAATCCCAAGAGTGTGAGGTTGCTGTGAGCTGTGATGTCACAGCACTCTACTGAGGGTGACATAATGAGACTATGTCTCAAAAAATAAAAATAAAAAAAACCAACCCCCCCAAAAAACTGAAGGACTCTTTTCGTACCGTGGAAACTTTGTACATGATTTCTCCCACCGACTTTCGGTCTCCATTTAAATGACACCTTCTCAGGAAAGCTTTCTCTGATGAGTGGATGAGCTCAAAGGCCCTGAGTTCACATGCCGGGTCCCCACCTACTTAGTGTGGGACCTTAGGCAAATTATTTAAATTGAAGGCCTCATTTTTTCTATCTATAAAGTAAGGGTAATAATAGCATCTGCTTCACGTAGTTGTACTGAGGGTAAAGCATATAGGACAGAGCCTGGTACATAGTAAGCACCACTTGTGTTCACGTCCACTGTTATCTGAAACTGAACATTCCTCGTCGTTTCTTTCAATTTTCGTTTCCCAGGTGCTTCTTCATAGTATTTATAACAATTTGTAATTATTTATTTGTGTAACTTACCTGTTGTCTGTCTTACTAGATACTGAACACCAAGAAAAGCAGGGACCATGTCTGTATTTTATTCTCTTTGCCATCTCTAGTACCTAATTCTGTACCTGTCTTATAGTCAGTATCTATAATAAATATCAAATAGCATAGGATAGAAATCTTGCTTTATATTGAAACATAAGTTACCAAACTTATGTAACTGGAGGACCCAATGAAACCAAAGCCCAGATGAGTCAGAACACGGCTCTGGCTTAATATCCAGAGTGACATCTGTTCTATAGAGTGACATCTGGTTTTTTTGTCATTATTTTGTATCAGAGGCGTGGTTCTTGGTGTTGACTTTTGTACTTTAACTCTGTTATTTAAATCACATTTTAATGGAAGATGTTCAAAGAAAAAGAATATTGTGAAAAATGATTCAGCATCTTGGGCAGGAAGGTATTTCCTTGAAGCTGAGATGTAATCTTATAAAATACACTACTACTGAGAAAGAACAAAATTCCAACTCAACATGGCACAACTCTTTATCACTTGGAATTTTTATACTTATGCAAAAGCCTCTTTCTAAAAATATCACATAGTACATAAAAAGAAAAATACTGATAAAAGCAAAATTAATCAGCTGAGGCACTCTTAAAACTTCTTAACATTCAAAGTTGACTGACTTCCAACTCGGTCTCTGAGTTCATGTCTTATCCATACAGTAACATTCTCTGTCTAGCACAGCAGTGATATGCAATTTCTTAAGCCAATGTCCTTTATTATCACCATGGTTTTCTTCTAAGTTGCTGATATCTGTCCTTCAAGTTTAATACATATATAATGACAAATGCATCACGAGTGCCAGACACCCAAAAAGATTATAAGATGCCTGTCAAGTTCAGGTGGTTAGGTGTGAAAATTTTTTTTCTTAAAAATCAGTGAAATATTATAAATGAATTTGAAGACTATTTGGGAAAAATAATTGCCATGTAAATCTTTTCCCTAGAATTAAGAATTGATGGTTAATAATGTTATTGATTTTAATCTTTAATATGTATACATTACTTGAAAATATTAATTTAATATTCATGATATCATTTAAGTCTCACTACAGTCTATTACAGTGGGTGTGTCCATGACGCAGACAAAGAAGCCAAAGCCTAGGGGAGCTTGAATGGGAGTCCCTAGGAAGTGATGGGCTTTTGAGGACTATCAGTCCAGCTCCAAAGGCCACATTCTTTGTTATTTGCAAAATGCACTTATACAAGTAGAGATTTACTCAGACCAAAGAGCCCACCACAACCCCTGGCTGTCTTTTGGTTGCAGTTGTCATTGTTGTTTAGCAGGCCTGCACCAAGCTTGAACCTGCCAGCCTTGGTGTATGTGCGCAGCGCCCTACTCACTGAGCTACAGGCACCAAGCCAGGCTTTAGTTTTTTAACAACTTTGTAAAAGTGAATAACTATGTATAATCCTAATATATTACTTTAGGATACTTGAATTTTCTAGTAAAGTTTGTTTTTATTACCATTTATAGAAATAAAAATTACTTTCTGCTTACGTCGTTGGTTTCAGTTATTACTTGTGACCATGAATGTCAATAATTGACTTAATCAAACACAAGACGAAATTACGTGCATGATTTTAATAAGTTAATTAAAAAGTGTTTGTAGTTGGGATATTTAACATTGATAGTTTTTATCTTTTTGGTTTGGATATCTTTTTGCTGTTTCATTTTCTACTTATTTTAAAATGTGCAGAATTTACTTTGCATCAAAATAATGTTTTCTTTGCATTTCCTAAGTGTTTTGAACAATAAAAAACATGGAATATCAAGACGGTTTCTGAAATGAATTCATATTTTATCTTTTAATTAAAAATAATTAAATAATTATAGATACACAGAAAGTTGCAAAGACAGTATACAGTATTCCCATGTACCCTGTACCTAGTTCCCTGTGATAGTTTCATCCATAATTGTAGTGAAAATTATGAAACCCAGGGATCTGACGTTGGTACAATGTGTGTGTGGAGTTCCATGTCCTTTTCTCACGTGTAGATTTCTAGAACCATCAAGTCAGTCAAGATACAGATCCCTGTGGATCCCTCAAAGGTCTCCCTTATACATACCCATGCCCACCGTCTTCAGCTCTTATAACCAGTAGTCTGTTTTCCATGTCTGTACTTTTGTTATTTCAAGAATGTTATATAAATGAAATCGTATGTCATGTGACCTTTTGAGATTTGCTTTTTTCTACTCATCATAATGCCTCTGAAATCCATTTACATTGACATATATGCACCTATGAATAGTTTGTCTCTTTTTAGTGGTGAGTAATAGCCTATGGTGAATGAGTCAACAAACTGTGGCTCAGTATTTTGCACAACAGTTGGTTGTTTCGAGGTTTTTTGATTATACAAATGACACTGTTATGAAGGAGCACGTACAGATTTTTGTGCACACGTGAATTCTTATTTCTCCAGGATAAACGCTCAGCAGTAC
>NW_003852595.1:2149021-2153291 GCF_000181295.1 Otolemur garnettii | reverse complement strand
TTGTTGTTTGGTGGGTCCGGGCTGGGGATTCAAACCTGCCACCTTAGGTGTACGTGGCTGGCGCCTTAGCTGGTTGAGCTATAGGCGCCGAGCCTTTCATTCTGTTCTTAATTTGCATTTCCCTAATGACTAAAAATTTAAACAACTTTTTTTTTTTTTTTTTGCAGTTTTTGGCTGGGGCTGGGTTTGAACCCGCCACCTCTGGCATATGGGGCTAGCGCCTTACTCCTCTGAGCCATAGGCGCTGCCCCAGATTTAAACAACTTTTCATGAGCTTATTTGTCATCTACATATTCTCTTTGGTGAAATATTTTTATGCCTTTTACTCATTTTTAATTGTATTATCTGTATTTTACTGACGAATTTTAAGAGTTCTCTGTATATTCTACCTTTATCAGACATGGTTTGCAGATATTTTCTCCTTGCTCACAGCTTGTCTTTTCATCTTCTTAACAGAATCTTTCACAGAGAAAAAATATATATAACTTTGATAAAACCCAATCTTTTTTTTCTTTTATGTATTGTGCTTTTGATGTCTAAGAACTCACTGATAAATGCCTGGTTATAACGATTTTCTTCTGTCTTTTCTTCTAAAAGTTTTGTTTTTATATTTTATATATAAATCTATAATTCATTTTGAGTTAATTTTTATATAAAGTATGACATTCAGGCTTAGGTTCATTTTTTTTGCCTGTGGATATCCATTTGCTTCAGCACTTTTTGTTGAAAAGATTATTTTTTCCTTATTGAATAGCTTTTGTACCTTTGACAGAAGCCACTTGATTATACTTGTGTTGGTCTATTTCTCAATTCTGTGTTCAGTTCTACTGATGTACATGTCTATTCTTTAATATCATACAACCTTTATTACTGTGGTTATAGTAAATTCGCTCCAAACAGAGTGAATCCTTGAAACAGATAAGACTAATTATTCCCATATTATTTTTTTCAAAATTGCATTAGACATTCTAGTGTTTTTATCATTCCATATAAATTTTACTATAATTTCATTGATATCTACAAAAAAAGTCTTGTTAGGATTTTGATAAGAATCGTGCTAAACTTATAAATCAGTTTGGGGTGAATCAACATCTTACTATGTTGACTTTCCAATTTGCAGACACAGCATGCCTTTCTCCTTTCTTTTGTATTTTAGCTTTTGTTTCTATGAATTCATTGCTAATATTTAGAAATGTGGCTGATTTTTTATGTGTTGCTCTTGTATCCTGTGGCATTGCTGAACTCGCTTATTCATTCTGTGAGGTTCTTTTGGTAAATTCCTTGGAATTTTCCACATAGACTATCTTGGCATTTGCAAATAGAGACAGTTTTGTTTCTTCCTTTCCAGCATATATGCCTTTCATTGAATTTTCTTGGCTAAGTGGGCTTGCTGTACCTTCTAGTACTATGACAAATAGCAGTGATAAGAGTGGAGGACATCCTTGCTGTTTTCCTCATCTTAGGGGAAAGACATTCCGTCTCCTACCCTTAAATATTAATATAGTGTTAGCGATAGGATTTTTTTTTTTGATGTTTTTCTGCCAGGTTGAAGTGGAGAAACTTTTCAACTCTATTCCTTGTTTGCTAAGAGTTTTTGTCATGAATGGGTATTGTATTTTGTCAAATGCTTTTTCTGTATCAAATGAGATGATAAATCTGCTCACTGATACTCAAATATTGAACCAGTCTTGTAAGCATGAATACACTTAGTTGGCCATAAGGTATAATTCCCAAAGTCTTTTTGCTAACATTTTGTTAAGAATTTTTGCATCTATGTTTGTGACAGATCTTGGTCTGTAGTTGTTGGGTTTTGTTTGTTTGGGATATTGTCTTTGTCCAGAGTACCACAGTAATACTGGCTTCATAAAATTAATTGGAAAGTGTTCCCTCCTCTTCTATTTTTTGGAAGAAATTATATAGAATTGTTATAATTATTCTTAAATTTTTTGGAAAATTACTTTCTTTAATGGCTATAGGGCTATTCACATCATATATTTCATGCTAGGGGAGTTGTAATCATGTAAGCACTTAGTGCTATAAATTTTCCCTCAGCACAGTTTTAGCTGCATCTTCTGTATTCTGATATATTTTCATTTTTCTTCAGTTCATTGTATTTTTTAAATTACTCATGAGACTTTATCTTTGATCCATGGCTTATTTAGAAGTATGTTATTGAACTTTCAAGTGCTTGGAGATTTTTATGTTTTTGTTATTATTTTCTAATTCAATTTCACATTGTTTGAGGGTTTTTTATGGGGCAGATTATGGTCAATCTAGGTATGTGTTCCATAGGCACTGAAAAAGGAAATATATTTTGCTATGGTTAGGTGGAGTTTTCCATAAATGTTGGTTAGATTCTGTTGGTTGATGGCATTGTTGAGTTTTTATATCCTTACTGATTTCCTGTCTAGCTCTATTAATTTTAGAGAGAAGAATGGTGAAATTTCCATCTTTTGTAGTGGATTTTATCTATTTTTATTTTCAGTTTTATCAGTTTTTGTTTCACATATTTTATAGCTCTATTGTTTGAAGCATACACATTTTGATTGCTAGTCTTGGTAGATTAACATTATATAATATTCCTCTTTGTCCCTGATAATTTCCCTTGCTAACGTCTACTTTATCATATAATTATATTACCATACTTGCTTTCTTTTAATTAATACTTGAATAGTATCACTTTTTCTTTATTTTTACTTTCAACTTATATCATTTGAAGTGAGTTACTTGTAAGAAGTATAAAGGGTTGGGTCACTTTTTTAGTCTACTCTGGCAGTCTCTATCTTTTATTTGGTGTATCTAGACCATTTACATTTAGTGGCAGTTCTTGATAGTACTCAAGTATATAATTTATTTTTTGTTTTCTATTTATTTTCCTTGTTCTCAGTTTTCTTTTCTCTATCTGCCTGTGGGTTACTTGAACCTTTTTTAGAATTCTACCCTGATTTATCTGTAGTGACTTTCATTATTATCTCTCTGCATACATGTTTTTAGTGGTTGTTCAGCCTTCTCTTATACCACTCCAGTGGGAGGATAGGAGGAAAAGGGGCAAAGTACCTCATTACAGCCTACCATGGCTGGAATTCAAGGCTCTCCATTGTACCAGGTGTGGGTAGGTATACAGCCACAATTTTTTTGTGGTGTCCAGGTGAGGGAGAGTGGTTATTGTCTTAAAACTTTTCTATCTTGCTAGGTTGCTTTTTCCCCTTGTCCTGTGAGTCCCCTACCCCACCTCTTCTGAGGTTGCTCCTGGAAAATCCTTCCAAAGTGGTAGTGTGAGTTTTCCCCTCTACTCTCACACCACAGCAAAAGGTTTCTTTGACTAAATGCCAATGTTTTTCTTCATATTCTAAGCTCACAGAACTCAGGGAAACATGTTTACTGGGTTATTATAAAGGAAATTACAAGGATACAGATGAAGAGATGCAGAGGATGAGGTATGAGAGAAGGATGTGGAGTTTCCATGCCTACCTGGGCACACCACCTTCTAAGAACCTCCTCCACATGTTCACATATACAGAAGCCCTGTGATCCCAGTCCTCTTGGGTTTTTGTAGTCAACCATATGGAAATGTGATTGACTTTCAGGGTATGGGATAGGTCCTCTCTGTAATGAGGGTTGTACGAACCACAGTAAGGACCAGAATGGTGTGGGAAGATTAGAATCCTGCCTTGGGGCAAGAGAAAGTCAGAGATAGTCTATTTTCTGAGGCCTAACACACCGAACATCATAACAAAAGACTATTAACATGGGAGTTATATGCCGGCAACTGTGAACAAAAATCTACATACATACCATACACATACATGCACACACACACATATATTTTAACACCACAGGGTTCTTTGTGTGCTCACTCCTTAGTGTTTCAGAATTGCCAACTTTTTCAGTATCTAGAATATACTAGGTAAAAAAGAAAACTTACGGAAGTCACCAACAGGTTACTCCTCAGGTCCCACGTTCACTAGCCAATCTGCTTTCTTCTCTTCACTTTTCATCATCTTCATATATTTGTGATACATATTATATTTATATATGTATGTCCAGAGTTTTTGTGGTACTTGGAGAAATAGGGATGAGTATGTTTCTTACAGGTTATTGAACACAGAAGTCTCTTTGTTTTCTAAAGGGGTTATAAGACTAAATTAAGTATAGTGTGAAATCCACGGGCCACTCCTTGGCACATTTGACTGGCTTAGCAAATGTTAGCTATTATTATCATATATGCATTGTCAAGAATGACTTTTTATTTATTTATTTTTTTTTTTTT
>NW_003852595.1:2147013-2148751 GCF_000181295.1 Otolemur garnettii | reverse complement strand
GGCGCCGAGCCAAGAATGACTTTTTAAAGGAGGGTTTGCTCCATCACCCAGGCTGAAGTACAGTGGTGCAATCCTAGCTTACCTGTAGCCTCAACTTCTGGGCTCAAGCAAGCTTCTTTCTAAAATGTAAATCCAATAATACTATGTACGATGCCTCTCCTACTTAAGATCCTTCTATATGTATCTTACTACCAACATAAGGAAACCCGAGATTCCTAGCATGGCATTCAAAACTGCATGAGCCAGTTCTGAGTTACCACGTCAGCTTTATGTATCCTGTGCCCAGTCCCCAGCTTTATATTTCTCCCTGTGAGCCATGATAACTCCTCTATCTATGCCTTTGCATCTATATTTAACTATTGAAAACGTCTTTCTTACCTTCTTTGGTAGACATTGAAAATTTTTTTTTCACGGTTCAAGTGCTGTACTTAAAAATACTGAAATGTCTCCCACAGTTTTCTCTGCTCCGCCCTGCCTCTGCATCCATACCCTTAAAAGCAAATCTGAGTTTTATCTTTGTGGTTTCCTTTGATGACACTCATCATAGATCTGGTATGCCACTTACTATACTATTACTTATATTTCTCCCTGCTGGTCTTCAAGTCCTGTATGAACAGGGATCATGTGCCTTATTTATCTTTATGTTCCTAATGCATGACCTGTTAGAAACCCTGATTTTTAATAAAGGTTTGTGGAAATAAGGAAGATCAGCATGGAGGTTACTGCATAGATTTGAGGATAATGATGAAAGCTTAAACGTATACTATAGTGGTTATAGGGATGAAGAGATGGTGGCTTTAAGATAGGGTGGGTGAAGGTTATTTTTGGTTATCTGGCTTGGTGAATATAGATGGCATTCATCTACAGGAAATATACAAAGAGTAATATTATTGGGGGAAAAGAAATCCAGCATGATGTTACCTAAACTTGGGTCATTGCCAGTGGTAATTTTGGCCACATTTTGAACTAGAAAATAAAGAAACTCTGAAATGTTCAACAAATAAAAATATATAGTAAAATTAAAAATTAGGTTGGGCAAGGTGGCTCATACCTGTAATCCCAGCACTTTGAGAGGCTCAGGCAAGAGGATTACTTCATAGTGAGACTTCACCTCTGAAAAAAAATTAGAAACTAAAGTTAAATTATATGTAAATTGTGTGTATGAATACATACACATGTACCCATCACCTACAGAATGAAAGCGTGAAATAAATATTCAATGTCTACCTACATGCATTCTTTTCTCCTCTCTTTGTGATCAGATAGCTTAGCAGTTGAGGTAGTAATTCTAATTTACAATGTTCCCTGGATAAAATACCTTGGCCAATACCTATGATTAAAAAAATTTTTTTTGAGATGGGGTCTCATTATGTTGCCCAGGCTGGAGTACCATGGCTGCTCACAAGCTTAATCCCACTACTAATCAGCATAGGAGTTCTGACTTGCTCTGTGTCTCATATGGACCAGTTCACCCTTCCTTAGGTTGGTGTACCCCAGCTCCCAGGAGGTCACTATATCCAACCAATATAGTTGGATATAGTGACCAAGCGACCTAAGTTGGAGGTCCAAACTTAGTGCAGACATCCAATTGTCATAACACACTACACTACAGTCCAGAACTCCTGGGCTCAAGCAGTCTGCTTGCCTCAGCCTCCCAGGTAAATGGGAATACAGGCATATACTGCCACACCCCACTGAATCTTATCTTTGAGAGAACTTCTTAAAACCCAGAGAAATC
>NW_003852595.1:2131257-2145875 GCF_000181295.1 Otolemur garnettii | reverse complement strand
AGGCGCCGAGCCAATGTGGACAATTTCAATCATACTATCTCTTTATCTGCTTTGTGTACCTCTTCTTTGTAGTATAATATTCCTTGGCTATTCCTTTCAGACATTTCTTTTCATCATCACGAGTCAGAGAGGCTGTCTCAACTCTCCCACCAATTGATTCTGACATTTCAAATAAAAGTTGTTTACAATAATCATTCTTGTTTCTTGGCTCTGAGGCCCTAGGAATTATAGAGAGCATGTTCCCCTCTCCTTTCCCCTCTCACCTTGTAAGTGTAAACTTCTTAATTAATGACACTTAAATGATTTGCTCGCCTTTTCTCTTAAATTTCTTATAGAAATAGGTTCTAACTTCCACTTACATATTTACCATATAGTATATGCTAAATTACCTATATTTGATACTCTCAACAATATAACTAGATAAGTAGTTTATCCCCCATTTTATAGATGAAGAAAATAAGAATCAAAGATTAGATGTTATTTTCCTCAAATATATCATAAGTAAATTGCCCAGCTGGCTCTGCAACTCAAGGCCACCTGATTCTAAAGCCTTGCTACTGCTTCTGTTTCACATTGTTAAAGGAAAAACTTTAGGCCAATTTAACAGTTTATTTGAGCAAAGAGCAATTCATGAATCGGCAGCATTCAAAGCTGAAAGACGTACACTGTAGCAGCACTGCCAGGAGCCTTTATAGGCTGAACTTGGAAACAAAACAGAGGAATCACCTGACTTGCTATAGCTGTGCATTTGCTTATTTGGATATGGTCTTATGGGAAGTCCCTAGTTATGTAACCAATTGGCTGGTTGGCTATTTGTGATTGGCTGAGGCTTGTTTTTCAGTTTTCAAGTTAGTTACAAGAAATATTTCCAACTTAAGTTACAGTTTGTTTACTGAGACAACCTCAGGCTAATGGCTTCCTTATTTGAACAACATTACATCAGACTCTTGGGAAGATAACACGATTTTTTAAACAAGCTAATATTTCATATCTGTGTATTTTACAGACGTTTGAAAAGGAGAAAAAATGAATAATTTTTAAAACAGTCTTATGAATGACTTCCCTTATGCAGGAAAGAACTTGTCCTGTGTCATTAGCCGTATATGCGTATCTTTATGCCTCAGTTGCAGTTTGGATACTCTTTGATCCTATGTTCTCAACGTTATTAAGTAAAGACTTGAACGGTTGTGATAGTTAATTTTCTGTATAAGCTTGACAGGGCCATGGAGTTCTTGGTCAAACATGTTGTATGGTAATATTTCTGAATGAGATTAACATTTGAGTCAGTAGACTGAGTGAAGCAGATTGTTCTCCTGTATGAAATGGCTCACCCAGTCAGCTGAAGGCCTGAATAGAATATGAAAAGGCCAGGTAAGGGGGACCTTCTCCCCACTGAGCTGAGACCCCAGACCAGTGTCCCAGCTTGAAGATGGGCAGAAATACTCAGTCTTCTATTCTGCTGAGGCCTTTAAAAGATTGGCTGAGGCTCACTCACATTGGGGAGAGAACTCTGCTTCACTCAGTCTACCAATTCAAATGTTAATCTCATCCAGAAATAAGGTTTAACCAAATATCTGGGGATTTTGTGGCCCAGTCAAGTTGCACATAAAATTAACCATTATGTCACATGTAGCTGACCACTTACAGGTAACTAGAGCAACCAAGGACCTGAGTTTTTAACTGTATTTAATTATAAGTAATTTAAATTGGAATAGCTACACATGACACTCATGGTTACTGTATTTAACAGCACAGCATTAGATAGTTTTAGTCCTAGAATGGAGCTTTGATTGATACTGTAGGACCATTCAGAATACTTTTCCAGTATGTGGCTCTGACCTGGGCCCCTTGGAACACTTGCTTTGAGAGAACCAAGCTACCATGCTAGAATTCCAGCTACCCTGAGACTGCTGTGCTATGATAAAAAAGAATAAGCTAGCTACATGGTGAGCGTGCATCAAGGAAGAGAGAGGGCTAGCCCGTCTCTTCTCATCATCCCAGCTGAAGCAAAAATAAGAATAAAGAAATCATTTTTGACCTGTAACACACTCAGACCTCCAGATGACTTCAGTCCCAGCTACTGTGTGACTGTAGCCACATGAAATCTCCCAAGCCTGATGCTCCAGCTAAACCCACAGAACCATAAGAGATAATAAATTGTTGTCTTAAGTCACTAAGTTCTGCAATAATTTTGCAAACCTGAACAGAAGCCACTAAGTTCAGGAGTGATCTCAAAAACAATCGATAACCAGAATAGAAATGTACAGGCAATCCAAGTTTCCTATTTGGCCCCTATAGTGCCCAGTCTTCCTTTTCCTTTTTGTTTTCTTTCTTGCTTTTGATGGTACAGCTTTAATACTGAGTGTCCATAAAGTTTGTGTGGAATTTAAAATAGTGTGGAAACACAGACTCTATGGACACCCTGTATTTGGAGCTGAACTTGGACTTCAGGAAATTACAATTATCTGACTTTCAACTGTCTTGGATTCCTGTTTGAAAAGCTTTTTTTAACAAAGTTATGTGCTTTTTTTCTTATTTCAAATAAGCCAACTTGGACGAGTGCTTCATTTTTTCTTTTTTACTAAAGGCCATAACTAATTAATACAATGCAAAACTTTGCTTTTTCTCAACCACTTCTCCTGTAAAAGTCTAACCTTAGGGGGCCTATTGTCTGTGTCCAAGATCAGCATTTTAATAGCTGCTTTGCTCCCAGAAGAAAATGGATGCGAGAAGAAGGGGGGAGTGTATTGGGCATATACTCAAATAATAACTACTGTGGGAACAACACCATTTGTTTGTAATAGTAAGACTAGTCTTACAGTGAGATCCTCTATACACTATACAACTTGTAAATTTTGCTGTTTAGCCCAGTTATATAGCTTTGAGCATAAGCCCATAAGAATTACACTTTTTATTCCAAAGAGTTCAACATTTCTGAAAATTCAAAAGGAATTTATTATTAAATGTCATAAAAACAAATGTGTAGAGCAAAGTTTTCTATCATATGATTGTTCTTAGCATTTTTTGTATAATTGCCTTTGAGGAAAAATTTCCTTAGGTCTGTACTATATGAGCGATTTTTTTTTTTCATTCTAGTTCAAGGACACGGAATTGGCTATGGATAATTCATATGATTTCCATCAGCGAAACTCATGTAATGGAATTTCGTCTGAGAAGAAAAACAACTTCCTTGTATCAGAAGATCATGGACAGAAAATCTTAAGTATACTACAGAATTTTAGAGAACAGAATGTCTTTTATGATTTCAAAATAATCATGAGTGATGAGATAATCCCGTGTCACCGCTGTGTGCTGGCAGCCTGCAGTGACTTCTTCAGGTACCTGCAGCCTTGTCTGGGCCTCCAACTTTATCATATGGGTGATTCAGTTATGTATTAGAACTACACTCAGTTTCCACCCACAGGAACATGCAAGGGTAATTTTTAAAAAAATACTAATTAGAAGGGCGGCGTCTGTGGCTCAAAAGAGTAGGGCACTGGCCCCATATACTGGAGGTGGCAGGTTCAAACCCAGCCCCAGCCAAAAAAAAAATAGAATCATGATTAACTAGTAAATTTTGAGTAGGAGAATTTAAGATTATCTTTTAAAAATACTATCTTATTTTATAGCACAGGTCTTCCCAAGCCAGCATTTCCCAAAGTTCTATGAAATATTATTCCTTTAAAATGTTCTGGAGAATTTTTTTTTTTTAATCAAGGTCAGTTTATTTGGAGGATCCCTGTACTGTATTATTTTAGAAAAAGAGGACAGGACAAGCTGAACAAAAATGGAAGCAACTTCAAAGAAAATGACTCTGAGGAAGATGTCCCAGACCTGCATTGTGTCCACGCGTTGGCCAGAGGTGGGCGTGCGCAGGGGCTCTAACCCAGAGGATTTAAACGTTTCTTTACTCTTTGGCAAAGACTTTCCTACATTCAGGAAAAGTACTTCTTAAGCTAAAAAGCATTTCTTGGGAGCACCCAACTTGTTATCACCCAAGCAACTTTCTGAATATAATTTGGGTTTCCTGTGTAGATCACACATAAGGGAGTGTCCAGTCACGACACAGCAATAAAATACTGATTCTGTGAAGTGAAAGGTCAGACACATGACCTTCCAATTGTAATAATCATATCAAGGTAATACTATCAATAGACAGGCCAGCCTTTCTTGGTGACATCCTGGTCTTCAGCCCTCCTAGTCACATGATAATAAACTTACATCCTAATTGCAGTATTTTGCATTGTGTTCAATTTTAGAAGCAATTTTAATTCAAAATAGGCAGGATTTAAATCTCAAATTTTTGTTTATTAAATAATAACTGTGTACATTATTGCAACCATGGGGTACAGTGTGGTATTTTCATATACAATTTGAAATATTTTCATCAAACTGGTTAACATAGCCTTTATGTCATTTTCTTTTTTTTTTTTTTGAGACAGAGCCTCAAGCTGTCCCCCTGCATAGAGTGCCATGGCATTACAGCTCACAGCAACCTCCAACTCCTGGGCTCAAGCGAGTCTCCTGCCTCCGCCTCCCAAGTAGCTGGGACCACAGGCGCCCGCCACAACGCCCAGCTATTTTTTGGTTGCAGCCGTCATTGTTGTTTGGTGGGCCCGGGCTGGGGATTCGAACCTGCCACCTTAGGTGTATGTGGCTGGCGCCCTAGCCGGTTGAGCTATAGGCACCGAGCCTATGTCATTTTCTTAGTAAGATGCAAGTTAATTTATACTGTTTTTAATCCTCAGTTGAAATCTTATTTTTTTACCAACATCTAATTAGATCTCAACCTTGTTACCGTGATAGTGAATTTTCTAAGCTAGACTTCACTCGGCAGCCATTTACTGATGCCCACTAACTGCCACACACCTGCTCCTATAGGGCTTCTCGCTTTGCATTCGGGAGCAGTGGCTCAGGGCCACAGCGCAGTTTCCCGGGGACAGGGAGGCGGCTCAGGGCCTCCCCAATGTATTCCAGGGACAGGGAGGCTGCAACAGTCACCACTCTGCTTGCCTTTTTAGACTGTATGTCTCCATCTGTTCTTATTTTTTTCTCTCAGGTAATCTGTTTTTGAGACAGAATCTCTCTTTGTCACCCTTGGTAGAGTGCCATGGCATCATAGCTCTTAGCAACCTCAAACTCCTGGGTTCAAGAGATTCTCTTGCCTCAGCCTCCGAGTAACTGAGACAACAGATGCTCACCACAACACCTGGCTGTTTTTAAAGACTGGGTCTTGCTCTTGCCGATGCTGGTCTCAAACTCCTGACCTGAAGCAATCCACCTGCCTCAGCCTCCCAGAGTGCTGGGATCACAGGCGTGAGCTCCCAGCCCTGAGTTATTCTTTTTGTAACTTCACCAGAGCTCTTACTGTTTTTGTCCTCGGCCACATCTCACGTTCTAACGCCTCTCCTCTTCTAATCCAGCTTTTCTTCCACGTAACTCTTTCCTGCCCCTTTTCCTTCATGTCACTTCTTCAGCACAGAAGAGTGAAGGGTGTGTAGGCCAGTGCTCAGGACTTGGCCTCTGAATGCATGTGCCCTAAATTTAAACCTCAGCTGTACCACTTACCGGACATGTGACTTTAGGCAAGTCAGTTAACCTCTTCAGGCCTACGTTTTCTCATTTGTTTAAAAAAAAAATAGGATAATAAAAATCGGAGCTAACTTACTGGCTCATTATGAAGGCTAAATGAAATAATGCCTAAGTAATGACTGTCAGAGTACTCATACATTCAGTTAATGTCAGCTGCTATGCTTATTGTTTCCAAACCTAGGAAAACACGGAAATAATCTGGTGTGAACACACAGCTTGATTTCCTTATAATGTATTCATGCAAATAAAGTAAGAGGCTCATGTGGGCACCTGAATATGTGGTCCTCCACTCTTGTTGAAACCATTTTTTAATTAAATTTATCTGTACATAATTTTCATTCATAGAACTTGGTTTAGCTTATTCCTAGTTTTTCATGGGTCTATTTTTAATTTTTTAAATTACTATTAAAACAGAATAATATGTTTTTTAGATTTTATACCTGTTTTAAATAACACAAAGGACAGATTCTTTATTATATGTGCTATTATTTACAGTATTCTATAAATGAGTACACAGTTCATATGAAAATATGCACAAATGTAGATAGTAAATTGGTAATTTACATTATTGTATTATAATAAGGACACTAACTCATTTGTGTTACGAAACTTACTGGAATATTGGGAATACAATATAAAATAAAATGCTGGAGAAGTACACAATGCATGTTAAATACCATTTACAGTGTTTTTGGAAAACAAAAATTATGACTGAGATGTAAAATCACTGGCGACAAGAAATTAAGAAGGAATCACATGCATCTCATGGCAGCTTCATGGCACACGGTGAAGCAGAGAGAGACTTAACTGGGCACCGTAAGACGAGGAGGGTCAAGTCTATGAAGATAATTTTGCATGTATCTTCTCAAAGAAAATGTGGAAGCTGATGTTAAGTTAAAGATACATCTAATTTGATAGAAATCATTTGCTTTCTTAAAATAATAACAGTAGCAGCTAATAGTTTACATTGATTAATTCATTTATTTCTCTCAGCAACCCAAAGAAATAAAATACTACCAGTATGTTTCACCATCTTCAGATGAAGGATTTGAAGCACAATAAAGTCAAGTCACCGGCCCAAGGTCATACAGCTTATAAGTGGCAGAGGCTGTGTACCTATCCAGACAGCCAGAGTCTAGAGCACTTACTCTTTTTTTTTTTTTTTGAGACAGAGTCTCTGTTGCCCTGGATAGAGTGCCATGGTGTCTGCCGTGGCATCATAGCTCACAGCAACCTCAAACTTTTGGGGTCAAGCAGTCCTCTTGCCTCAGCCTCCCAAGTAACTGGGACTGTAGGTGCCCACCACCATGCCTGGCTAGTTTTTCTGTTTTTAGTAGAGATAGGGTCTTGCTCTTGCTGAGGCTGGTCTTGAACTCCTGAGCTCAAGCAACTCACCCCCTTGGCCTCCCAGAGTGCTAGGATTTCAGATGTGAGCCACTGTGCCCAGCAAGCCCGTACTGTTAAACTACCCTAAACTGACTACAGATATCTCCGTAATCTAATATGAGTAGCATCACAGGTTGATCTTTCTATACGTTACTGACAATCCTGCATGATGTGTAACTGCATATGATTCTTAAACTATATTGATTTGGTTTTGTAGTGAGAGGTATTGAGTAGCTTAGTCGATGTGCTCCTTCCTTTTTCTAAGGAGTGTATGTTATGTGCAAGTTCCCTCATATTTTTCAGGTGGATGCTGTACTTTTCTGATAGATTTAGTTGCCATCTGGAGTGCGCTATACTGAATTAGTTGATTCTCCCGTAGAATATGTGGGCCTCTGCTCGCAAAGGTCGCTTAAACAACACTGGCAAAATACAAACCATAATTAAACCAATAGCAAAATACAACTTAGTCCCTGTGTACACATTTCCAAACAGTTTCTGTTTGCCGAAACTGAACCAAGGAAATTCCCAATCCTTAGATTCTGTCAGCTTTCCCATGTGAGGCTAAAATAGAACGTGTTACAAAGAACTTCCACACTGGTGTAATCACTCAGATTTAGGAACTCATCTCATTTTCCGGTGGCTGTTACCACAAACGCTTTGTTTGGCCTTTTTAGCTTGGTGTGCTATACTGTGATTAGTTTGTTTTGTGAAATCACATTCTCTTTTTCCCCGAGGCTCTGTATAAAATATCTTTTCAGAAGTGTGTCTTATTTGGTGGATTTCCCCACAGATTCATTGGCGACATCTGGTGTCTCTTTGTGCTCTGTCTTTCCTGTTTCATTAATGTCTAATCAGAGATTAATTTCAAAAAGACCTTTAAATCGTAAACCCCAAAGCACTATATTTTAGTTATCACTGGCACAGTTGATACTAATTAACCCATAAATAAAGGAAGAATCTTTCTGTTCTAGAATGATTTTATCTTATATATTATGTAAATAATATATAAGAAAACAAATCAGTAAACAAAATTTGGATTTTTTAATAGTCTTTTTTAGTGACTATAGCTCAGCTATACTGTATATATTCTGCAGTATTGGAATTACATAATACAATTGTTGGCAATAAATACTATGCTATATAATGATTCTAAATATTCAAATAATTTGTTAGGGTGTCATTAAAATGTGATTTTATAAGTATATTTCAAGCCAACCTGAGGGTAAAGAAAACCTCTTTAAGGTAATATCGAAAATAATCATGGAATACAGTATTTCTGTTTACTTGTTCCTCTTTGTTCTTTATCTTTGCAGGGCTATGTTTGAAGTAAACATGAAAGAAAGAGATGATGGAAGTGTAACTATTACAAATTTATCCTCCAAAGCAGTAAAAGCGTTTCTTGATTATGCCTATACTGGAAAAACAAAAATAACAGATGATAATGTGGAAATGTTCTTCCAGTTGTCATCATTTCTTCAAGTCTCCTTCCTATCCAAAGCTTGCAGTGACTTTTTAATAAAAAGTCTTAATCTTGTCAATTGTCTACAGTTATTATCTCTCTCAGACAGCTACGGCTCTGCCAGTCTGTTTGAGCACGCATTATACTTTGTACAGCACCACTTTTCTCTATTATTTAAATCGAGTGATTTCTTAGAGGTGAATTTTGGAGTTCTACAAAAATGTCTAGAATCAGATGAGTTAAATGTTCCCGAAGAAGAAACAGTACTGAAAGTTGTCCTTAGTTGGACTAAACATAATGTAGAATCAAGGCAAAAATACCTGCCTCACTTGATTAAAAAGGTCCGATTGCATCAGTTATCTGAGGAGACGCTCCAGGACTGTCTGTTCAATGAAGAATGTTTGCTGAAGAGCACAGACTGCTTCGATCTGATCATGGAGGCACTTACGTGTGTACAAGGCTCTGGTGGACTCTTCCCTGACGCTCGACCTTCCACAACTGAAAAATACATATTCATTCACAAAACCGAGGAAAGCGGAGAAAATCAATACACATTTTGCTATAATATTAAAACTGACTCGTGGAAAATACTGCCGCAGTCACACCTCGTTGATCTGCCGGGATCTAGTCTTTCTAGTTACGGAGAGAAAATATTCCTGACAGGCGGCTGCAAAGGGAAGTGCTGTAGAACAGTCCGGCTCCACATTGCTGAGTCTTACCATGACGCCACCGATCAGACCTGGTGCTACTGTCCCGTCAAAAATGATTTTTTCTTGGTATCAACTATGAAAACACCAAGAACCATGCATACGTCCGTGATGGCTCTCAACAAATTATTTGTCATAGGTGGGAAGACCAAAGGATCTCGGGACATTAAAAGTCTCTTAGACGTTGAATCTTATGACCCTCTTTCCAAAGAATGGGCGTCCGTTAGCCCGTTGCCCAGAGGCATATACTATCCAGAAGCGAGTGCATGCCAAAATGTAATCTATGTCCTTGGGTCAGAGGTGGAGATTACAGATGCCTTTAACCCATCGCTTGATTGCTTTTTTAAGTATAACGCTACTACTGATCAGTGGTCTGAACTAGTAGCAGAGTTCGGGCAGTTTTTTCATGCAACGCTAATTAAAGCTGTCCCGGTAAACTGCACACTCTATATATGTGACCTTTCTACCTATAAGGTTTATAGTTTTTGTCCAGATACTTGCGTTTGGAAAGGTGAAGGATCTTTTGAATGTGCAGGCTTCAATGCAGGTGCAGTTGGGATTGAAGATAAAATTTATATATTAGGTGGTGATTATGCACCAGATGAAATCACAGATGAAGTCCAGGTCTACCACAGCAGTAGGTCTGAATGGGAAGAAGTGTCGCCGATGCCCAGAGCCTTAACTGAATTTTACTGCCAGGTGATTCAGTTTAATAAATACAGAGACCCATGGTTTTCTAATCATTTGTAAAAGTAACGTGTACTTGGACATTCTAAAACCATCTCAGTTATAGTAACCTACAGTAAATTTGTTAACCGTGATGATGAGTAAAAAGATATTCACATCTTAATGAAATGACATGTTATTGCCATCAGACCACTAATATGTATGTACATATATGAATAAACATTTCCCTGAAACTTAAAGTACAAAATACATTTTACCAAAAATCGTACTGAATGTAATCTGATCTTGGAGAATCCAGAATACTTGGTATTTTCATATGTAAATAAGTCATAGATTCTGACACTTTGATTTTTAAAGTACTTTATCCATGAAAGACTAGCAAAAATAAATTAAAGTTCACAGATTTGTACTATTTGGACATGAGAAATCTCTTGAGGGAGCAAAATGAATTACTGACACAGTCTATGAAGTAAAAGATAAACTAGAAAGAGGTGAGAATCTTCTTACCGTAGGAGGAAGAGTGGTTGAATTTCTGTCATTCCTGATTAGCGGTTACCTTCTTGTACCCTAAAGGGGTCAGACATTTTTCTATGCAGTCTATTTCCTCAGCCTTCTAAACAGTGCACTAAACGTAGTTTAACTTTTTTTATAATTCATCTCTTCATTGCAAGTACAGTGTACCATGTTATGTCATCAATAGTTACGTAAATGGCTTTAAAATTGCTGATTCTAATTAGTTTTCAGTGTCAATCGGTTCCAGGTTCTAGCAATATTAGCTCTTATTGTCTATGTTAACATTCCTTTTTTTAAAATTTCAGATGTAATGTGGGGGCACAAACAGATTCATAGTTTGCGTTTGTAAGGATAAAGTCCAGTGTGCAGCTACGTCCCACACCAAGGCAGTGTGATATCTACCCGTGTAGTGTGTCCATGGGTGGGAATTTACCCAACTGCTTCTCCCTTCCCCCCCCACCCCACGTTTGAATTTCATTGAGTTTTTCTCTCATGTGAGCATGCTAGTATTAATCTACTAGTTCCAACTTAGTACTGGGTACATGTGATTTTGTTTTTCCCTTCTCGTGAGACTTAGGAGATGTATAAATTAACATTCTTGATTTAGTTGGTAGTTCTAAGTCACCCCTGGCCTGAGCTTACCTTGACATGTCCCCCAGGGAGTGAAGCTCTTGGATTCCGGCATGGGAGCCCTGACATGCTTTTCATGTCTCATGACCAGGTTTAGATCAGCACCGTATCCATGCTCTGTACTGATGATGGTGACTGTAAGCACCATGTCGGCTTACTACACAGGGAAGTTACTCTCAGTGGATTACTTTCTAAATTCAAAAAAAAATGACAAAACTTCTAATAACAGTAATATTCACAACGGGCATCTATTTAGAAGTGTAATCTTGGACCCAAATGATGAAAGAGTATCAGTTATCATTGTTCTCAGATAGATGATTTTGCCTTGCAGGAGTGGATGTTTCTTAAATCAGCATAAAAGATAAAGGCATTTTAGGTTTTAGGAACCCTGATTTACATCTCCAGCAATGTGCAGGCTGGATTTCTCTGGAACCAAGAGTAGATTTTTACACTCTGTAGTAAATGTTAATCTGCTTTAAATGTACATACTCTTTAGAAGCGTGTCCCTAAGTGGAAAGACATTTAAATGAAGGTCCTTTTCTTTTACCATAAACATTTAGAAAATCAAAAATTTCAAACATATTTTTCAAATTAAACAGAATATTAAATTTTCATGCAGTTCCAAAATCTATTTCTGATTAGATGACAAGTACATAAAAAGTATTCTGTCAGATTGGTGGCCTTTCTGTATAAGCATATGAGTAGATGGTTCTGCCCTTTTCTCTGTATAGGAACAAAGAAAATACCATGGAGGCTTGTGTGTGTGTGTGTGTGTGTGTATGGCTTTGAAAACAAATTATTTGGCTCGGCGCCTGTGGCTCAAGCAGCTAAGGCGCCAGCCACATACACCTAAGGTGGCGGGTTCGAATCCCCAGCCCGGGCCCACCAAACAACAATGATGGCTGCAACCAAAAAATGGCCAGGTGTTGTAGCGGGCGCCTGTGATCCCAGCTACTTGGGAGGCTGAGGCAGGAGACTCGCTTGAGCCCAGGAGTTGGAGGTTGCTGTGAGCGTGATGCCATGGCACTCTACCCAGGGGGACAGCTTGAGGCTCCGTCTCAAAAAAAAAAAAAAAACAAATTATTTAAGAAAGATCATAACACAGTGAGTGACCTATATGTTGATATACTAAACTGTTAATTTAAGAATATATAGAGTATATTTAAAATAAATATTATTTTAATCATTGATGCTAGGAATTGTTCATCTCTTCCAGAAAGGAGATCAGATATTTACATTACAATTCATAAGAGTACCAAAATTACAGTTATGAAGTAGCAACGAAAATAATTTTATAGTTGGGGGTCACCACAACATGAGGAACTGTATTAAAGGGTCACGGCATTAGGAAGGTTGAGAACCACTGAACTAAAGCAAAATTGAATCCCTTCTGGATATTGTTACATTATCGTATCATCTTCATTTCCACCATTGTTCTCATTGGCCATTGGCTGTGATAATATTCTAGAAATGTCCTTGTTAGCTCCCACTGCATTTGATTTAATGTTTTCTAATGCAGAAGGTTTTCTGTCTCAGAGTCTGCAGTTGCTGTGGGTTATTTTTTAATCATTCTCACTTCTTGCCATCCCTTTACATCTGTACCTTTGTGCTTTCCTCCAGTTATCACCGCAAGAAAAAATACGTGTAATCAGAAGACCTCAGACTCTTCCTTTAGTTACTGTTCCTTCTCCTGTTCACTAGAGCAATCTGTGCTGGGCTATAATTGGTCTCCTCTCCAATTTTGCATCTCTTTGTAAAGGTAACACTTTTACAAGTAAATAATTAAAAGTAGATCCCTTTGCCTTATTGAAAAATAGTTCTTTGTTGTCAGATCTTCAAGGAACCCAACCACACGGGGTCAGTGACCAAACTGGTATATCCTTTGCTCTTGCCATTCCTTGTGGTTTCCTGTCTAAGAGCCGTATATACTGTTCTGGCCTCACCCTCCATTCTGGGTGTCTGAAGTGTAAATCTTAGTGATCCCTCAAGTCAGTTCTCAGTACTTTCAGGAGGAATTATTTTTCCCGTCTGTAAGTTTAGGTAAGAGAAAATAACAATTCCTTATGGCTTCTTCCTGTGCTCTTTGGTTTCTTGAGTCTGTTTTCCTTTCATTATATCCTTCAGCCACTGCTACGGTGAAAGAGACAAAATAATTGTACTCGTTATCCAGATCGCTGTCATTGCTGCGGAATAATTCTATTAAACTTCCAAATCCATTCTCGTTTATCTTGCTCCACTACATTTGGATGATGCATGCAAAAATATTTTAGTATTGTAATGTCTTCTAAAATTGAAAGTAGGCGTATGCATTATTAAATATAAAAACAATTAACGTGAGATCTATTTAAGGTTAATGGGCATTTCTAGAGGAGTCTTTAAACTTGAATTAAAATATGGAACACCTTTCGTTCATCTGGAGCCTTTGAAACTAAGTAGTAAGAGGACTAGTTGCGTAATCCAAATGAACTACATTCCCGCAGTACTCACCTCTGGTCTTCGGTGTAAAAGAGTTCTTTATCCCGGCAATGTTCATTGCATTCTTCCCCTGAAGGGTTGATCGTGATGTGAGGGCAACCATGAGCTGCAAGGAGAGCTCATTCTTCCCAGACGCCCAGAAGAGGCCCTGGGTGTGCAGTCAGGGTGCGCAGCTCAAGGTGCCCATCTGAAAATCAGCATCGAGCAGAGAGGGGGGAATCTATTTACATTGTGGGATTTGAAAGCAATAAATATTGTGATGATTAATTATGTAGTTGCTATAGTTGAACATATATTGTTATTATTAAGGTCATCATTCTCAGTTTAATTGGGTCCAGTGTTATGGAAACTCTTCTTATATTAGAATTGAAAGTATGAGACTCAGAAATGTTATCCTGGGGGGCAGCTAGAGGACAACCTAAACCAAAAGCTCAAATTGACAGGAGCGCAGGTTTCTGTTCAGTGTAAGAAACTTTCCTTCACTTATAACATCATACCTGAGAAGGAGACAAGATCAAAGATGGTGGCATGTGGCAGATCATTCCAATCATTTCCTACACAGAACTGCATGACCAAAGATTTTTACATTCTATTTACACATCTCAATCTCAGTAGTTTCTGATGTATGGCTAAATGCTTCTCTGACTTATTTAGCATGTTGAGGCCTTCTAAGTAACTTGATTTCGATGGTTCTGCATTCGCAAGCTATTTCAATAGGGATTGAGACTTACAACTACACCATTTTAGGAGCATTTTCATTGAAGGAAATTTTTTCTTTTTCTAAAAGCACTCAGGAAAAGTCTATAAATGCTGATATTTACAGTGGGCTGCTCTTTAGGATTTTTTCTTCAATTTGCCATAGCTGCATGTTTGTTTTATAATGAATAGGAACTAAAAGACCAGTACTTAAATTTTCTCCTGAATCATTGTTCTTATTTCTCTATCAATGTTTTTATATAGCCAAATGTAGTGATCTTGGTTAAATATTGTATAATGTGAGTGACTATTTTTATATCTTAAATATCTAGATTTGTTTATAAATTATATTTGATGACTATGATGCTTAATCAAATGTCAGAATTTAATCACAGAATGATACTATTAGACATTTATTAAAAGATAACTCTTCTAAATGATAGACTCATATTCAAATTTGAAAATAAACTTGG
>NW_003852595.1:2126020-2130957 GCF_000181295.1 Otolemur garnettii | reverse complement strand
TTTTTTTTGCAGTTTTTGGCTGGGGCCAGGTTTGAACGCACCACCTCCAATATATGGGGCCAGCGCCCTACTCCTTTGAGCCACAGGCACTGCCCAAAAAGTTCTTTTTTTTTAAATTACTTTTTATTAAATCATAACTTTGTACATTGATGCATTTATTGGGTTCAGGGTACTGCTTTGATATACAACGTGAAATGCTTCCATTGAACTAAGTAACACATCCATCATGACATTGAAAACACCTCTGTCTCCTGGTGGTAGCCGTCAGCCCCTGGCCCTAGGTTGCTATCTCCACGAGCCAGTCATTTGAGTTTGAAACATTACTGTATCTTCCCCTCCAAAACCAAGGCCTCATTTTCCTTCTTGTTTAAATACTCAGCATTTGAACGTCTCCATGGTTGGGGCTACATGCCGTCTCCCTGTGCAGTCATCTCAGAATCTCTCCTAGAGCTAGTGCTGTTTTGGATTGAGCTGGACCAGCATTGCAGAAACTGTTCATCTTGTAGATCTTGCCTCCCTGTCCATACTCAGTGGACCTGATACATCAGACATCTCATTCCCGTACTTGACTCTAGCACACATAAAGCCCATCTTGGCTAAGCCTTACTTCATCCTCCTCCTACCCACCCTCACCAACATAGTTACAAACATAATTTCTGGGCGAGGTATTGTAAAGCTGAATTCTAAGAAGCTGATTATTTGTCATCGAATATGATTTTCAAAATTTTTAGAACACTTATAAAAGACTAGAAAGTATTCAAAATATAGAAACCAAAGTAGTCACATTCTTTGTGGTTAATAAGAGGAAAATTTGCTCACAAATCAACACAGAGCAGCCTTATTATAATAATCCAAATTTGGAGATGCATCTGTGTTAGATTATGGTATTTTCGTAGAACAAGGCTGGCCATAATTAAATAACTGTATGGGTCAGGTAACTGTTCATTTCATTAACTTGAACTACCTCCCCAACCATAAAGGTCTAACTAGCCTAACAAATTATGCTGTTGGGTAACATGGTTTCTGAAATAGCTCCAGAGTACAGTCCTCTGTTAGTGAGGATCCCATCATAGCATAAATAGTTCTTTACACGTCTGACTTCCTCATTTAACTGGAAGATCTTAGGGTAAGGGATACATCATCATCATTTCTGGGTCCAGCACTTAGCACAGTACCTGTCATATAAAAATAAACTGATATTCTACTAAGCTAATATTTGAAGCAAAATACACTTATTATAGTTATATTGTTTCTAAATGAGTTATAACTGTGCGTTTTGCAATTTATTTTCATGTACAAAGGAAATAATTCATGTTAAGATTTTTCAATTTAGAATGCTACTTCATTGTACTTTAGTTATTAATGTATGTGTTAAGACTTTTTTTTTTAAATTTTACATCTTGCTTATGTTCAAAGTCTGTGAGGAAATTGAGATAGTTTATGCAACCTTGTTGGGCTTTTTTTAGTATAGTATGTGGATAAGTTAATCCAAAGATTTTTTATTAGAATGAAATTACTTACAGTGCATTGCCCAACTTTGGAGAGCATGCACAGGTGTTGTATAGTTGGTTCTTGAAAGTGCAATTATAGATTCAAATCAATTTATCTGCCTAATATTTTAGTGCTTGGGGATTATTTGTTTTCAGTGAATTTTAATTATGATACCTAATTCTTTGTTTCCTTTCAAAGGAGATAACGGATAAAACAGTGACTTCACATTTTATTAGAACACGTGCAGCCCCCATTTCTCCTACAAGAGCATGATAGCTTCAGTGACCTTTTTTATACTCAGGTGAGGGGACAGTGCCCAAAGCTACTTACATTGCATGAAATAAGTTATATAACTTATTTCATTTCCATATTAGTGGAATGTGGGCTTTTGCCATATGCTATGAGAAATCAGCAATTTCAGGTACATATTAATCATGTTAACATGTAATAAAACATTTCAATTCTATAAAATATGTATTAAAATGTATCAGAAAATGATATATATATATATACATTATATATGTGTGTGTATCGTCTGTATTTATTGTTATTATCAATAAAAGAGGTGGAGAAAAGTGGATGCCAGGGCTCTCATTTCCTCACCTCTCCCTTCCTAGACGTCCTGAGTTCCTGGGTGGCTCAGTGGGTCTCAGCAGTACTGAGACATGGTGGGGAAGGTGTGGGGACTGACAAAAGGGGCTTCTGGGACTGAGATGTGTCCAGCAATATAGACCCCAAGGTGGACAAGCTGGTCTGAAGTGAGCAGAGTGACAGACTTCAGGTGAGTCACAGGTGACGAGGGACCGCCAGGCCCTGACTGAGCTGAGATGAACAGAGCAGCGTCTGTGCACCCGATGACGCAACAGCAATGAGCCACATCTGTGGGCCAGGAACTGGCCCCCCCGCCTCACGGGGTGCCAGGCGCACAGGGAGCAGTCAGCTGCGGCTGCTGCCTCCAAACCTCACACCCAGGTGCTGATGGGGGTCCCAGCGAAGGCTGGCAGACAAGTGGTACCCGGAAAGGGCTTTATAAATGTTGGCGTAGGATAGACGTTCTCTTCATTCCAGTCGCTGTAATTTTTTCTTATTTTTGGACAGGGTCATTTTCTATCATGGTTTTCCTATGTGATGAGCTGCGATTTACTAAGTAACCTGGGCTTCCAAGTCCTCCTTGTAGACTATGCCCAGGTTGAAACAGAGTTCCTCCTTGGAAACCCAACTCTTTTTTTTTTTTTTTTTTTTTTTTTTGAGACAGAGCCTCAAGCTGTCCCCCGGGCAGAGTGGTGTGGCATTACAGCTCACAGCAACCTCCAACTCCTGGGCTCAAGCGAGTCTCCTGCCTCCGCCTCCCAAGTAGCTGGGACCACAGGCGCCTGCCACAACGCCCGGCTATTTTTTGGTGGCAGCCGTCATTGTTGTTTGGCGGGTCCAGGCTGGGGATTCGAACCCGCCACCTTAGGTGTACGTGGCTGGCGCCTTAGCCGGCTGAGCTATAGGCGCCGAGCCAGGAAACCCAACTCTTAAAAAATGAACTCTGTCCCCACCCCCACATGACTGCTGAGGCCAATTATCTAATTCAAATTTCTGAAGATCTCTGGTGTTCATTCTTTAGTCCTTGATCCAAACTATTGCTCCATTCTTCTGTCCAATTTTCCACATGCCTCTAACTGCAGTTACTTTGCCTTCAAAGCCTGACCCATTCCCTTCCGTTTGCTCTCCCAAGACAGAAGCCTTTAATAGGGGACAGGTTGCTACCGGGTTGTTAGGGACGTTCCCCTCAGCTCAGAGATCTCCGCTTCCCATGGACATTTCAACACTTCCAGGCCTGGGTGAGGCTCTCCCCGCGGCAGTTGCTCCCCGACACCAATTCAGGACCTGAGGAACTCCAACGGGGGCCAGTCACTGACCCCAGAATTACCAGTACTATGGGCAAAAAGCCTCTATATTTTATATCATTGCACAAGTAACTGAATGGCACTTATTCACGGTTTCTGCACGTTCATGCCGTTCTCATTTCCCCTTTCTCTGTGTGGCTGAGGCCGACGTATTTCTCACTCTCACGGCGGGCCTTCCTTCAGGTATCTCCGGCCTGTCCCCTGGGGACGGGGCACAGTGCCCAGTTACTGGTCAGCTGGCCCCTGCTTGTCTCCTGCCTCTTCCTTTTGCTCCATGAACCATCTTCTTGTCACCGCACCTTGTCCTTGATCACACTCATGCCCACGAGTGTTCACTGCCACTGTACACTTTTTGCGGTGACCACGCATGTTTGGGTGTGACTTCTCACGTTTTCTTCACAGAGCTGTCATGCTAGTCTTTCAAACAGTATTTTCTTCCTGACGGTCTCTTCCAGTGAAGTCGCCACCAGTGATTATTTGTTTCCTGACAAGTCGCATGAATTGTATGCTGCAGTGTGAATGATGTGGACGAAAACTGCTGGGCGGCAAATTTGGATTGTTATTATAATAAGGCTGGTTTGTGTTGATTTGTGAAGCAAGTCAAAAGCCAGGGCGCTGGAGTGATCTTTCTGCCTGTGGTCCATGGTGGTATTCCCAGACTCAGCCAAGTGACAGCTCTGAGCGAGCCTTTTTACAACCTCAGAGAACTATTTTAATTTCACAGAAGGTTCTCTGATTTCCCTGCACATGACTCTGCTGTAAAATAGTAGTGTGCAGAAGAATCCCACCAAAGATTCACTCCAATTCCATATTTTCCAGGTTTAGTTTGTATGTAAAGTCTGAATAGACCACACCCAGGAAAAGACCCCAGTTCCTCATTCACAGTGACAGACTGGTGAGGACTGAAGTAAATTGAGAATTTATATATAACCATATTCCTAAGCTCTCGAACTGGAGCAAACTCACCCTGCTGTCTGCGAGATTCACACATCACAGCACCATGGAAAGACATTTCGGTAGGAGTCACATTCTGTGTTCCAGAAATGTAGCATGGTAAACTAGAAAATTCTCCTCACTGAAAAGATCTCAGATGCTGGCTTTACTCTGCCAGTACACAGCACAGTTTAGAAGAATTCCAATTAGTCCTATTTCTTCTTTCAGATAATTGCCAGAATTTTGGATGAATATGTCCTTACTCTTGATTAGATGTAGTTTTGCTTTGTAAACTTGATAATTAATCCACAGTTTCATGATTAGTGAATAGTTAGAAATCATCTATTGAAGTTTTAAGTTCTATTCTCAGTTGTACCCCTGGGTGGGTCCTCATATGACATTAGCCGGTTGGGGCCTCCCCGATCCTTTATCAGCTGTGAGTTTCATGTCCTTCCTGGTGGCACTGTCACCTGAGCCGTGGGTGCATGTCCTTCCTGGTGGCACTGTCACCTGAGCCGCAGGTTCATGTCCTTCCTGGTGGCACTGTCACCTGAGCCGCAGGTTCATGTCCTTCCTGGTGGCACTGTCACCTGAGCCGCAGGTTCATGTCCTTCCTGG
>NW_003852595.1:2113933-2123116 GCF_000181295.1 Otolemur garnettii | reverse complement strand
CACTGTCACCTGAGCCGCAGGTTCATGTCCTTCCTGGCGGCATGGCCACCTGAGCCGCGGGTGCATGTCATTTCCGGTGGCACTGTCACCTGAGCCGCGGGTGCATGTCATTTCCGGTGGCACTGTCACCTGAGCCGCGGGTGCATGTCATTTCCGGTGGCACTGCCACCTAAGCCGCAGGCTGCTCTACGTTTACAAATAGGTGTGGTCTCCTCTACTCCGTTTGCATTTCTTCTTCCCCACTGGCACTTGGTCGTCTTCTTCCTCTTCACTCATTTTCTCAGAACAAGTAATTTCACATTCCACCTCAACGAACTCTTCTTGTTCACTGTCTGAACTAGAAAAAATGTCTTCATCATTCCTTCAAAATCTGACACTTACCGGTTCTTCCTCTGTCTTAGCTACCAACAAATCGCTCCTTTGCCATATTTGTGTCCGTATGGTGAGAAAAACACGCGTCATGGCTTGACATAAGTAGATTTATAGAATGATCAGATATTCTATATTTTCAGTCATTCTTACCTTGACCTTCACCAAACATGAATACACTGCTTACTAACTTCACTATAAAAAACTCTTAGAAAAAAAACAGAACGCTGGATTTTCCTGGAAAAGCGGTCACAACTTGTCACTGCCTTAAGAAAAGTGTCAAGAACTGCTGAGCCAAGAGTGCTGACATGAAAACTGTCAGGGACAGGTCGGGGGTGGGGTGGAGGGAGCAGGGGGTGGAGGTGGTGGAGGTGGTAAAGGTCTAACAACAAAAGTCATAAATGATGCAACCACGACTCGCTGCATAAACAAATGTACAACTACAAACCCACGTCAAGGTCAGCCCCTGACTCCCCCCTGGCATATGACTGTTACATCATTAAAGTAATTAATGATGGCATTTGAAGTTCTTTCCCTAAATTCTGAATCTGACTGAATTACTTTCTTTCCTCCCACTGTAGTAGAAAAAGAGACAGAAGGGCCTCAATGACACGTTTCAATCTCCGCTTTTACAGAAGATGAACTGCAAAGTGTATTTAGGGTAGCTGTTTGTCCAGCCACTAAGTGTTCGTAACGTTAGGCTGCAGGCCTTTAACATATTTATAATAAAGTTGCAAAACATGTTTTTAACCAGTAATTTAACTGGTATACATATTTTAAGTGATTTATATGTATATTTTTCCGGAGAAAATAACCCTTAAAATATTCCTTTGCTATGGTTCTGAAAAGTTTCAAAATGTCTATGAAGTGTTTGAGGTTTTTGAAATGAATACAAAATATTGAATTTTGTGGCAATCTAGTGTTAGACCAGTCTACATAATGAACATTAATTATTTAAAACAGCAGATTTTATTATTAAATAATTTTTATAAAACTCACGTTTCCAAGATAAAGCTACTTTGTGCTTATTAAATCTTATAATTTTAAAGACTTTTATGAAGCTTAATGGGCCTAAACCCAAGATAGCCAACTTAATAATATTCATGAAAAACTTAAGAAATCTGTGGAGTTATCTTAAAATAGAATTTATGCATACATATTGAACAGATCATCTAGTATTTATAGTGTTAGATTTCACCGCACCTGATGAATATTTTTGCATTTCTTCCAAGTTCAAGGCTTGTGGAACCTGATTTTCCTCTGGTGGTAATTAGAGAATCTTCCATGGGAAGTCAATTAGCCTTTCCTAACCCTGACAGAAATGTGCGCTGTAAAATGAGTTTAAATTTTTTAATCAAGAAAAGCCTTTCCCTGTGGGCTTTTCAGATTTAAAAAGATAATTAGCCTTAATGTTTCTTCCTTTTAGATATTAACCACCCTTTTATGATATGAAACATTAATTGGAATTCAAACTATTTATAGCTATTTTTTTAAACAACCTTTTAACAAATCAGTAATTTTTTGTTTCTTTCATAAATACTATTCACCTTGTGGATTCAGTATTCCTAAAGGAGTAAAATACCACCAGGGTATTCTTTTATTTCAAATGGCTCACATTTCTCTTACAAGCACAAATTAGTATGCACTCTTGTTGCTAAGAATTTTCACAAGGAAAACTATTCAATAGTTTAAAATAAAGCCTCTCCATTTCTTTCACTAATCAGTGACATAGTGAGCCAGTATTTCTGTGACAGAACAGTGTCCGCAAGTGTCCCTTAAACCTGCTTTGAGACATAAATCATCTGAAGGCTTCCATCAAAAACCCCACGTCCAGGACAGCACTCTGGGTGATTTTGATTTAGTAAGTTCTAGATTTGGGTCCTGGAAGCAGCATGTGGAGTGATAGACATTGATACTTGGAAAAGCAGGTGTGTAGATAATAAGAATTGTTCAGTGGGCATAATATATATTATTCCAGTGATGGACACACTGAAAGCTCTGACCACCACAGTGCAATATATCAGTGTAACAAAATTACACTTTACCGCATAAATTTATACAAATAAAAAAATAGATTTGGGGTCCTGGAACCCATACTTTTAACAAGCACTGAAAATAATTCCTATTTGTGGGGAGGTTGAGTAAAAACTGGGGTAAAGGTTGAGAACCCAGCTCTGAATCACACAGGCCTAGACTTGAATCTCAGTTCTGCCATAGAAGTTGGCCGATAAGCTGGATAGCCTTAGAGCAAGTTATTTAAACATTTGTGCCCTGGTTTTGTTTTCAGTAAAACTGAGATAATATGACCATCCAATTTTCCCATCACCATTTGTTTAAAACATGGTTTATTTTGCATTAAATTTCAAGACCCCTTTGTCCAAATCATAAAGTGCTTATTACTGGATCTGTGCATGTATTCCATGCATCAACATGAAATTAGATTTATGTTACTACAACGTACACTTGATTGCTGTAATCCTGTGGTAAGATTTGATATGGGTAACTGTTTTAAAAAATCCAATTTTTTTTGGAGTATACTGCATATTCAGTTTTATTTCAATATACATATAACATTAAATTGAGCTTATCAATTTCCGGATTAAAGACAGTTGAGAATTTGAAGACATTGAATTGAATTTGTAGATCAATTTATTGAGAACTGAACTGAATGAAAATACCATTTCTCATCTGTTCTTCTATCACCAGAATAACACAGAATGAAGGTGTGCAGAGGTCAGAGGTCAGCTTACTGATACTGAGAAACCTGAAATGAGAGTCGTCAGTCATGAAAAGCCACGTCCCCTCACTGGTCCCTCTCACTAGTCATTTAAAATCCCTTCTTCATCTTGCAAATGTAATTAGTACAGATAGCACCAGGGGAGTAAGAGAAAGGGGAGGCCAGTCATAGAAATCCCACAGGACCAGAAACACAGAGGGAATTTAAGCAAAGCAGAGTCAGGGCTCGGTAAGGAGGGGACAGGTAAACAACAGAAATCAGTGATTCTGCAGAGGGCAGATGGCTGCCGACCGTCCCTGCCCGGCCAGCCCTGCTCCCTGGACCGTCCCAGCCTGGACTGCCCTGCTCAGCCGGCGTCTCTGGCAGCCAGTGTGCTGCACTCACGTGAGACCAGGAGTTATCACAGTCTGTGTCTGAGAAGAGCAGGGGAGGGGGTTTTCTATGGGAGCAGGAGGAAGAGGCAGTCTGTCTGGTGGCCCAAACTTCCTTGTTACCAAGTCCATTCCCATCACAGGGATCGCTCTTTGAACAAAGGTGAAAACCCTCCATTTGAAGGCCCTGGATGCTTAGTAAGAGAAATAGGTTTGACCTCTTGCATCTTCTACTTCAGGAGCCTTAACTTCCTAGCCAGGGTCCAGGCATGGTGAACATTTCTGTAGAATAACAGTGTCACAGGCTGAACAGACACAGGGCAGTCCGGCATCAGCCGGCCCCACACAGGGCCCCCCAGGACGGGGCCCTGCTGCAGTGGCTGGGTCTCTCCCAGCGGCCGATCACCACCTAACAGACCGCTGCAAACTGAAGGGTCCCAGGACTCTGACCGCTCACGGTCTCCAGGTCAGGGACGTGGGCTGGGCTCAGCAGAGACAGCTTTTCTCCTTCCTTAGGGCTGTGCTTACCAATGTGACAAGTACTAGCCACACAAGGCTATTTACATGGACAACTGCTTTCAAAATTAAATAAAATTTAAAATTTAGTTTTTTGGTTGCCAGGCATATTTTAAGTGCTGGATGCCCACATGTGGCTAGAGGCCGGACAGTGGACAAATATTTCTGTAATAACTTATTCTAGGGCCTCTTTTCTGAGAGAAAGCGGAGCTGCAGGCCTCCAGGCCTGGCCTGGAAGTCCCAGACATGCCCTCTATTGCCTCCTATTGGTCAAAGCAATTGACAAAACAGCTCCGATTTCAAGAGGTGTCTCCATAGTAAATAGCAAAAGAACGGAGAGGTGGGATTCACTGGGTGCCATGTTTTGTTTTGTTTTGTTTTGTTGTAGAGACAGAGTCTCACTTTATCGCCCTCAGTAGAGTGCTGTGGCCTCTCAGCTCACAGCAACCTCCAACTCCTGGGTCCAGCCTCAGCCTCCCGAGTAGCTGGGACTACAGGCACGGCCATAACACCTGGCTATTTTTTTTGTTGCAGTTTGGCCGGGGCTGGGTTTGAACCTGCCACCCTTGGTATGTGGAACCGCCACAGGTGCCGCCCTCACTGGGGCTGTTTTTAACACCCACCACCATGTCAAGTTCAATCTTAAATTGACTGCAGGAAGTGAGTCTCTGAGGGCGCCCCTCACACTTCAGAGTCTGGGGTCATTTTACCCTGGTTCTCTTCACTCTCCGGCGGGCATTCTCTGGCTGGTCCGTGCGTGGCAGCGCACTTCCTCACAACCTCTGTCTCCGCATATTCTCTCTCCTCACCCTCCAAGCCTAAATCCCACTGTTGGACTTCATGGTCACTCCCCTGCTGACATGTTCAAATCTACTGCCCCTCTCTCGCTTTGTCATACTCAGCAAAATCAAAATTAAAGGGATCTGATGCAAACGTCTACAAATTCCTACCACCAACCACTTCTATCCACCTACCTGCACCGTCGTCAAAATACTCTGCCTTCCTCCTTTTCACAGCAGGTAATCCACTCCTGCACCCACATCCCCAACGTAGATCACGCTCCCTCTCCCTTCAGCAATCTTCCTCCTTTCTCTCTCAGAATCCATTTTCCCATCTTACGGTCATTCCCATCAGCATACAACACTGTGGACTCTATGTATTCCCCAGAAACGGCCCCATTCTCTGCGTGTATTCATATATTTCTTCTCTCAGGATTTTGCCAGTAATTTCACCAAGAATGCTTTTATCAAGCCCACCAGTACTGGGTACTTCTCTCACGGACCCATCACTCCACTCTCCTCTGGTTTCCTTCTTCCATCTCAATCTCCTATGCTGGTTCCTTTTCTTGTCCTTGAACATCTATTTTAGAGTGGCCCTGGGATCAACAGTTACACTGTCTGTCTTTTCCATCTACGCTAATTCTATGGGTGCTATCATTCAATATCAAGTATTTAAATACCGTCTACTTTCCAGATGGCTCTGAAATGTATACCTCTAACACACACTTCTGAAGTCAATGTATCAAAATTCTCATGTTATCTCCTACTAAATGATTGATTAAACATCAAAAACTCCTAATACTCTTAAAACCCAGCCATTCGGTAATGGTATCTCCATCTTTCCAATTTCTCAGGCAAGAGTTTAATAGACATCTCAACTTCTATTGCTCTCATCCTACATCCATCAGGAAAACTGTTATAGAAAGTTTGGCATTTGTCTCCCAAAGCCACATCAAAAAAAGAGAGTAAAGCAGTTTGAGGAAAAGGAAAGAGATTTTTACTACTTTGCAGGCAAAAGAGGGAAATGGCAGATAATAGTCTCAAATCCAAATTTTTGCTTCTGAGCAGAAGCACAGAGCTTTTAAAGGTTCTGATCCCATAATCCCATCCTGGGCCAAGACAATCCCATGGTCTCTGCCCAGATTCATCCCATCTTCAGGTAAGATCTTGTGATTCTGCCCACAGTGGAACTCCTGGAGCCGACTCCTGGGGCATGAAGAACAAGAGACACTCCCTGCTCCTCCCAACAACCGGCTTGCGGCAGGAACGCAGGTTTCAGTTCCCCAAAACTTAAGGAGACAAGATATTTTTGCCATTTCCTTTCAGGCCATTCCCTCTGCGACACCAGCTGGGGGTTCCCCTTTGGAGAATCACCAGCATCACCACTTCTTCTGCTGGATTCTTGCAATCACTTCCAGACCTATCCCCCTACCGTTTGTTCTCAACACAACATCCACAGTGATGCTGTTAAGTTCTGTGTAGGTCCGATCATGTCACTCTTGCTCAAAACCTTTCAGTGGCTCCAGATTTCTCTAGGAAAATCCAGGTCCTGAGGCGGTCCATTCCCCTTCTCCCTCTGACCGCTTCTCCTTCACTCTCTCCTTTGTTCACTCCACACAGACAGTTCCTCTGAAGGGCTTTTGTGCTGGCTCTTCCCTTTGCTTGTAATGCTCTTTCCCCAGCTACCTATTTCTCCTCTCCATCAAGCTCACCTCAAATGTCACCTTCTCAATGAAGCAGCCCCTGGTCACTCTGTATAAACCTACAAGCATCTCTTACGCCTACCACCCCCAACCATCATTCTTTGCTTGTTCTTTATTCCCTGACTCTGCTCATTCATAAACATGCTGTATACTCATATCTTGTCATATCTCCAATGAAGGCAGGAATCTTCATCTATTCTATTTCACCCAAATATTTCAAGCACCTAGTGCCTAGTACATCACAGGTACTGAATTAATATTTGTTGAATAACTGAGTGAGGTTGTAGACAGCTGCATATTTTATCTCTACCAATATTAGGACTAATGTCAACACCAATTTAAATACATTATAAAGCAATTTGATAGCCAAAATCAGCTGTTCCAGGCAAAGAAATTTTCTTTTGTCCAGTAACCTGAAATAAATCAAGTCCTAATCCAGGACAGTTCCAGACCAAATGTCAAGAAAACAGAAACAAGCCTTTACACACTTCATTAATTACCTTTTGCCCATGTGCTAGCCTTTCTTTCTTATCTTTCTGGCCTTTATTCCATTTCTAAAGAAATGTGATATACAGACTAATGTGTTAGTCTAATGGCTTAAAGTAGGTACTTGAGCAGGAAGATGCCTATAACAAAAGGATTGTTTTCAAACTCTTAAACTAGCATTTTTTGTCCTACACTTTAGTTTCCCTGCATTTGTGAATATTTTAGAGATTTGCAAATCAGTTTTGCAATGTGAGTGAGTCTTTATTTGGACAAGTCATTCCTTTTGCTCTTCATTCCCTTTGGTAGGAATCTGGTACCAGAAGCCACAAAGCTGTTTAGCATCTTAGTGACTCGGCCTTGTTCCTCTGTAAACTGGGGTTAATAGTAATGTCTTTGTTATAGGATGGTTGTGAGGATTCAGTGTGTTAACATGTACTGAACCCTTTGTTTAGTGTCAGGTCCATAATGGCGTGATATAATGGTTATCTGATTTTATTTTACTTGTTTGTGTCATCACATCTTGGCTTTCTGGCTAAGAGTGGGCATATTTATATTTTTTTTATTTATTTATTTTTGTTTCAGAATATTCTGAGAGTACAAATGTTTTGGTTACATGAAAAGCTTTTGCACAGTTTGAGTCAAAGTTTTAAGTGTGCTCATCACCCGGTGGGCACATTATACCTGGGAAGTGTGAATTTATCCCTCCCCACCCCACCTGCTTGCATTCTGCTGAGTTTTACTGACAATGTGCATGGATGGGGTCAATTAGTTCCAGTTAAGGGCTAGTTTTGATTATTGATTCTCTTTCTAAGTTTTCTATTTTAAGTTGTATATTTGGCTTTAAATATAATCCAATGGCATCTTAGAAGAGAGAACAGTATAAAATAACATTTTTTTAAATAGTAGCTTTGCTCAATGATCTAACAAATTTTATACCTAATATTAAGTCATTCAAGATAATTTATATTAATATTATACCTAATGTTTACTGCCTTTTCCTTACTTTATACTAAACTTTCTGAAGACAAGAACTGCTCTAACTAGAATCACAGTGGTCCCAAAGTGTCTAATAGAACACAGTCCATCCTCTGGACGCTCAGTGAATGCTCACAACATTTCAGCATTTTCTTTTTTTTTTTTTTTTTTTTTTTTTTGAGACAGAGCCTCAAGCTGTCCCCCTGGGTAGAGTGCCGTGGCATTACAGCTCACAGCAACCTCCAACTCCTGGGCTCAAGCGAGTCTCCTGCCTCCGCCTCCCAAGTAGCTGGGACTACAGGCGCCTGCCACAACGCCCGGCTATTTTTTGGTTGCAGCCGTCATTGTTGTTTGGCGGGTCCAGGCTGGGGATTCGAACCCGCCACCTTAGGTGTACGTGGCTGGCGCCTTAGCCGGTTGAGCTATAGGCGCCGAGCCAACATTTCAGCATTTTCAAAAGCAATATTTAATGTTTTGCTCTTGTTTCTTTCAGTAAAGTAAGTTGAGTTTTTGGCAATTTTTTTTAACAGTAGAGGCTGAATATACAAATGGTATTTGCAAGGGTGCATCTATTTAAAACCAAGGACTCCTTGAGCATTTCCTCTGAACGTTTTATCCCTTGACAGTTAAATGGATTCACTTAAGATGACGTAGATTTGCAGCTCTGCTGTTTCATAGCTTAATGGATTTTTGTTTGATTACTGTATTGATTTAATTTTTTAAAGATGCAAATATATGTGGCCTACTTGCTGAAATGTTTTTCTTAAATGGAATAAAATTCAAGGCACTCTTCTTTCTTCCTCTTTTTGCCCTAGTTTCATTTAATGCAAATAAAGAAACGTTTAATACCCAGATTGAATCTGCATGGTCATATGATACTCTCAAGGTAGGTATAGCCATGGATCTGACCTCTGACCTCAGGCAGTGGGCGGCTTCACCAGCACCAGCAGGTGCCAAAAGAGGGACTGTCACAGAAAATTACCTATAAGCAATCCATATCTTTAGACGTGATGTCCCAAAAGGCTTTAGGAGAGAAATTGCACCTACTGGCAAGTCCAGCATGGGGAGAGGCAGGTCACTGGGAATCCTTGGTCACACACATTGATACATTTTGGGACTTTCAAATAAGAGACACTAGAATTAAGAGCCTCAAAGAAGGCTGGGCTTAGTGGCTTACAATGCAATCCTAGCCCTCTGGGAAACTGAGGCAAGTGGATTGCTTGAGCTGAGGAGTTCAAGACCAGCCT
>NW_003852595.1:2110279-2113426 GCF_000181295.1 Otolemur garnettii | reverse complement strand
AAAAAAAAAAAAAAAAAATCTTAAAAAGATGTGTTGTATGCATGTTGGATGGGGTAGAGGAAGCCACAGTGGCTGTTCTGAGACTGGGATTTCTTGCATTGGGGGCAGAATTCAATTTATGGTAGCAAAGCTCAAAGGAAGCTTATCTAGAAAAAGGAATTATAAGAAAACCTAACATACGTATTATGAAGTTTTCTTTTCAGGAGCCTCTGCTGAAGAGAGGGTCTGCCTCTGACCCAGCAGAGGCAACAGCAAGAAGTGGCAGAAAGGCCAGAACGGTGGTTACGGAAGTGACAAGGCTGGTAACAGCTGGTATCAGCGACAGAGTCGGCAAAGTGGCCATTCCTGCTTCCAAGACAGAAATTCATCAACAAATTCCAATGAAAGCTCTGCAACATAAAACATAATGAGAGGTGCTTCATACTCATTTCTTATTTAACCATCATGACCATGATCATGTAGAGATAATATTCTCCATCTTACGAGCTAACATTTGACTTAACCTGGGGTTTAGATGGTTGTGTATCGTGCCTAGGGACACACAGCTAGTAGGATGGGCTCACAAACGACCTCTAGAACTATGTTCTCAAAACCACCCTGCCCGTCCATGAAGATGTTTATTAACCAGATTTTGAGACTGACTAAACAGCCAATTACAAGAAACCATAGTGGCAAATAGCACAGTGTGAAACTTTATTTGGTCAATGTTTTCTGTTTTATTACTAGAAGAAATACAACATTTAATCTTTGTTCCACATTATCAGGTTATAATCCCTGGGAAATATTATTGCAAAGTGAGCCCTTCCTTCATTAACTAGAATGCCTCAAAGTTTTAGAGGGACTGAACTACATTATCGACCAATTCTGCAGATTAATAGCCTCTCCGCTGACTGTGAATTAAAATATGCTTGCTCTATTGAAATAAAAGCAAAGAGCCAGTAGGATTTTACTGCTTTTTTGATTTCTACTTTGCTTTTCTATTATTTAGAGAAGCAGAATTGATTTTTATTTCCCCTCTCAAATTACCTTAGTCAAGAAACAATGAGCCATAGAATTCCTCTAAGGTTTTGTGATTTGTTCAAATGATTGGAAAATCATTCTGATAATTTCAAAGATGCAGGGATGCTTTCTAATCATATTGGAATGAAACGTAAAATGTATTTGGAAGGGACAATTCTAGTAATTGCTTAAAATATTATTACTAGAATAACATAAAAAGATAATTTCTATGTTTAATAAAAGACATTCCACCTAAATTGAAAAGCTATCTCCAAGTCTGCCAAGGAAATACAGTGATCTGATCTCAAATATCCATGCTTATGATTGGAAAGAACCACCACGAGGTAACACAAACATGCTGAAAGGACACACGCACGTCAGCGTGATGATGCAGGCGTTTCTCAAGGAGCTAATAACATTTTCCTGTCTTATACTTTCACCTGTTTATCTTCTTTGAATATTACAAGTACCCGAGGTGGACAGGCAAGGATCAGGCTCCACGTTTTACAGAAGTGCATGGAGTACTTCTTCAGTCCCTGGATGGCCAAGTGACAGAAATGGAACAAGAACAGTTCTTGGGTTATCTATTGCTGTTTAACAAAACACCCCAACATTTAGTGTTCAGAACCTCTGCTGTATCTCCCCCGTCGCATTTTGTGAATCAAGAACTCCACACAGATGTGGCAATGTGGTCTGTTTCTAATCCACGAGCACCAGCTACGGCAGGTGGTGAGGACTCCATTTCCAAGGTGGTGTTTTGCCACTTCACTGTCTTCCTCTCAGTGATCCTTGTTACCTTTCCTTCTCCACGTCAAGCCTTCTTCTCTAAGACCTCCACCCACGTGGGCTTCCAAAGCCTGGTGGTATCGGGGTGGTGATGCGTCTGTGATGATGCCGCCTTGCAAGAGGCCTCGGTGGAAGCTGTTTGTTAAAGCCTGTGGCTGGAGCTGACACAGCACTGCTTCTGCCGGTTTGTTTTTGGTGGAGTTTTGAAGTTTTTCTTTTTGAATTGGACCTGTCCAGATTCAAGGAGGAGAAATAGACTCCTTCCCTTAATGTAGGACATTGGGGGATGGGAGATATGGTTGTGACCATCTTTACAAAATACAATCTTCCACAAAAACTCAGGTATTTTTTCATTTGTAGCCAGTGATGTCTCCACTACACCAAAGTGCTCTAGGGGAACAACAGAAACAGTAACAGTAACGAATCGATCAGTGCATAGGAGTTCAAATTTGTGTATTAACGGCTAAAAATGGATCTTTCTGACCAAATTTAAAACTCGACCACGGTTAGGGAGTGTCTTGGACTGCTTTTCCTAACCACACTGGCTTAATTATGCTTAGAGAAATGATAAAAGTCTACCTTTTACCTGGCCTCGGCTGTACACCGCCCTGCTGCTGTGATCCCGCACCCATCTGTATTACTCGCCCCGGTTACCACCTGCCAGGTCTTCAACTCTGCCTTCCCCATTTCTCACGTTTCCCCTTCTGGGATGTGCCTGAGGCTTCCTGCCTGTCAGTCTCCACTAACCTGTCTACTCTTCCTCCCAATTTTTTTTTTTATTAAATTATAGCTGTGTACCCTAATGCAATCATGGGGTACAATGCTCCCAACTTTCAATGCTTGTCCAAGATACTATTACTGCCTCCCAGCCAACGGGACAGGAACCCACCCATTCATTACAATGCATCACAGTCCAAATGCACTAGTGATCCCCTGCTAGGCCCTGAATAGGGGAGCCATCCCGCTCCCCACTATTCCCCAAGCAGCTAATACAAAGAAAGAAAAACTGCCACATGAATAAAATCCCCAAGGAAAGGCACAGGCAGAGGGTAAGGAGCTTAACTGGTTACAAGAAAACAAAATGGGAATTACCTTCCAAGACTCGGAAGTTGTAAATTCCAAGGTATTGGTATGGGGGGAAAATCAGGAAGCAACATAAGTTGTCAAGGAAGAGCGTGACAAGGCAGGATCTGGCAACACTGAACAGGTGGTCTAAGAGCAGGGAGATTTCTTGGGGACTCATTCCATTCTACAGGCAAAGAGGTTGAGGGGCTCGGCTCCTATAGCTCAACCGGCTAAGGCGCCAGCCACGTACACCTAAGGTGGCGGGTTCGAAACCCCAGCCTGGACCCGCCAAACAAC
>NW_003852595.1:2109123-2110170 GCF_000181295.1 Otolemur garnettii | reverse complement strand
TTGCTGTGAGCTGTAATGCCACGGCACTCTACCCAGGGGGACAGCTTGAGCCTCTGTCTCTAAAAAAAAAAAAAAACAAAGAGGTTGAGGACTTAAACACAGAGGAGAGAGAACGGAATAGTTTTTACAAAATACTGAAAAGGGAAAGAAAACAACTACTCTAACTGGAGGTTGAAGAAGAATCACGGTGAGTCATATCTCCTGGTTTCAAGGCAGCTGTCTGGGTTCTCAAACACTGAGGTTCAGGCAGCTGTGTGCATCCTCAGTTCTTGGGGTGCTTTTGGGTGAAGAATGACCAGACACCCCAAAGTAAGGCAAGCATGAAACAAATCTGACCGAGGAAGACAAAGATAGGTTTACAGAGCGAGATACAGGCTTACAGAGCAAGATGCCTTCACCATGGACAACAAGGAAAGGCAAAGAGAGAGAGGGGCCTGGGCCACGGCCAGCGGTTCTGTTTTGTACTGCCCGGATCAGGCCCACCTAGTGGTCAGAGGTCACCTTGGAACCACTGAGTCTTACGGCGTATGCAGACCTCCCATACTTACTGTGTATGCAGACCTGCCCCTCTCTGAGAGCGCATTGAGCGGTGTGGACTGAGGTGTAATTTAAGCTAATGACATGATAATGACCTTCAAGGCTGCCCCAGGTCACTTCCAAGATGCTGTTGCACCTGTTGCGAGGCCCTTGGGCTGGAGAGTCTTCTCGGTCCTTTGCAGCTGGCACGCTCGGTTCTGATGGGCAGACTGGGAGAGCACGCCTTCCTTCTCGGGTGTTAGCGACCTCTGGAGAGAGGATTAAGGTTTTTTTCCCTAAGAAAGCGGGATTTCTAGCTATCTACCTAATAATGTTAGACTTTTGAACAGGCCCTTTCTTTTGTTAGCTGTGACCACACTCTCTGTGGGGTAGTTTGTGTAAAATCAAAGGACTTTGGGTATCCTTGCTTCCCAGAAAATGTTGTGCTATGCTTTTAAAAAGTGCCTTGAGGCTCGGCGCCTATAGCTCAACCGGCTAAGGCGCCAGCCACGTACACCTAAGGTGGCGGGT
>NW_003852595.1:2107597-2108863 GCF_000181295.1 Otolemur garnettii | reverse complement strand
TTAAAAAAAAAAGTGCCTTGAAATAAGAGTTTTTGCTTCAGTTTGTGATGCTGCAGAACCATTTTGCAAACCACTTAACACAAAACGTACTCTTGATGGCATACTTCAGAACAGTGCCCGCGGTCCAAACAAGCGAAAGAAAAGAAATGTAATTAAACGGCTGACGCAGATAAAGCCAAGGGACATGCTTCCCAATGTGACCTCCATCATTGCTGCCGGCCCTGACAGTCAACGGCTGAGTCATGCTTGGGTTCTTGCATTTGTGCATAATTTCTTCTTTTCATCATTCCAAAGTGCTAAAGTGTGTCTTTAAGTTCAGTTTTGTTTCTTGTTATTGTTGCTTTGTTTTCAAAGATACCCCACTGCAGTCCTGCAGGTTTTCATTTGTTACAGTTTTGAGGGACGAGAGAAAACAGCAAATAATCTTGACTTCAATGACAACTAGTATAAGAAGTGAACAAAAATATTTCCATTAAAAGGTCTGTTGATTGTGGCAGAATGGTGACTCTTGCGTATGATAAGCTCCAAAGTCTCCAAGAATGCTTTGGGAACAGCGTGGAAGCACACACGTGGACAAGCATTGGTTTATAGGGTGTGCAGAGCTGGCTGGAGCCTGGCTGGGAAGTGCTTTTCAAAATAAATTCAAAGTAAATGTAGGGCCTGTACATTTATCAGTCAACAGTAGGTCACAGAGCACAGACTCCATGAGAGCAGGGACATTTGTTTGTTCACACTGTAGGCCAGGCGTCCTCAAACTACGGCCCGCAGGCCACATGCAACCCGCCTAGGACATTTATCCGGCCCACTGGGTATTTTTGCCGCTGCTGCCTGTCCTGCTTAGCAGCCGACTCATCCCGCAGTCCAGCCCTCCAATGGTCTGAGGGACAGTGAACTGGACCCCCGTTTAAAAAGTTTGAGGACCCCTGCAGAGTAGGCCTTCAGTAACTTTGTGCTAAAAGAATAAATGTGGCAATCAAAACAGCCCAATAGACTGATGCGATCTTAGACTTCATTAACACTACCAGAAGTACAATATCTAGGATGGGAAACGAATGGTTAGATCATTATACCACGGGAGGTCCTATTTAGAATATTGCTTTCATATCTGAATATGCTCTATCGCATTTTAGAAGAGACAGAACACCTCAAGCATTCTAAAGCACCAAAGTGTCAACCAGCTTGAAATCTTGTTAGTAGACTTAATGAAAGCAATTGGGGGAATTTAACTAGAAATTCTTAGTGGTGGCTCCGCGCCTATAGCTCAAC
>NW_003852595.1:2100166-2106598 GCF_000181295.1 Otolemur garnettii | reverse complement strand
TGGAATCCCCGAATTGCCCAGGGGGACAATAGTTATTCTCACATCATCTGTATTGGTTTAACCTGGTTAGCTGTAGTTTTTGATTGCTGTCAACTCATTCATATATTTGTTATTATAATTTATATATATATTTGTTATAACATATATTATATATATAAAATATCTATTGAAATATATATATTTGTTATTATAATTTATATATTTGTTATAACATATAATGTATATATTATATATTGAAATTCATATATATATGAAATTGTATATATATTTCATATATTAATAATTTTTTTGAGGCAGAGTCTCACTTTGTTACCCTTAATAGAGTGCCCTGGTGGCACAGCTCACAGCAACCTCAAACTCTTAGGCTCAAGCACTCCTCTTACCTTAGCCTCCCAAGTAGCTGAGACTATAGTCATCTTCCACAATGCCTGGCTATTTTTAGAGATGGGGGTCTCACTTTTTCTCAGGCTGATCTCAAACTCCTGAGCTCAAGGGATCCACCCACCTTGGGCTTCCAGAGTGCTAGGATTATAGGTGCGAGCCACCACACCTGGCCCTATTTGTGAAATTTTAATTTGCTGTCCTTTTAATAATTGCTGTTTCTCATTGTAATCATTATTTTGTTTCTCTTCAATAAGACTGAAGTTCTTCTGCTCACTGGAAAGTAAGGATAGATGTATTGGGTGAGCGATGGGTTTTTAATTCAAAGTGAAGTTGGCCAAATCAAGTGTTTCAGAACCATCGCTCTTTGAAAACTCATTTCTCTTAATAGATGTGAAAGTTGCATTCATTTCCTATTACTGCTGTAACAAATAAACACAAAGTTGGGGGCTCAAAACAACATGCATTTATTATCTTATAGTTCTAGAGGTCAGAATTTCAAAACTGGAGCCACTGAGTTAAAATTAGTTTCCTTCCCTCTTCCAACTTCTTCAGGCTTCTCTCCTGGTCCCTTCACTGCCTTTTCAAAGCTAGACTGGCTGGTGGAGGCTTTTCACATTGCCGTCACTCTGACATTTACTACTCTCGGCCCTTTGTTACCTATAGGAACCCTTGTCATTAAACTGGGCTCGCTAAGATAATCCTGGATAATTTCCCATCTGAAGATCCTTAATCACACATGCGAAGTCTGTTTTGATATAGAAAGTAACATAGTCATGTGTTTTGGGAACCAGGACATGGAGATCTTTGAAGGGACATTATCCTGACTGTTATCAAAGAATCATTAGCCAACACTTTACTGGCACCTCGCAGTTTCTTGTTGCCAGGACCATCATTATTGGCTGGTGGAGATAAGGTCTTAAAATGCAGAATTGGAAATGGAAGTTCATTTGAACATTTAAAATAATTTAATGAAAAAGATGAGAAAGTATGGAAGTGGTACTATTATTTTTACACCCTAGACACAGTTTTTATTATATATATTTTTCCTGGTGTACTCAGCAACTTAACTATTTAGCATCTTGCTTTTTAGAATTAAGTACATTTTGACTTCTGAGAAATCACGTTCCAAAAAGAACCTAAAATCTCAGTCATTAGCTAGAGAACACTGCACTTTGAAAAAAGTGACCCATTGGGCCATTTCTGACTATATGCACATTACCTTGAATCTGATCATTCCGTCATTTGGTAGAGTCTCAGAGAGACTAAGGCAAGGAACTTGCTGGAAGTTCGTGAACTCAGCTGGTGTCTATAATGCCCCATGCTGTGCCTGGGGTTGTGCTGGGTGCTGCATTTTCAGTGGTGAGAGTAAATCTTACCCCCGTCTTCCCCATGTTTAGTCTACTGGAAATAATTATGGGAAGAAGAAGAGACAGGTGAAAAACAAGGTTACTAGCAGGTTGTGTGGCAGGGATATACTATGCATATAATGAGAATGTTTTGCCAGCAAGGTGAGCTTGCTGAAAGGCAAAGAAAACAGTCAGAAAGAGAATCTCTTCTGCCTGCCTTAATGATGCTGTCAAGGGCCAGCACAGCTGTCTGGCAGGCATGTACTGTCCACGCCATTGCATTAAAGCATAAAACATTTTCTATTTCAATATGGCAGAATTCCCTATTTTCAGAAGCTCAGAGAAAATGGCTTGAAATAGCATGAAATGACAACACAGACACGCCTTAAATGCCACGCTTCAATTTCCCTGATTGCAAACAGGAAGAATACTTATTAGAACAGAAATGAGAATTCCTATTATTCCCTTAGACTCCTTTTTTGTGGATTCTGTGAGTTTCTTATTAAATAATAGACAGTGAAGCAAACTGCTTTTATTTACTGAGGGGCTTTTATCTTTCTTACATGGTTTTGAACATTTTCTTCCCTTTTCGAGCATTCAGAAGGGAATCAGTGATGACCATATTTGAAACGCTGACCAGAATGGAATAGTAAACATATTCGGTAAAGCAACTGATTGTCACTATGGCAACATTCAATGTATCTGACATTTAGTTTTTCCATTATTATCTGTTGCTATAGTAATGAAGCCTTAGATTCTGACACCATTTCCAAATTCTATCAAAATACAGCCCCTCTCAGCCTCCAAGAAGGAGGGAAAGCCAGTACCTTTAATGCACGTGACGTGTTAGACTGTCTTCTAGCACTAAGACAGAGATGACATCAGATGCTCTTTGCTGAACTTTAATCAAACAAAATCATGCCCAAAAAAGTAGAACAATAAGGAGGAAAAACTCAGGAACTATCAAAAATGTATGTTTTAAATTAAAATTCAAACTTTTATGTTAAATATAAAAGTAGCTTTAATTTATGACAAGTTGAAATTTAACAACCAATGTTAGTGCATAAAGAAGAACAATTTTTTTTCTTTCTTTCTTCTTTTTCTTTCTTGGCTTCTTTTTAGGACAAAAGGTAGTAGAATAATGACAAGTAAGGGCCACAGAAATGAGTGTTTTGTGGGGATTTTTTGTTTATTTAAGACATTATATGATCTACTCATCCATTTTTAAACTTAGGACTGGGAACAAGAATATTGTTACGTTATTATTAAATTGTTACATAAAATAGTAGATAATATAAAAGTGTTTACTACACCGAAACACCTTTTACTAATGAAGAAAATAGGGAGAGATTAGAAACTAAAGGAGAGGAGGGAATAGTAAGAGTGCAGTGGGGAAGAAAAGAAGGGATATTAAAAAGAAAAGTCGGGATGACGCAATGGAGTTAGTGTAGGAAGACAGAACCAGCCAGCATGAGAAGGCGGCAGAGGGCTCTGAAAGGAGACAGGGCCACAGATCCTGAGGGGGATGTTTCCTGGGGCCCCCCGCTGATGGTACAGGGGTGATCCTCACCTAACACCACATTATTCAGGCTATCAGCAGCTATGTAAATGGCCACCGAGGTCTGAAAGTGTATTCAGCTGTATGGTAATTTAGAAAAATTGCTTCTTGCTCAGGGAGAATATATTTATAATGGTTAAGTGAAGGTTAAGTACAGAATCAGAGCATCTACCTTAGTTCCGCCACTTCCTTGCTATGCGATCTTGAATGAGCCTCCTGGGTTTTCTGAGCTTCGCGTCCTTCTTCATGTAATGGTGACATGCCCTAAACCAGCGGTTCTCAACCTGTGGGTTGCAGCCCCTTTGAGGGTGGAATGACCCTTTCCCAAGGGTTGCCTAAAACCATCACATACACCCCGTACAAATACAGGTGTATGAAAATAATTTTATGGTTGGGGGTCACCACAACATAAGGAACTGTTTTAAAAGGTCACGGCTTTAGGAAGGTTGCGAACCACTGCCCTAAACTCATGCCTCAGTTCCCTTAACTCTAAATCCCTTAGAAGAGAAAACATGTGCTATGAGCTCAGCAAGTGTCTCGTGTTCAGCAAGCATCCAGTACATAGAGTTATATTTTCCAGGTAGGAATTATGGAAATGGGACTAATAAGGACAACATAAAACAGGAGGCTAATTTGCTATTTTTCTTCTGTCTTTTTGTTCCTGCAGTCATGAAGTTTTTGAGAAATCAAGTAATTTGATACAGAACAAAGTGCTATTTGAAGGACAGAACACGGCTCTTTGAAGTGAAACGTGATAGAGTGGAGAGAACTTAAGAGTAGGAGCCCAGAGACTCACACTGTGGTCTCAGGCTGACCCCACTCATCAGTGATCTTGAGCAAGATAAAAGCCACTGTGGATGTGCTTTCTCTTTTGTAAACTGGAGGATAAAATTCTATCTTGGTAATAGAAATAAAAGGTTACAGATTACAAATAAAAGTATTATAATTAATAAAATAACCTATTATAATGTATCTTTTTATGAAGTTATAAATTATTTTTAAAAATTATCACCAAGATCCCTCATATTCAACTTTTTTTTTTTTTGACAGTCTTAAGCTGTCGTCCTGGGTAGAGTGATGTGGCATCACAGCTCACAGCCACCTCAAACCCTTGGGCTTAAGCGATTCTCTTGCCTCAGCCTCCCAAGTAGCTGGGACTACAGGTGCACGCCACAACACCCAGTTATTTTTTGTTGCAGTTGTCATTGTTGTTTAGTAGGCCTGGGCTGATTTTGAACCTGCCAGCCTCGGTGTTTGTGGCTGACGCCGTAACCACTCTGCCACGGGTGCCAAGCTCATATCCAACTTTTGTTAAGTATGGTTTAAATCTTAATTTTAATATTTTGGGCTAGCAGATATAAGTGGTATCTTAGTTTGTTCGGGCTGCTATAATAAAAATACCATAGACTAGGTAGCTCACAGTTCTGGAGGCTGGGAAGTCCAAGATCAAGGTGCCAGCAGATACAAGATCTGGTGATGGTCCACTGCCTGGCTCATGGACTCTGTCTTCTGTGTCCTCACACGGCAGACATGGCAAGAGAATTAATTCTATAACAAATGGTATAAAAATGTGTTAAATGGCATAAAGACAGTGTTTGTGTGTCTGAGAGAGGAAGAGAGATAAAAAACATCTCTATTTTTAGATCTTGTAAAATGCTTTTGTCCCCACTTTTTTGTGTCCCCTCTACTTTTCTCTTTGGAAAAACATTTATATATGTATTGCTTGTATAGGTGAACAACCCAAAAAGCCTTGTTAGAAATCGGAACTCCTGTCTGTAAAAATTTTAAATGAGTTGACTAGAAGTTAAATGACAGGAACATTTTCTAGAAAAACCTCAGCATTCTATTTAAATTTGTGTTGCTGTTATTGTATATTGATCATGGCTTCTTTTACTACTCACACGCAAAAATAATCTGAATCGGAAACCAAAAATCAAGAACTTGTCTATGGACAATACGGGTGTGGTGTTTGGGAAGGTGTTCCATGGGAACTGGTAAAAAGTGAGGTCAAAGCAGTGACAACATGGAGTAAGACAGCTCATCTTATTTCATAGGCTGTTGTGGTAGAAACCAAGGTTTGGCCAACATCTCACTACAAACAAAAATGGCAGCCTGACCACAGTTTGTGCTGGTTGGAGTGCCTGGACCCATTCGACTTCTCAAGATCTGATACCATACTTAAGTTGGTCATTCCTATTTCATAGAATAATGATTGTCAATTTTAAATAGGTAGTGTATCAACATTTCCTTTTTTTTTCCTATTTTTGCCAATTGGATGGGGGAAAAAAACTAAAGAAAAATAGTTACAATAATTTCTATATGAGTTATGCTGGTTTTCTATGGAAAATTGGGTTTTGGTTTGTCAATGGAAATTGCTTTCTCATGAAATTTGCTGCTGAAAAGATTTCAATGTCATTTTATAAACCATTATAACTTACCTGATGGATGATGAGAATTGCAAGCAATTTAATAGACAAAACAGAGTGAGGTTTTTGTTTTTGTTTTTTGTTATTTTGCAGTTTTTGGCCAGGGCTGGGTTTGAACCTGCCACCTCTGGCATATGGGGAAAATTAACCCAAAATGGAGTAAAGGCTTAAATGTTAAGACCTGAAATTATAAAATGCCTAGCTTAAAATATGGAAAAAACTTCCTTGACATTGGTCTTGATTTTTGGGATAATATGCAGAAAGCACAGATAACAAATGCAAAAACCAGACTACAGCAAACAAAAAAGCTTTTGCACAGCAAAGAAAACAACCTACACAAGTCTATTACAAATCCATACCTGTAATGTGGAACATGTGTCTGGGTGACTTTTTATTTGGAGCTTATTTTTAGAAATGACTTTTGCTAGAAAACATTTGCAAACCATATATCTGAAAAAGTGTTAATATCCAAAATGTAAAAGGAACTCATATAAGTCAAGTGCAAAACAAAAACCTGATTAACAAATGGGCAAAGACCTGAATTAGTCATTTCCCCAAAGGAGACATACAGGTAGCCCATAGGTATATGAAAAAACAATCAACGTTGCTAATCATCAGGGAAATGCAATCAAAATCTCTATTGTTAGGATGTAGAAAAAAGGATAATGGGCTCGGCGCCTATGGCTCAACCGGCTAGGGCGCCAGCCACGTACACCTA
>NW_003852595.1:2097867-2099923 GCF_000181295.1 Otolemur garnettii | reverse complement strand
AAAAAAAAAGAAAAAAGGATAATGTGTATCCTGCTGGTAGAAAGGTAAATTGATACACTCATTATGGAAAACAGTATGGAAGTTCCTCAAAAATTTAAAAATAGAACCACCATACAATTCAGTAATTCAGCAGTTCTACTTTTTGATATCCAAAGGAAATGAAATCAGTATCTCAAAGAGGTATCTATGCATCCATGGTTATTACAACAGTAAGAGAGTATCAGATGGGTAATGGGTGATATTACTCAGTGTGAATTACCTTAAATCTCTTCATTGCTGGTCCATACCCACTCAGAGAAGATGCACTTGAGAGGAAATACTGAAGGTACTTGAAAAAGACCCTGTAGTCAGCAAAGAGACTAAGGTTAACTGGGGCAAGCTTAGAGTTGGTAGTTCGATAGCAGAAGTTTCTTAATACTTACTGACTTATTCTAGACCGTGTCGTTGTTACTGAAGTAAATAAATTGATGCAAGCAGTAGACTAATTGGGGACCAAAAGAAAATGTCTGGTCATAATGGGCATGGCTAGTTCTCTCACTTTCTCATCTTGCTCATCCAAAAAACATTAACTACAAACAAAATCCAAAATTATAAGATACAAGTTCTTATATATTCCCAAAGACAACAGTTATTTCTTTTGTTCTACTTAGGCAAAAGTATACATATGCTTCCTTGACAGACATTAAGTCAAAATCTATTAAACTGATCATGACCTATTTTATGGAAGAGAATGCCTCCAAAAATCTCCAGCAGGGTTTTACCATTCATCTGGAATATTCCATCATTCATTTGCCAAATCTTTTTTTGAGTGCCTATTATAGTCACTAGTCACTGTGCTAGGCAAAGAATTTATTGCAGGGAACAAGAAAAATCTCACCCACATAAGTGATAACAGCTGTTCTTGGAGAGGCTGTCTTGAGAGCTTCCTGGAGTAGAGTTGCCAGAATTAGCAAATAAAAATTTTTACCTTTTTATAATTTAGCCATTAGAACATAGGATGCCAAATATTGCATTGGACAATTTATATTAAAAATTATTTGCTGAACTTCAAATTTAACTAACCGTCCTGATTTTTATGTGGCAAACCTACACTGAAGGGAAAACTTGGAAGTGAAGGTAGGATAGGTGAATGGAGAGAAAGGCAAGCTTCCTTCAGAAAGTGATTTCTAAAATGAATCTTGGGCATAGCTGGAAGAGGTAGGGATAAGTACAAGGACGCAGATGGAGTCTCCAGGTGACCTAGAGTCCTGAAACGGAAAGGAACAAAGGGATTGGGGTAAGGAAGAAGGAAGGAGAGTGATGCTGAGAGGTGAAACCTGAAGGGAAAAAACGAGGCCTTCTCTTCCAGGGTTTGCTAAGGAATTCTTACTGATGCAGGACAAGGTAGCACCAGGACCTGCCGCCTTAGCCCTGGAGATGCTGATGCCGCTGTGGATGGAGGAGCTAGCTTGCTGGAAGGGCTGGACACCCGGGGGAGACACTGGCGCCTTGCTGTCTCCTCCTTGTGCCCGTCTGACTGATCAGTTTTCAGGGATGGAGCCTTGCTATCTCCTCCACCTACACTTCTGTCTGGTCAATTTCATGTAAGTTTCCAAGGCCTGAGAATTCATTAAACAACTGGCTGTAAAAGTCAACATTGAGTTGGGGTAAAACAACCCCCCTGCCACTATATAAAACCCCTGAGCAGAGAGCTGGAAAACAGACATCAAAGAGGGAGCAGGAGAGCTTGTTCCCTTCCCGGGTTCTCTCTGCCAGGAGTTTTGGATTTTTGGTAGTTGTTGTAATTATTGTTTCTTTGAATAAATCCTGACTTATCACTGGTCCTGTGGTCCCTCAATTCATTCTTCAAATCGCCAAAACTCTGGTATCAATACTGTATATTAAGAGTGGTGAGGCTCGGCGCCTATAGCTCAACCGGCCAAGGCGCCAGCCACATACACCTAAGGTGGCGGGTTCGAATCCCCAGCCCGGACCCGCCAAACAACGACGGCTGCAACCAAAAAAAAAATAGCCAGGTGTTGTGGCGGGCGCCTGTGGTCCCAGCTACTTGGGAGGC
>NW_003852595.1:2096926-2097723 GCF_000181295.1 Otolemur garnettii | reverse complement strand
AAAAAAAAAAAAAAGAGTGGTGAGATTCCACTAAAGAACTTTAAGCAGCTCATTTTGGCTACAGAATAAAGAATGGAGTACAGTCGGGCAGACAGAACACTGGAAGACAAGTTAGAAGGCTACTTTGAAGTAATTCGAGAGAGAGTGTGAACTGAGTGAAGCACTAGGACAGCAGGCCCATTAGTAATACCCAATGGGCAAGAAGGAGGCAACTGCAAATAAGGACAGAGCAGAGGACTGTGACCAGGAAAATCAGGAAGAGCAAGTATCAGGGACAACAGTGAAGAAACTGTGAATTCTAATGTTTTTCTGTAAGCTAAGTATTAGTAAGGACTGAGAAGTGACTCCCAGAGTTATCCATAAAGGAGTCATCCTTTTAGCAAGGACAATTTCAGGGATCAAACTAGGTAACAGCAGGTTGAAAAGAAGGAGATGCTGGCCTAGGAGCCAGCAAGGAGCTCCCACGTTATCTCTGTCCTTTTAACAGGTGAAGGTCAAGGACGAGAGAGGAATTTGGAGATGCAGCAGCCAGCGCTCCAATCAGTCAGAAGAGCGCAGCAAGCCCGTCGCTAGAAGCCAATCCTTTCCTAGAGTCACGTTGATTGACAGACCCACGCGCCAAAGACTGAGCGTAGAGCGGGAGACAAATCGCGAGAGGGCGGGATTCCAGGGCACTAACCCGGAACCGGTTTGGGACTCGATTCCCATTGTGAGGCCAGGCCTGGGGCGGGCTCTCAGCCAGAAAAAGCTCTGTCCTTTGGCCCAATGGATGAGCTCCAGCAAATGAGCGGCAGCTA
>NW_003852595.1:2090111-2096869 GCF_000181295.1 Otolemur garnettii | reverse complement strand
TTTTTTTTTTTTCCTATCGCCCTTAGGGGCGATCGTGTGGAGGTGCCACTGGGGTCGCAGGTGCGCGATTTCGGGCCGGAGGAGGCAGCCAGGCAAGCCGTGGCTCCAAGGACGGTGGGTGCCCTCTCCGTGGGGCGGGCCCGGAGGGGTCAGCGGCAGGTGGCGGCCCTCGCTGCGGGCTTTGGCCCTGGCTTTGTGGCGTAGCGGGACTACACACTCGGGGGACGTACTAGGCGAGGCGTCGCTTGACCGTGCGAGCTGGGGAGGGCCCAAGCCGCAGAAACAAGGCTGCATAAGTTTCTGGGCACTCAGTCCGGACTCTAGTTTAATACATAGAAAGAGAAAGCCCCTTCCAGGTGGCCCCGACTTCTTCCAGGTGGCCCCGAGCCCTTCCAGGTGCGGCCGCACCGTGCGGCTGGCTGAGTCAGGTGCGCGCCCGCGCTCCAGGGCGCCCTCCTGTCCTTTTCGGTTGGTCCCAGGGGCTGTTTCTTACGTTCCCGACGCGGGCAGCAGGCAGGAGGCGAAAGGTACTTTGGTAACAGTAAACTTTATTTACCTCCTACAAGTTTTAGAGAAGAGTATTCTGTTGGGCAGAGACATGAATCTCATAAGAAAACAGCGGAGGGAAAGTCACACTGGAGACGAGATTGGGGTAGGAGTTGAGGGAAGATGGTAGATTATTGATGCTTTTCTTCTTGAACTTCTTAATGAATTTACCGTAGAATTTTTTGGCCAGGAATTTTCTCAGACCTCTTGATTCTGTCTTATCAGGAAATATCTAGGAACTTCATTCTAGTGTTTTCGTAAAAAGTTGCTCGGTTAAAAATATGCCATTGACCGTACGTCATCTGCACAAGGATTACGCCAGTGAACCACCTATCATTTCTATTTCCAACCAGTAAAACATGATTGTGAGATGAGATTTCAGGAAAAAGGCTGTTATCTGTAATTTGGCACTGAAAGGTCTGTAAGTTTTAGAGACTTGAACTCTTGAGTCCTTTCTGTAAATACAGGATGACAACCAAAATAGAACGAATAACACTGGTATCTAAAATTGCATCTTCTCACGGTTTATGAGGTGTTATATCCCTAGCACCAAGAACAGTGTCTGACACATAGTAGGAGCTTAATAAGAGTTTTTTGAAGAAATTACTGGGAAATGGATGGCAGAAAACCCAAGCTTCGATTCCATGGGTACCAAAATACCAAAAATAAGGGAGGGATCAGAAAGACAAACATTTCTGGAAATGGATTTTATTCCTGTAAGGATGGCGAACAGATTTCAGCTACGGAAGATGCATCCATGCTAGTGTCTCCTTGCACTTAACCAGAGGATATCAAGATTTTAGTTGAAACTTTTAACACGTTAATAAATCAAGACTGAAATTATAGAGTGCATTCCAGTATCAATTTCACTAAAGTTAAAAATATGTTAAAGTCCATTTACCAATGAAATACTGCAATACTGCAGGTCATCAGCTCACCACAGATCAGTTAGAGACAAAGGGATGCCATTTTTAAGCTACAGGTATGGAGTTAGGAATTGTTGGAAAAAATAGGTCATGAGAATAGCAACAACTACTGCCAGATTTTAAAAACCCATTGACTCAGTGGTAGGTTAGAAAGGCCTGCTATTTCTACCGTTCACTAATAAATTCACAACAATTCCATTGCTAAATCAGTCTCAGATTCTAAAAGCAGCAGCATCTGATGGCGGATATCTGCATAAACCCTTCATATCTGGGTATCTGTTCTTGACAACTTAAGTAATTGCTTTATTACATACTTATACTTTGTTACATACTATAGCTTATTACAGTAACAGTGCTTCCATGTAAAAGGTAATCTGTTTGAATTTCAAACATATGTGAACTTTAGCAGATATATTTGTCCCTTTTAGTACATTTTTTAGCAAAGAATATCATCTTACTTACCTAGTATTAATGATTCATAACATTTGATCCCAACCTTCTTTTCTAGCTTTCATTCTTAATACTCTTTCCCTTTATTTCTTTCTCTCATTAGTTTGTCTTCTGAGACCTAAATCACATACTCACTCCTCCTCAAAACCATCCTTGATCCCATCAAAGCTTTCTGCTGCTCATGAGTGTGAAGACTGTTTTGCTAATATTTCTTTATTGTACTTTTCATGTTTGCTTATTCATCCATTAAAGAAATATTTGCTTACCAGGTCCAGATACTATACTAGGTAATGGATTATAGCTGACATTTGTGGTCTTACGGTATTTTAAGCATTGTAAGCTGCTTAATTGGTTTATCTCTTTTAATCCTCAAGTCATTGTATTAGTCTGATATTATTCCCATTTCCAGATGAAGAAACAAGTTTAAAGATTAATTTGCTTGAGATCACAGAGCTAGTAGGTGATGGAATTGGCATGCGAACCAGGTAGTCTGTGTTCACAACCTTCAGTGCACAAACTCCATTACAGTTTTTCATGTACTTTTGTATGCATCTGTGTTTTACAGTTTTTACTAGATTGTAAATTATTTGATAGCAGGATTAATAGACACCATAGGAGTTATGGAGATGGGCTAGAGAAATACACCTGTAACAGTGCTAGGGCAGGGTCCTGACAGCTGGAGCTGTGCCCTCCAGTGTACTAGTCAATAGCCACATCTCCCTGTTGAACACCTGAAGTGTGTGTGACTAGTCCAAATTGAAAGGTAAAAACGTGAAGTATAAAATACCTACTGGGTTTTGAAGCCTTAGTATTAAAAAAAAGAACGTAAAGTATCATCTCAATAATTATTTATATTGAAATGATAACATTTTGAGTATATTGGGTTAAAGTGTAGTTCATTTTTACCTGTTTTCTCTTCACTTTTTTTAATGTGGCTACTAAAGGATTTAAAATTATATATAGGGCTGTCATATTTCTGTTGGATAGTGCTGATCTAGAATGCAGGGGAATTGTAGAATTACTGCACCAGGCTGTATGCACTTGTTTGTTGGAGAATGTGGGTGGGGAAAGTGGATTGGGAAGTAGGTTTGGAGTTAATGTTGGAGGTGACAGATAAGACTGGAAAAGGTAGGTATGGAGGCATAAAGGTAGTGCTTCCTGTAGGGTTTATAATAGAGAAACATCAAAGTGTAAACCTACCTGATGAGTTCAGTGGAAAGCCTTTGAAAGGTTTGAGTTACTCAGTAAGTAGAGCAAGTAGACGCCACATTTTACTCTAACAGGGTAGTTCTTAATCCTGCCTGCGAATGAGAGTCACTTGAAGAGCTGTGAACACCCAGTGCTCAGTCCTATTCTAAAGACTGTTTTAATTGGTTAAAGATGAGGATTCTTTGGGTGATTTTATGTGCTGTAAACCTGCACAGTCTTAGCTACTAGGTACATATCTGTTCAGTTTTTGAAATGTGACTAATACAAAATGAGACATTCTAGAATTGGAAAATATAGTACATAGTGTATTTTAAACTTACTGGAAAAAACAAGAATGAAAACCTGCCATTAATTTTACATTGATTACATATTGAAATGATAAAATACGTTAAAATTTGTTTCACCTTTGTTTCGTTTTTATTTTACTGTGACCACTAGGAGATTTTAAATTCCGTGTGTGAATCCTTTATTTCTGTTGGACGGTGCTGTTCTAGTCTAGACTGTTGCTACTCAGAGGGTGGTCCGAGGATCAGTATCATCTGGGAGTTTGTCTGAAATCTGTACCGGAGGCCCTGGCTGTGCCCCAGACCTGCTGAGTGGCAGCCTGCATTTTATCCAGCCTCACGTGGTCTGTGCACATGACCCGGTGGGAGAGACACTGCTTCAGCAATAGCTTCACAATTTTTTTCAATTTCCTAATTTTTCTCATCTCTTACTATTTTTCATTCTAGAGGCTGGGAAGTTTTTATGTTCATGTCCCAGCTTTGCCTCATTTGTCCTTGATAATCATTTATCTTCATGTTGTTTTCTTGCTTTTAATGCTTTCATTTTTTTAGTATATGATTTATATCTCTATATTTTCAACTGAGACTGTTTTTTAACTTAAAAATTTCCATTAACTTATGTAAATGGAATTAGTGTGTATTCTTGCAATATGTAATATGTGTTCATGAATACTTGTATGTTCTTATGAACATGATTTTTCTAGAAAGAATTTCTGAGAAATTGTTAATATTAGTTATGTTGGAGAGATTTTCACTTTATTTTTGTATTTTTAATTAGGTTTTTAAACATTTTTCAAAAAAATGTTTATAAGCCTTCTGTTTTTTAAAAAATCAGTGGATTTAGGAGTTGTTGATATGGGACAGGTGGTTTTTCTATAATAAAAATGCCTCATAAGTAGATTTTACTATAATGTTGATCACCTCAAAGTAAAATAAAGCCAATGTGCTGTGTGCTAACAGCCAGCCACATGGCCAAACCAGCATGACTGTCCATGCGATCCCTGGAGCTTGTCCTTGGTCATAGATGATGCCCCCGTTGCAGAGCACAGCATGTTCTGTGTGTCAGTGTTCCTTGGTCACCTGTAAGTGTGTGCACACAGACGACACGCACATGTCCTTTTCTAGTTTCGATGGCTTGGATTTACTATAGCACTTACATAGTGGTGACGTGTGTAAGATAGAACCATACTCTAGTATGACATTTATGGCACATATTCCTTGTGCCATAACTAAACCTTGTATAGTTTATGCATCGGATCCTCTCTTGATAAATATTTGCATTTTTACCATGCTTTACCTTAAACATAAGATAGTTCATATATAAATATCAATGGTTCAAATATTAAGCTGTGTAAATACATGAAACGTTCTATACCTTTGTAAACAAAATGCATTCTCTCACATTGCAGGTATTTAATCTGATATGGAATTTGATGTAATTTTAACTGTGTTCTATCTTTAAGTACATTTAATCCGTGAATTCTGTTTTTTTTAAACATCTTTGATCATTTGCTTATCAGTCAGTAGTGCTTAAGTAGCAGTGCAGCCTGTTTGCTGAACATTTTCTCTCGAGAGTTTTGATAACCTGTGAGCTGTTCCATGCTCTGGAGCAGTTTTCGGCGGGGTGGTTTATCTGAAGTCTTCGTTTAGTCTCATAGGCTGCTTCTGCCTCTGTGTGACTTGGACAGGCTTTTTCTTACAAGCAGGTGCTTTGTGTGCCCATGGGAATTCAGTTTTACTGGCTTAGCTTCCTTGCATTATTTTTGTTTCTCCTTATGTGTTTTTTCCTATCCCCTGGACACCTTGTTTTGAGTTTGTATTTGACCTCCTATTGTTAGGCACAGTGTCTTATATTGAAGATGCTGTCTCTGGAGCCAGTGGACTATCACTTCCCAGATCCTCAGCGATCTGGCAGGTGGTAAAGAAGGAAGAAGCCAACTTTTAACTTCAGTAATTCCTTCAAGTATCCTGAAACCCGCGGTACTGAGCAGCAGCATATTGGGGCTGCTTTAATGATGCACAAAGCAGTTGGCCTCCGTCCTTTTTTACGGCTTATAAACATGGTCTCGCATGATCATTCTCCATGTGAGGAAGCCGAATACTTGCCTCCTCTGTGGGATGAGGTGAATTACATAGGAAGGTTAGGCCAGAAGGCTAATTAAATGTGATCCTCTAAATTATAAGCTTTCTACAGTGTTCACTAACTTGGGATCGTGCATGTATTGAAATTTCCCATTTTCTTGATTATACTTATTATGTAATATTTGGTCTATATAGAAATAATGTAGCTGTAGTGTTCTAATAAACTAGGTTCTTGCTAGAACTAAAAACCCAAAACATCCTAATTTATAGCATTTGTCAATTCTATAATATAAGCACTCCATCTTGGCCATTTTTTTAGCTCCCACTGTGGCATTCCTAAATGTAGAATTGGAAAGAGAGGTGAGACTCTTGAGAGCTCTCCTAGTCATTTCAGTGCACCCCAAATGTAGCTTATATGTTATGAAACTTACAATAAAGACCTGTGGCCTACCACTCAGCATAAGAACAATTCTCGTGTCCTCACCTATCTAGATGTTTCCTTTTGTCAAATTTATTTAACTATTTTGCCTTGGATGTAATAACAACGTGTACTTAACAAAGCTTAGTGTGTGCCAGGAACTGTTTTCCGTATTTTACTAAATCTTTTAATACAGTAGTATCTCTGTGAAGTAATGTTATTATCATTTTTCAAATGAAATTGCCCAGTAAGTAAGACTACACAGCTAGAAGTGGCGGAGCTGGATTTAACCCAAGCAGTCTGATTCCGGACCTGCTCATGTAACCACTCCACACACTGCCTGTTTTGATGATGTTTTAATTTCTTCGCTTATATTCTAGTGATAAGAGGCTTACATTTGACCATTAGGGCAGCATATCCCTAGGACGTTATCATAAGTGCTGCCCTTGAATTACATGTTCCAATTTGGTGAATTTGAATTTTATCATTAAATGTCTCTTGAGAAATTTTGAAGGTCTTCTAGTCTACTTTAGAAGTGGTTTTCCTGCAATCTTTTCTTACTTTTGCATGTTTTGCCCTTATTTGTGAACGTGTGAAATTGATAGTAATTTGAGGATTTACTTTCTGCTGTTTGGGATTTTTCCTTCTCTTTGACCTTTGTTTCAGGAGATGGTTGTTCCACATGACTGATTGGAAACAACACGATGTCATGGCAGGCGTATTTTTAGTGTTATTAGATACACGCAAAGTCAGCTAAACAAAGATTACTGGAAGCTTGAAAAGGAAAACAGTTAAAGGAACAAAAAATGGTAACAAAAAATGCTGTCTTCTTCAAGTTTAAAA
>NW_003852595.1:2088050-2089820 GCF_000181295.1 Otolemur garnettii | reverse complement strand
AAGAAAGTGGCATCTGCTTTTCAGTCCAGGAGAGAGAAAAGGCTCAAACAGGCTTAGTGGGTAGACAAGATTTTTCATGCACTTACAGGTTACATGTAGCCTTGCTCAATTCCTGTGGTTTTGCTTCAGTAGAAGATAATTATTTTTCCTATGAATTACTAAAGAAGTATTTCCCATGCTAATTAAAATTTTAAACTGGCAGACATCAGAGTATTTAAGAGGAGACCATATTAAAAGGTAAACTGAGGCACGGCAAAGTTTTAAAGAATTTATTTGAGCAAATAGTGATTCACGAGTTAGGTGGCTCCAACTCTTGGTTTGGCGGCTCTACAGAGGAAACACGGGATTGCGTTTATAGAGGTAACACAGAAGTAAAGGAAGGCGAGTATTTGATTGGCTACAGTTCCAAGGTTGCTTGATTTGGTCTGTCCTGCTGGAAAGTCTCTAGTTATGTCATTGAATTGGTGCTTCTGATTGGTCAGCAGTTTGATTGGTCAGTGTTCTGTTTTGTTGTTCTTTGATATAGACATTTACAAGAAATAGAGCAAGTTCGGTTTTGCTTCAGTAAGGTCCCCTGTGAGGCCGACCTAGCTTTGTCTGCTCCGGGATTCCACAGGCCTGGTCTCTGTCTTAGTTTACTGTGACACGTGGTAGAGGAAACATCACTGAATCTTTGAGGATATTTTCTGCCCTTATGCAGACTGTTCTCTGGACCTTCCACGTCGATAAGAATCTACTTGGTCTCCTAGATGGCATCTCAGAATTTACCTGAGCCGCACATTTCTAAGATTTAGCTCTCACAGCGGCTAATGAAGTCCAGGTAGGTGAGACATGAAGGAACGTGGATGTTAAGTCTTGTCATTTAACTGCTCTGTTGTGCGCAGAGTATCCTGTGTGCATCTTGTTTTATAAACAGGAAGGCTGGGGGCTCAGAATGCTGTGGATGGGTTTAAATGACAGGCCTCGGAACTTCGTGGATATTTGGGATTTTTTTTCATGTTGACAAAAGTACACAGCCATACAATGATAGTGCTGGAAGGGACCGTTGCAGTCTTTTTCCAGATTCTCAGTTTGTAAAGCCATCTGTGTAGCAGTGATCAGCCCATGAATTTGAAGTCAGAAAACACAATCTGGGCAGCTAACCCTTCTTCTGAGCCCTTGTTTCCCTTTGCACATTTTAAAAATATCTTTTCCAAGTGAAAGTGCTTTCCTGGCCTCCGTCCATCCTGCGTTCCTCTTCAGCTGACGGAGTATTATGATGCAGCCCCGGGGCCTTTTGGCAGCTGACCTCATTCTGTGCTTCTAGGAGGAAATGGAGTCTCTTACTCACTCAGCACCTATCCTGCCTCCCAGGGTCCTCCCCATAGTGCACAGGCTAGAGGGCAGAGAAACTCCGCCTCCCGCGTCCACCGCAGTGAGGACTTCAGAAGTGCTTTAGAGTCCACCAGTCCGATGCCTCACGTTAACCTTGAAATCAAGGTGGGTGAGAATCAAGTGTGTGAAGCATCTGTTGTACTGGTGTGGGTCTGACACAGAGGTTCTCAAACTCCATCTGCCTTAGAATCCATTGGAGGGCATATGGACAAAGGTTGTTAGGTCCTAGCCCTAGAGTTTGTGATGCAACTGGTCTGCAGGGGAGTTTGCAGGGTTTGTGATGCAGCTGGTCTGTAGTGGAGTTTGCAGGGTTTGTGATGCATCTGGTCTGTAGTGGAGTTTGCAGGGTTTGTGATGCAGCTGGTCTGCAGGGGAGTTTGCAGGGTTTGTGATGCA
>NW_003852595.1:2069520-2087524 GCF_000181295.1 Otolemur garnettii | reverse complement strand
GTTTGCAGAGTTTGTGATGCATCTGGTCTGCAGGGGAGTTTGCAGGGTTTGTGATGTAGCTGGTCTGCAGGGGAGTTTGCAGGGTTTGTGATGCATCTGGTCTGCAATGGAGTTTGCAGAGTTTGTGATGCGTCTGGTCTACAGTGGAGTTTGCAGAGTTTACCTTCTTAACAAGCTTCAGACAACCTCTTTGATAGTCTGAGAGCATGAAAATTGTCTGGAAATTGGAAGCATACTCTCTCTCACATCTAAAACAAATGTTCACAAGAGGGTCTTTCCTACTCAGAATTTATCTTAAAGTATTTGCCACATGCATGTTTTAAAATTTATTTTATTGAAACTCCAAGTATAGTTAGATCATGGTCTCAACTTACAATTAAAGTGGCCCAGAATAGTACAGAGTACTGCCGAGAAATTCTCCAAAGAAAGGCAAATAATTAAAAGCATTGATTAGAAACAAATATACCATCAGCCTAGTTTTCTTTTCTTTTGGGGGACAGGGGTGTTGTTAGAGACTTGTTTAAGTGTTGGGAGAGTGAACATTGACAGACAGAATTACAGTGGCGAACAGTGAAATGTGCACTTGTCTTCAAAAGGTTTAGGAACTGAATTTTTTTTTTAATTGTTTTTTTCTTTAACCGATTTAGGTGGGTTAGCTAGGGAAAATCCTTGCTGTTTTTTATGTTAGTCTTTTAATTTTGTTTTAGCACTATAATATTTTCATTGTTTCAAGAAATTTTATTCCAAGCTTAGGGTTTCTATATTGATTTAACCTCAAAATGAGTTTTGCTTTTTGAAGTAGTAAAATATAGGTAGTTGTCATTTCTCTGATCAGATTACATCGTTTGAAATTGGCTTCTTGGTTTTGTGGATTTTTAGCTCAGCCTTTCATTTTCCCTTTACAGTTATTCTGCAGTGTCAGCGTGACATTATTTTCTCCTTTAAGTATTTCAAACAATGATCATTTTGGCACATCCACTCTTGCATTCCTTCAAAGTGTATTTATGGTGTGCTTGCAGTGTGCCAGGAACTCTGCCAGGCTCTGGGGAAATAGCAGAAACACGTGGGCTGACACATCTCTGCTGTCATGAAACCTCGTGGGGGAGGGGGGAAGAGACGGACTCTGAGCTCTGTGTCAGTCCAGGTGTAAAATCTGGACAAAGGGACTTTATGCTAGAGGAATTTGACTTGGTAGGAAAAGATTTACTGAGAAACAGATGCTTCATTACTTAATCGTGAGCTGAAGGACGAGGAGAAATTAAGTAGACCAAGGAAGGAGCAATCCATTTTCTAGGTCGAGGGAACAGTGTGGGCAGGAGCAGGTACCTGCCAGGCTGGTTGGCAGACCGGTGAGTCAGTGGGAGAAGGAGCTGGAGATGCAGGAGATGGGGCCAGGCGAATACTGGCAGCTGGGTAGCAACCTGGGCAGCAGCCTGGGCGGGAGAAGGTGGGCTGCAAAGGTAGAGAGCTGCGCGATGTGGAGCCAGAGAGGGTGGGTTTTCTTTTTAAGTTACGTAGCTGGTTGGGTTGAGTACGTTACGGAAGTTGCAGATTGACTGTACTTTTTCTTCTAGGAATTGCCGGGCCTGTCTGTCACTGGCTGAGTGGAGCTCAGCGACTGGAACCACGTGCTGACGGGGGAGCTGTCTCTGCTTTTGTCCTTTGCAGTATTCCTTAAATTCTTTTCACATTTTCTCTTACTGTAAAAACTGCATTTAAGTTTTAAAAAATGAAGCAGCTGAAAAGAAAAAGGAAAAGCAATTTTAGTGTTCAAGAGACTCAGACCCTCTTAAAAGAAATTACGAAAAGGAAAGAAGTAATTTTTTCCAAGCAGCTCAATACCACGATTAACGTGATGAAGCGAATGGCTTGGGAAGAGATCGCACAGTGCGTGAACGCTGTGGGAGAAGGAGAACAGAGGACGGGCACGGAGGTGAAGCGGAGGTACCTTGACTGGAGGGCGCTCATGAAGAGGAAGAGGATGAAGGCCAACATCAAGCTGGTGGGCTCCGGGTTCCCCCTCCCCTCCTCTGACTTAGATGACTCTCTCACTGAAGAGATCGATGAAAAGATTGGATTCCGAAATGATGCAAATTTTGACTGGCAAAATGTGGCCGATTTCAGGGATGCAGGTGGATCCTTAACTGAGGTTAAGGTGGAAGAGGAAGAAAGGGATCCCCAGAGTCCTGAAGTAAGTATCAGCCTGTGTACCCCCTTTTCTCTTCTTCAGTTCTGCTGTAGGAGTTTGAGAATGGCTAAGCAGTTCCCAGATTTTCAAGTTTACTTAAAGCTGGTGCAAGTTCATTCCAGTTGTTCTCCCTTAGTGATACTTCTTCCAACCTAAACATCATAACCTCAATTACATGTATAAGGGACTTCAGATAATTCCGTGTGCGTGATTTCCAAAGTTCAAATTAAGTGGTTTTGAATAGTCAGACAATACAGAAAGCTTCTCGGAAATAGTTGAGACAAATTGACAGCCATGAAGTAGAAGTAAACCCTGAAAGCTGCTTTTCTCTCTTTCCTTAGTTTGAGATTGAGGAGGAAGAGGAAATGCTGTCGTCGGTCATACCAGACTCCAGGAGGGAAAGCGAGCTGCCTGACTTCCCGCACATCGACGAGTTTTTCACTCTGAACTCAACTCCTTCTAGGTCCGCATATGATGATCCCCATTTGCTTGTAAACATAGAGAAGCAGAAACTGGAGGTGGAAAAGCGCCGCCTGGATATTGAGGCCGAGCGGCTGCAGGTGGAGAAGGAGCGTCTGCAGATCGAGAAGGAGCGGCTGCGGCACTTAGACTTGGAGCACGAGCGGCTGCAGGTGGAGAAGGAGCGGCTGCAGATCGAGCGGGAGAAGCTGAGGTTACAGATAGTGAGTGCAGAGAAGCCGTCTGCGGAGAATGAGCTTGGTCAAGGGGAAAAGGCCGTACTTCAGCCCCAGGACATAGAAACGGAGAAGCTGAAGCTTGAGCGAGAACGCCTGCAGCTGGAGAAGGATAGGCTGCAGTTTCTGAAGTTTGAATCCGAGAAGCTGCAGATTGAAAAGGAACGCTTGCAAGTAGAGAAAGACAGACTTCGCATTCAGAAAGAGGGGCTCCTGCAGTGATTTCGCTAGGCCTCCATTTAGCAAATATTTGTAAACTTTAAGTTTTTCTTATACCAAATGATAGAAAGATGGTTACTGGATTAGCTCTGTGTGTGTTTTCTTTTTTTCTTCTCTAATGTCAGTGATTTCAATAGGAAAAAGTTGTATGTGGGTAGCTGTGTGCTTAAGTAGTATATTATATAAAGACTCAGCCCTAGCATAAACAGTGTAGCGGAAACCTATTGTGCTGGACTCTTTATATTAGTACTATTACATAGAGTCTTGTATAATCTGTGCGCCCAGAGTTATGTCTGTACGGGATTCTAGCCCAGAGGTTCTCAACCAGGGGTGACTTTGGCCGCCAGAAGACATTTGGCAACATCAGGAGACATTTTTAGTTGTCAAAACTAGGTGGGGGCAGGTTGCCACTAGGTGGTAGTGTGTAGAGGTCAGAGATGCCACTAAATGCCCAGGACTGCCCCTTAACACACACAGACACAGAGACACAAACATCCAACCCAAATGTCTCATTACTGTTGAGTTGGGAAAACCTATTTTAGCCTAACTGTACACCTCTATAGCTGTGTTTTATAGTTTTAGATATTAAAACCTAAAATACTTATGTGGGTAGGTACTTAAATGGCCAAAAACATTAACTATGAAACATTACTATGTAGTGTATTGAATATAGGAAGTGGTGAACATGGTAGGTATTTTATTCCTATATTTCCATCTGGACTTCTGAGATTCAGAAAACAACGTAGGGAATATCAGAGTTTCTAATGGGGTCACTTTGAAAAGCAGAACACTCATGTAGCTGTTGATGCTTTAGAAGTGAGACACGAGTTTTAAGCTTTAGTTTCTTTTCTTTGAATCCTAGTCTTAGTTTAGATATAAGAATTGTTATTTCAGCCATGTCTTGAGGTCTTACACCAGTGAATGATTGAAACTAGTAAAAAGGTACCAGTATAAAAATGGTGCCGTAGTCTGTGAGCTTGAACCCAACGAGTGGTTGCTTGACTTTTAAAATTAATAACAGCTATTTGGGAGTAGGGTGAAGGGAGAATATTCTCTGTATCCAATAATGATGGTGTTGAAATAAAGTGATGGCTGTGCGTTGTGGAGTGGAGGAAGAAGCCCTCATCACCTGCTGTCGGACTTAATTTTCTGTAAGGTCATTCCTGAGAGTAGAATCTGTAATTGCTGAGTCTGAAGCTCCGAGAAGTCACACAGTGAGTAAATGGCTGATCTTCTACACCATAGTGTGTTTTGTCTTTTCCTCTCGCTGAGGAGCAAAGTATTTGTTCTGAGCCCCGTGACTGGCTTACCCTTACGCTCATTTTCTTTCAGTTCCCTAAAGGTGCTTTGTCCACAGTCTGAGTGATTCCGATGCACACTGGAGTTGAGCATCACTGCACAAGGTCACTTTGGTGTCTGATTTCCAGGGCTGACACGGAGCTTTAATACGTCTCTCTGTTGGCAGATACTATCTGCACTGGTTCCTTGTTAATCTAAGAATGGCTTGAAACTGTACCTTGACATTTGAGAATGAGTTTGCAAGGAAAAAATAGACTTCTGCATACTTACCCTAACTAAAATAGTGTTATTTTTGTACATCTGAAATAAATGTTTCTACCTTAGAGATGCACTTGCCTGTGCTAACTATGTGGATGTTTGTCATTTCAGGTGATGCTTGGTGCTCTAAGGGTACAGGTCATCTAGCTCGGGAGAGAGCCCTGTCATTGTCAGTGAGGAAGGAGGACACAGCGTCTTGGGCTACTTGCGTTACATATGTTATTTTATTTGCTCCACAAAACATGTTATCTTTATAAGAAAAGAAACCAGTGCCTCATTGATTTAATTAACTATATCCCTGAAAATGCTTTTAATAATACTGACCCAAAATTTTAGTATAAGAGCTCTATGAAAGACCAGTGAAAGTTTGTTGTAGTAATTTTAAGTCTTGTAGCTTTGCCATTTGCTACTTGTAAAATTTACCCTTCCACTTGATTTCCTTATTTGTAAAATGGTGTAATGATTCCTATTCTGCCTGAGTGGCTTTTTTTTTTTTTTAAGAGATGGTATAGGTAGACTACAAAATGTTTCTTAAATGAAAGATACTGGTGTTGGATTTGAGATCAGTAGATTTTAATTTCCTAGGGAAAGCATGAGCATACCAGTAATTAATTTTGGATAGAGCACTCTTAAGTTAATGGAAGTGAGAAACAATAAAAAGTATAATATCTTCCAGGGCTTTGGTTGAAGACCCCTGGGTTTCTAATCCTGTCCCAGGTACAGACGGGTAGGTTGATTCATTTCAGTAGAAAATGAGCTGTTGAGCTTCTGAGGAGGTGGGCACTCGCCCATTGAGTTACCTGCTAGCTATTTCCGTGTTGCTAACAAATCCCAAATTTGGTGGCTGGAAGCACCGACCATGTATTTTGCTCAAGATTTTAGAGGAAATTAGGCTGAACTTAGCTGAATAGTTTTGATCTTGGCTGGGTTCTCATGGTCAGCTGCAGGTTGGCTAGGTGGTTCCGCTTCTAAGATTAGTGTGGATACTGGTTGAGGAAGGTGGATGGTGGGGCCGACTGTCCCTGTGATGTCTGTTCTCTAACCAGGCTAGTTTGGGTTTGTTTTAGGGGCAGCGGGTCCAGAAGAGAAAGCACAGGTGCTCAGTGTGTCTAGAGGGGTAGTCACAGAAGTAGCACCTGGTCACATTCCTGTCACAGTTTATGGGCCAAAATAGTCGTAGGGCCAAAGCAGACTCAAGGGGCGGGGAATAGTCTACCTGTTGATGAGAGGAACGGTGAAGTTGTTTCCTACAAGATACTCACATGGAGAGGGTGGGGGACTGTGGCCATTTCACTGTCAGTCTGCCACATCTGGTGTGCCTGGGATACTCCTGATAACACCAGTGGTTCTCTTACCCTACCTGGTTGAGCATCTGTCCTGGACAAAAATGCCCTGATAAGAACTTTAAATCACGCGGTCACCCTCCCAAGGAACATCTCTTCCCATCCCTTTTGTAAAGATACTGACGTAGAAAAGGAAGGGGCCATACATTTGCAGGAAAGAAAAAGGGTTCTCCGGGGCTTTTTCTTCTGTATTAAACACTTCAGTCTCTGTCAACTGAAGAGAATTCCTGCTCCGTTTCTTTCATTTCTGCCTAATTTATACATTTTATATTAGTTTGTTGTTTCTCTCTTCATCTTTCTACCTTTCCTGCTTTGTCACCTCCTTCCTGTGAATAAAAACAGAACGTTGTCCTTCCAGAATGTTTTAATAGGTGCCTTTTCTTACCTCTTTTTCCTTAACATTTTTTTTGTTTGTTTTGAACCTACAATGATTATTACTTGCTGCTTTCCATTTACTTTAACATTATCCTTTCCCAAAAGTGAATTTAATTTTTTACATGTTTCCAGTTTGTCAGGGCTTTCTACCCACTGTCCTCAGATGTGAAACTGTAACTTCTGAAGCTCCCAGAGTACGAGCAGCTGCTTCCTTTTTCTACCTCTAACTCCTTTCTGTGCTTACCAGGTAGTGTTTTGCCCTGTGCCTTAAAATCCAGGTGAGGATTGTGTGTCAAATGCATCACTTTGAAAATTTCCCCCAGTGCACATTGAAGAAGGGTCAGCCTATATATGGCTGGGACACAGCTGGAGAAGAACATACCTCCTTGGGAAAAAAAGGTAAATTGATTGTTTAAATCTGAGAAGATTAATTTACTACTACCATGCTGTTTGAATGGAAACTTAGGAGGAAACAAGACATGACAGTGATTATAAAATTTGAAGTGTGCTGTGGTCCCAGCTCCTCGGGAGGCTGAGGCAAGAGAATCGCATAAGCCCAAGAGCCAGAGTTTGCTGTGAGCTGTGATGTCATGGCACTCTACCAAGGGCGACAAAGTGAGACTGTCTCTAAAAAAAATAAAAAATTGAATTTTGATAAATATTTTTTGAGAGATTTTTCAATAGTTTTCATCAAGGAATACTCTTTATGATTTATTTTTCTGATGTGACCCATCCTTAAAAATAATAAAATATAAAGTACATCAACTTTTTATTATTAATTCCCTTTAAATTTAAATCTCCAGGTCCAACATCTGAGCTAAAATACAAACTTGTACTTACAGCTGTTAGAAGCATCACACCCTGTGTATTTTGCTGTTTCCTTAAATGCGTGGTGCATGCCAGAAGCAAATTCATCAGCTCCCTTCTCACATGCATGTAAATCATCTTCCCTCTGCTAGGGCACCATTTGCGCCAAGTTGTCTTTGAATCCTTTGCCTTCTTCCCACTACCAAAGCTGTTGATGATGAAGTCCTGTCTGCTGACGCCTCAAGTCAGCCACTTCCAAACACACACAGCCCTTGGCACTGGGACACCTGTAGTCTCCATTCCAGCAGCCTCCTGTCGTTGGTCCCTTCCTAGCTAAACTTCCCTGTATGACACCTCCAGATTAGATTTGCCAAAGTACTTTCCTTATGTCTTGAAAATTGACAACATGCCAAGTAGTGGAAGAGGAGCAAAGCTCAGAGGTCCCGTTCCTGCTCCACTTCAGTTGGGTTGGGTGACGGGGCCGTCCGTCTCAGCGCATCGCTGTTCTCACCTGTGTTATATCTACAGGCACATATACTACAGATACACCTGGTGCCCTGCCCAACTCTTACATGTTTGGAATAATATATGAAAACAGCTTAAAACTAGACATCAGTTTAGAGGTATTACAAATTTGTTTTCCCCACGAGTCTCCCATTCCCTTCTGTATCAAGTGTAAAGTCTGCAAATATCCTTTGCCTACCCTGTTTAAGGTTTTCTCATGCCAAAATAACTATTGTCAAGCTGCTCTACGAATAAGCCGTGCGTTTTTCTTGCCTTTGCCTTTGATCACTTGGCTTTCACCCTTCGTCTTCCTGTTTTCTGTTGTAGAGGACCAGTCAGCAGAACAAAACTCAGATCGAGAGCCTTTGTCTTTTCATTTCTACTACTGTTTACCACAATTTAAAAACATCAAAATGAATTTCACTGCGTAAAATTGGAATATTTTATCATAATATTGATATCACATCTTTCAAGTCTCCTTGGAGATCTTTTGAATAAAATTGTTGAAAGTCTACACCAGATTGTGACTCATGTCTCTTGTCTGAGGACAGCTCCCTGACCACAGGACTGGCCTGGCAGCTGTGTGTGTCTGTGACTGTTCTATTGGTTGTTCTGTGTGTACTGGACCAGGACTGTTCCTGGTTGGGCTTTGTATTCTCAGAGATAACTGTTTCCTTCAGGGGATTCTCTTTCCCAGTAAAAGTGATCTGTATCCTGACCTGGATCTAATGTTGCTTTTGGTGATTTTGCAAATAAATAAGATGACAAAGATTGTAATTCATACAAGCTCGCTATATGCTCTGGTGTGCACCTATGACTCTGCTGTTGGGTTTTGAGTCCTCTTTGCTCCCTGTGCTATTTCCAGATTATAGATCCTCCATTCTTTCACTAAAAAAACCATACACCTTTGAAGCTGGTGGCTGATAAAACCACTTCCCTTTTCTTTATTACTCACTGTGCTTAGACCTTACTCACTGGAAACTTTCCCTCATTCATCTTCCCATCTACCGTCGTCATCCTAGGAACTTCCCTAGTGACCAGCGTCCAGATGGGAGAATCGATGAAAGTTTAGCAGCTTAATTCTGTTTTCAACATCAGCTCCACCTCTTCCACTTGACCTCAAATGCCTACTCTTGTTCTCTAGTATTATTTTGGGCCAACTCATCATTGCTCCTCCATAATCATGAATTCAGCCATCAACTCATTGATTACAATCTATGATCCTCCCAGCTTGCAAGTGCTTTTCATCAGGACATGCAGTCCAATGACCCCTCCAATTTCTTATATCACAACTATCCTCTCCTGGTTCAGATTCCATGACCACCATTTTACATACCGGGGTAGATTGGTGTCTCTCTAAATTCATAGCTCCATCTGGGCTCTCAATACTACCTGCCAATATTTGATCCTTTAGCCTACCCTCACTTCCACTTTCCAAAACTATAGTGTTGTATGTCAAATTGTCCCCCCAAAATATATGTTGTGGCCATAAACACCAGGTACTTGTGAATGTGACCTTATTTGGAAACAGAGTGTCTGCAGATGTAATCAAGATGTCATACTGGATTAGCCAGTGAGTGGTGTCTTTTAGAGGACAGGGAGATTTGGAGACGGGGTACACACAAAGACAAAGGACATGTGAGGACAAAAGCAGACATTGAAGTGATGGAGCTACAAGCTGCAAGGAACACCCTTATTGGTTAACTACCAGAAGCTATGAGAGAGGCATGGGCAGGTTTTCCTTCAGTCTCCAGTGAAGCTAGCCTTGCTGAGACTTTGACATCAGACTTCTGTTCTGAACCATGAGAGAATAAATTCCTGCTGTTTTAAACCATCCAGTTTGTGGAAATTTGTCATGGCAACCCTAGGAAACTAATGCACATAGCTCCAGGTTTTCCTATTAGAGAGCTCTGATCCCCCTTTGGTCTCTCCTGCATGCTCAGCTGATAACCGTTGAGGAAGTAGAAGCCATCAGATGGTAACTGCCTCAACTTCTGGACATCAAATTGACAAACCTACACTTGCCCTCTCTTTACACTTGATCTTAGCTAGAAGCAATTACTTAGGCCTAGAAGCAATTACTTGTCCTCTCTTAACCTTCCTCCCATTTACTGAATAAATTAAGTAGCAACCATCCAACAATATTTTGTGTTATTTGGATCTCAATATTATTTAAAAAAAAAACAAAACCTTGTAAAACATACATGTAAATGTTCCCCCTCTCTCTTCCAGTTATCCTATATGTTGCATTATTTAGTCTGGTCCTCTTCTTTCTACCTTTTGAACTCCTCAGGTGGGTAATGTTTTTTTTCTTTAATGGTTCAGTGGGACTTTGGCCTTGCTGCTAATATGTTCTTTGGCAGGAATAGTCAAAAGGGTCTTAGAGGGGTAGGAATAGGCTGTCAACCTGTCTGGATTACCTAGAAGATGCTGCTTTTCTGGACTTTCCCAGCTTTAAGTGTTGGAAAGACTCAGGGCACCTGTTCAGGCTATGCTCTGACTTCCAGGGTTAATACACTGAGCACAGTGAGTTGCTGGTTAATTTCCATTTCCAGTCCACAGAGTTCCACAAACCAAGCTCTTCTTGGGATTTCCAACCTCTGGAATTCACTCATGGGATTCCAGCTGTTACTCTAGTGGACTACCCAGTTCCTTCCATGGGGACCCCAATAGACCATACATCTTACCATACTTAATTGCTTCCAAGTCTCAGCAACCTCCTTACTGAAGTAAAGTAATGTGAAAGCGAGTGAAGTGAAGTGAAAGCGAGGTCTGGTCGGTCTTCTGATGGTACAACACTTTCACAATAGGCTGGAAGTGGGCATTTTGGCAGCGTGCCGTTAATAGCAATGCTTTTCAACGCGTGTTCATGAATGGATTTCAGTTGTACCTGAGCCCTAGTGATGGCAACAAAGATCCTTAGACTAGGATTTGCCTGATGGGGACATCTCTGAAGGGTGATGTCTCCCATAATTTCTGCTGATCCATCTGGTGCCTGCTGGTCAGTGTGTGTGTGACCAAGAAGCCTGCTTCTCAGAATTAACTACTCAGTGGCCAACTTTAGAGTATCTCCCTGCCCACTGTGGACAGGAAACATGACAACTGCTGGAGGAGATGCCCAAGGATCATTCACCTAACCTAAGGTCTGCCGTGGTGTGTGGGTAGGAAGTGGGGAGGGGAAAGGGAAGCTCTACAAAGCTCAGTTTTAAGCTGCAGTGGCAAAGAATGTTTGTTCTTATACATGTACATCAGATTACTTTGTGTTACTTATGTCCTTTAATGGCATTCAAGCCAGTTTCAGGGTAACTGCCCCCAAAGCATGCATGCTTTTCAAAATAAAGCACCATCATTCGTTTACAATACTTTACTTGATATGAAAAGGTTTGGTTGGACTCAAATTGATTCACATTTTGCCAAGAACTTTCAGCATTATATTCATTGACCAGAAGGAAGATAAATAAATAATAAATACATGTATATAAGAGTGCACATGAAAATTATGCTCCTGAGTGATCTGTGGTTCAATGAAGAGATTATAAAGGAAATTAAAAATTTCTCAAATGAAAATGAAGATACAACATATAAAAAGCTATGGAACACAGCAAAAGTAATAAAAGGAGGAATGTTTAGCAATAAGTGCCTACATTTAAAAAAAGGAGAAAAGCTTCAAATAAACAATCCATCTCAAAGAACTAGAAAAATAAGAGCAAACCAAACCTCAATTAGAAAAAAAGAATTACAAAAATCAGAGCAGAAATAAATGGACCATAAAATAATTACAAAAGATCAATGAAACAAAGAGAAATGACCCTAATAAAATCAGAGATGAAGGAGAGATTACAATTGATACTGTAGAAATCCAGTTTCAGTTTTTTTTTTTTTTTCCTTGAGACAGAGTCTTGCTCTGTCACCCTGGGTAAAGTGCAGTGGTATCTTCATAGCTCACTGTAACCTGCAACTCCTAGGCACAAACAATCCTCCTACCTCAGCCTCCTGAGTAACTCAGGCTACAATTGGGTACCATGACACCTCGCTAATTTGTCGTGTGTATGTGTGTGTGTGTACAGGGTCTCACTCTTGTTCAGACAGGTGTTGAATTCCTGAGCTCAAGCAATCCTTACCACGCCAGTCTGCTAGAGTGATGGGATTATTGGCAAGAACCGCCACACCTGGCATGATACTTCAGAAATCCAAAGGATAATTAGAGACTGCTATGAGCAACTCTGTGATAATAAATAGAAAACTTGGAAGAAATGGATAAATTACTAGACACATACAACCTACCAAGATTGAATTAGGAAGAAATCCAAAACCTGAATAAACCAATAACAAGTAATGTGATAGATAGTAATACAAAACCTACCATCAAAGATCTAGTAGCCTGAGATCCAGTAGCTTCACTGCTGAATTCTAAGCATTCAAAGAAGAACTAATATAAAAACCTACTAAAACTAATCCAAAAACTGAGGAGGAAGGAATACTCCCACATGCAGTCTACAAGACCTATAACACTCTTATATCAACACCAGGCAAAAACAACACAAAAGGAAAACTACTGGCCAGTGTCTCTGATGAACATAGATACAAAAATCCTCAAAAATATGCTAGTAAACTAAATTCAACAGCACATTAAAAAGAATATTCATCATGATCAAGTGAGAGTCATTAAGGATGGTTCGATATATGCAAATCAATCAATGCAACACCTCACATTAGCAGAATGAAAGACAATGATCATTCCAATTAATGCTGAAAAAACATTCAATAAAATTCAATCATTTTCATAATAAAACTCAAAAAGCTGTGTATAGAAGGAATTTACCTCAGCACAGTAAATGTTATCTATGACAAACACAGCAAGTGTCATACTGAATGGGGAAAAACAAATAGCTTTTCCTCTAAGATCTGGAACAAGGCAAGGATATCCACTTTCTCTGCCATTATTCAACATAGTACTGGACGTTCTAGCCAAGCAATCAAATGAGAGAAAGAAATAAAGGGCATCCAAATTGTAAAGAAAGAAGTCAAATTACCTTTGTTTATAGACAAGATGATCTTATATCTAGAGAAACCTAAAGATGCCCCTCAAAAACTTATTAGAACTGATAAAAATTCACTAAAGCTTCATGATACAAAATTAATATACAAAAATCAGTGGCATTTTAGTATGCCAACAGTAAAAAAGCTGTAAAAGAACCTAAGAAAGTTATCCTATTTACAATAGCTACAGATAAAGTTAAATACTAAGGAATAAACATAACAAAAGAAGTGAAAGGTCTCTATAATAAAAATTATAAAATACTGGTGAAAGAAATAGCATGTTACTGGAATAAAAACAGACACACAGACCTATGAAACAGAATATAGAACCTAGAAATGAATCCACATACCTAGAGTGAACTTATCTTTGGCAAGAGTGCCAAGAACATGCAGTGGGGAAAGGACAATGTCTTCACTACATGGTGCTGGGAAACTGGATCTGCATATGGAGAAGAATGAAACTAAACCTTTAGCTCTTGCCGTATACAAAATACAAATCAAAATGGACTAAAGAATTAAATCTAAGACTTGAAACCACGAAACTACTAAAAAAAACATTGGAGAAATGTTTTAAGACATTGGTCTGGGCAAGGACTTCTTGAGTAATACCCCCAAAGCAGAAGCAATCAAAGCAAAATCAGACCAATGGAATCACTTGAAGGTTAAAAAGCTTCTGCCCGGCTCGGCGCCTATAGCTCAACTGGCTAAGGCGCCAGCCACGTACACCTAAGGTGGCGGGTTCGAATCCCCAGCCCGGACCCGCCAAAACAACAATGACGGCTGCAACCAAAAATAGCCAGGCGTTGTGGCGGGCGCCTGTGGTCCCAGCTACTTGGGAGGCGGAGGCAGGAGACTCGCTTGAGCCCAGGAGTTGGAGGTTGCTGTGAGCTGTAATGCCACGGCACTCTGCCCAGGGGGATAGCTTGAGGCTCTGTCTCAAAAAAAAAAAAAAAAGCTTCTGCCCAGCAAAGGAAAAACCAAACAAAGGAATGATACAACCTACAGAATGGGAAAATATGTTTGAAAACTGCCCATCTGATAAGGGACTAATAACTACAATATATAAGAAGCTCCAACAACTCAATAGGAAAAAATCAAAGCTGATTAAAAAATGGGCAAAGGATCTGAATAAACATTTTTTAATAGAAGACCTATAAATGGCCAACAGATACATGAAAAACATGCACATCATCTGTGATCAGAGAAATGCAAATCAAAGCCACAATGTGATATCGTCTCAGCCTGGTGAAAATGGCTTTTATGGGAAGGTCAGGTGATAATGAATGCCGGTGAGGAGGTGTAGAAAGGGAGCCCTTGTACATCGTTGATGGGAATGTAAATGAGTGTGATCACTACGGAGAATAGCCGGGGGTTCCTCAGAAAACTAAAAATGGAACTATCATATGATCCAGTACTCATATTGCTGGGTGTATATCCAAAGGAGGGAAAATCAGTGTATCAAAAAGATGTCCTCACTCCAATGTTTACTGCAGCACTATAAAGCAATATGGAAGATTCGACATCGATGTATGGGTCCATCAGTGGATGAACTGATAAAGCAACTGTGGTCCCTATGCACAGTGGGACATCAGCCCCCAAATGAAACCTTGCATTTGCAGCACCATGGGAGGAACTGGAGAACATCACGGGAGTGAAACGCAGCAGCACTGTCCTGCCCATGCTGCTCCCCTCAGCCGTGTCAGATGTGAGCTCCGCATCTCTGGCCTGGAAGGGATTCATCCTTCTTTGGGATTCAATTCACTTGGTCACTATGTGCACAAACAAGTTATAATTTTGTAGATGATTTTCCCTTTTCTCATTATTAGAGTGAGAGTGATATTTTTTGCAGCTTTTTATTTCTTAGAAGGAGCAGCCCAGCGCTAAAGAAGAATAGTTTTGTTCATTGAGCCCTGTTACCAGCCGCAGGGATAAGCGGTTCATAAATGTTTGATCTCAACATCACAGCCATATCAAACGCTGGGTGTTACTACTCTCATTTTATGTATGGAACAATAGCCTTTTTCCAGAGTAAGGGCCAGAATGAAGAGTCACAGTTTGTCTAACTTTAAGCTCAAAATCTGTCCTTTCTATGACTCACTGTTGCCCTTGAACCAAAGAGTCTAGAGAGATAAAGGGAAAAAGTTTATGAGATAACCAAGGAACAGTGGTTGAGGGCTTTTCTAGAGGTATGTGCAGGACCTACGGAAATTTATAAAAAGGATCTCCAAACTGAGAGAATCGGGAATGTTTACCTGAAGAGGCGCTTTCTAGAATGCTTCTTGTTGGATGAGTAGGAATTAGGCATCAAGGGGGAAATGGCATATGTAATACGTTGTGCCGACTCAGCTTATTTTGAATAACTTCTTATGTATAGTCCACATTAGGCCTCTCTCCAGGACCACCAGTATTTGGTTTCCCGGCCCCCCGTTACTATATCATCGGCATGTGACTTGGCTCCACCAGTCCACTCCTGAGTGTTAAACTGGGTAGAGTCCTCCTTGCACGGAGCCCATTTCCTGAGAAGATGACAGAGTGTGATAGGGAGGCACTCAGTCTGAGGAGCAGGAGCAAAGGAGACCCAGCAGCAGGGTCCTATAGTCAGGGTCCTAGCTTAGTGGTTGGACAGGCCTTGGGGGCAGATTAGTGGTCTAATGTGGGTATTGTTCTTGGCTACTTTGCCTTCAGGACTGAGTCTCTGTCTTTCTTCTCCAGGGAAACTATCTAGAATCTGTTAATAAATTCGTATTTTGCTTAACTAAGCTAGAGTGAGTTCTTTTGGTTTTAGTTAGGAATCCTGACTAAAATAGGGACGATCCAGATAAAGGGAGTAAGCAGCAAAACTTAGAAGGGAAGGAAGATGAAGCATTCTGGAAACCGGAGCTAGGAGTAACTTGCTGTTGCTGGAGTGGAAAGAAGGTGAGAAGATCCTGGAGGTGTAGATAGTTCTCATAAGATGGGCAGAGCGGTATTTTCATCAGGATAACATGTGTGTTTTAGAAAAATCACTCCGGTATTCATGCAGGACGTGGGATAAAGGGGGTGACACAAGTCGTGAGAAGTTCTGAGCCCCTGAAGTCAATGGGTGAAAAGCACCGGCAGAGTAACGAGAGATCGGAAATGAAGGAGTTTACGATGTTGATTGATTGGACACGAGAGTGACGCAGAAAAGGGGTTCAGGATGGATTCTCACGGAGGAAGCAGGGCTCAGAAGAGGGGCAGCGTAGAGTGAAAGATGACGAGTGTGACGTGTTGTCCCTGAGAAGTCAGAGATACCAGTAGGCAGCTGAGTAGGTGGGGCTAAAGTGGGATAGAGATTTCTTTGTTAATAATGTGCAGGTGATGGGAGATGTCTGGACGATGGTGATGCCAACCGGGCAGAAGGCTCCTGTGAGAGGAGAAGGAGACAAAAAAATCCAGCCCTGAGGAATATCAACATGTAAGCTTTAGTCGGGAGGAACAGGACCCTAAAACAGACCGAGAAGGAGTAAACAGGAGATTAGAGGAGAAAACAATAGTACCACCCATGTCCGTACATCCCACCAACTGATTTAGTTCTGTACTGAAAACAGTTAGTATGGCTACAAGATGTTGATTGGTGACCTTAGTAGGGGCATTTGGGGACATCTTGGTGAAGTGATGGAGCCACATAGAAGGGTGTAATAAGGATTTGAATACCACCCTTTTCAGTGACTAGCGCATGAAAGGAAGGAGAGAAGCGGGCCATCATCTGGCGGAAGATGAGAAGGTGAAGGTCAGCAGGTCTGCTGCGCGGCCTCTGCTGGGAGTGACTGAAATAGCAGGGAGGAAATGTCCAGGAGAAGTCAGGGGCTGCAGGGCGAGGACGCTAAACACGCCTCTATACTGACCTCAGAGCTGCTGGGGATGGTGATAGAACCTGGCCGCACGGGAAGCCAAATGCCAAGTCATTGAGGAGTATGGGGCAGTGACAGAGAAGGCAGCAGACAGAATGGACAAGCGGGTGGTGCATTTAGACAAGAAGTTTAGATAGTAGTGAGGAGTTTTATGCATGAGGGCAGAGGTGTAATTGCAAGGGTAGCCTTTTTTTTTTGACACAGAGTTTTGCTCTGTCACCCTGGGTAGGGTGCCTCAGACTCTTGGGCTTGACTCTTGGACTCAGCCTCTTGCCTCAGCCTCCCAAGTAGCTGGAGCACAGGTGCCCACCACAACACTCAGCTATTTTTTTCTATTTTTTCTAGTAGAGACGTGGTCTTGCTCTTCCTCAGGCTGGTCTCAAACTCCTGAGCTCAGGCATCAGGCAGTCCTCCCATCTCAGCCTCCTGGAGTGCTGGGATTACAGGTGTGGGCCGCGTGCCTGGCCAGCATAGCCGTTCTTTGTCCTCCTAGGTTTGTGGTGCGTGGAGTGAGCGCTGCTGTCAGGAGATGGGTCAGTGCTCGGGAAGAAGCTGAGGATGCTGGAAGTGGGCTTACTTTGTAGTGAGGGCCAGGCCAGGAAGCAAGGTCAGGAAGAGAGGAAAGGGTGGAAAGATGAGTGGGGAGAGGAAACGAAGTGTGGACGAAAGTGCGGACAACCCACAGAGAGCTTGTTAGGATGATTTGATGTGAGGTTGGGACCAAGTATGTAGCCTGGTTATACGTCTACTGGGTTTCAAGTAAAACTCAAGTTAAAAGTGCAGTTCCCACGAGCCTGATGCCACCCGCTCTGAAGCTGGTCTTGGAAGCTTAATAATGATGGCAGACTTTGTGCTTAAATTTAAAAGCAGAATATCAGCGGGATGTATGGCTCTGAAAAACTCAGGTAGATGGAGGTTGATGAATGATCATGTTTTAGAAATCATAAGTGACCAAAAGGATTACGTAAAACTCTGGATGAAGCCAGTTATGAACTAAATTGTTCCGATTCCCTTCTTTAATAAAAATTGTTGAAAGCTGGGTGGTGCCTGTGGCTCAAAGGAGTAGGAGGACGACCCCATATACCGGAAGTGGGGGGTTCAAACCCGGCCCCAGCCAAAAACTGCAAAAAAAAAAATGTTGAAAGCTTTCTTGTTCATGTCGGGAAACCAGCTCCAGGGAGAATTTTTTATACAGGAAATTGACCGTCTACTTTAGAGGGTCTTTACTCATTCATTTCTTTATTCACCTAGTCCAACAGTTCATTTAGTCATTTACTGAAATGTTGCCTGCAGCTATAGACCACCCAACTGCACAGGTAACTATCTGCAGACACAGTGTCAAGCCATTACTAAACGTCTAGGACGCCAGTGATCAATGTACAACTCTGAGGAAGAAATCACAAT
>NW_003852595.1:2062881-2068576 GCF_000181295.1 Otolemur garnettii | reverse complement strand
TTAGTTCTGTAATTTAAGATATAATTTCCAAGTCTCAAATCTTGCTCTTTCTGACTTACCAAAATCTTTTCTTTTCTTTTTTTTTTTTTTTTTTTTGAGACAGAGCCTCAAGCTATCCCCCTGAGTAGAGTGCTGTGCCTTCACAGCTCACAGCAACCTCCAACTCCTGGGCTCAAGCAAGTCTCCTGCCTCAGCCTCCCAAGTAGCTGGGACCACAGGCGACTGCCACAACGCCCGGCGATTTTTTGGTTGCAGCTGTCATTGTTGTTTGGCGGGTCCAGGCTGGATTCGAACCCACCACCTTAGGTGTATGTGGCTGGTGCCTTAGCCACTTGAGCCGCAGGCGCGGAGCCCCAAAATCTTTTCTTAAAGGAGAAACACTCTTTTGAAAAGACTACTGGTACTAGTAAAATTTACATACTATATAAATATGCCACATTTGCATTTTACAAAAGCTAAGTACTCAAGTGTGCTGGTCAGTTTGTCTTTTCATAAACTCTCCTGGATGTCACTTGTCATTTATTTCTTTTTCCCATTACCATTTCCTTGGTTGCCAATTGGGATAGTCTGTTTTGTTGAAAAACTAATTGAATATTTTTTCACTGAAACATAGTACTGGCCGTATATAAAGTTATGTTTATACATTGACCAATGAACACTTACTCTGTGCTATTCCTGCAGTGGTTCTCAACCTTCCTAATGCCGTGACCCTTTAATACAGTCCTTCATGTTGTGGTGACCCCTAACCATAAAATTATTTTTGTTGCTACTTCACAACTGTAATTTTGCTCCTGTTATGAATCATAATGTAAATATCTGACATGCAGGATGTATTTAGGCAACCCCTGTGAAAATGTCATTTGAACCCCAAAGAGGTCATGACTCACAGGTTGAGAACCGCTGTCTTAGGGAAACAGAATGAGTAGATAGTCCACAGGTGGAGGGCCAAGGAGCACACAACTGAAAAGGACACAGCACACTGAGCCAAATGCATTTGCAACGTGTCATTGGAATAAGCCTGGGAAAGTGGTTCTCTCGAGGGCTCTTTAGATACAAGTTATTTCAAATGCGGTCATTACATACATTTAACTAGCTGATGGAGCTTCAAAGCCAGCTTTGCCTGACACAGTCAGAATCGTTGGATAGTTCATCACTTTGTGGAACCCAAAGTTTTAACTTAAATATTAATTCTTGAAAATGGCGTTTTCTAGTTGTATAGCATGTCATGAGACTGGAATCCAGAGAGGTTATTTCTTTTTATTGATGTCAAACTTAAATTTTTGTTTTTGGCAAAATTATTCTTTACTGTAAAAATATAACTTCCTAACTTTACATCATGAATCCACTCTGAAGCTTAAATGTAAGGTATCTTTAAAAGTATGATTTAAAAAAGCAAGCCAAAACCCTGTTATGGGTTATTTAGTTTTCTTAAAACAAGTTCTCTAGCTAAATAAATTTATTCTATAGCTAGTACAATTACATAGAACACAGACTCATCTGAGCAGAAAATTTATTAGATCTTTTTTTGATTTGTGACTTTGGCAATGTCCTGAAATCAGCCAACCCTTAGCTTCATTTTGACTGATGCTTCTCACTTACAATCGCGTCATGAATACATCTTGATTTATCAGACAGCGTAGCTTACTTAGCCTAGCCTACCTTAAATGTGTTCAGAAGATTTATGTTAGCCTACGGTTGGGAAAAAAATCATTTAACCAAAGCGTATTTTATAATAAAGTGTTGACGATCTTGTGTAATTTATTGATACTGTGCCGAATGCATCTCACTTTTGCACCATCATAAAGTCAAATAATAGTTAAGTCAAATCATCATCAATTGGGGACCATCTGCATTTAACAGACACTCCAGAGTGTTAATAGGGAAAGATGTCTTTCTGCTTTCACTTAATCAAATTAATTAAATGCAATTCGCTCATTCATTCAACAAATATTTATTAAGCACCTACAATATGCCAGGCACTGTGCTGGGTGCTGGGGATACACTGTGAACAAGAGAGACACAGTCCCTGCCCTCAAGGAGCTTACAGTCTAGTGTTACACAGAAAGGTACACAGGCGAATACAGTGCAGCATGGAGTGCTGTGATGGGACACACTGAGAAGGGCACCTCGCTCAGGCTCAGAGACACGGGGTGGTGGGCAGTCAGGGAAATCTTTGCAGGGCACGTACAATTGAGTTTGAGTATTGAAGGATGAGTACAAGTTAGTCAGGGAAGGAGGACAGGGCAGAGTTGGAGACTGAGGACGTAGTTAGGCCGTGTTCCGTGTGCTGCTTTGCTGGCGGGAGAGGTCGGCCGGGAGCCAGAGAAGTCCTGGAAGAGACAGGCAGGGGCCAGCCAGGAAGGGACTCACTTGTTCAAGAGGGTGGGATTTTTTCTGAGGGAACTCTACGTGTGTGTCTATTAGATTTACACTTTTAAAGATGGCTCTCACTGCCCCAGAGAGATTGAAGGGGGGCGAGGGGTCCTGAAAGCTGAGGGAGGGAGATCACACCTTCACCTTTTCCAACTTTATTTCTACAGTGTCAGTCCCTGTGCTCTCTCCAGCCCACCTAGTTATACATTTTCCTTAAAGGGGCCACTGACATGCATGGCTTTGGGCCCCGCTCACCCATACAGCTCTTAATCCCACCCCCACTACCCGCTCTGTTAAGACTCAACTCATCCTTCACTGCTGGACTTGAAATCATCCTAACTTGTGCTTTCTGTCAAGATCTCTAAATACATGATTTTTATTTATTCAAATGAGCCAAACCTTCTTTTGAATCACATTAATTTAATTCATACATAAGGTAATTTTTATAAATAAACACAGGGATGATTTTCTTTGCAACATCCAGTTGAAAACAAGGACCAATTCTTCACTTGTCGTCTACCCTAGACTATTAGTAGCGCCTTCAAATGATTTGAAGGGAACACTGCGAATGGGGAGCAGACCAAGAGACACATAATTTTATGCAGCAAAATACAGTCAAGTAAAATTTCAATACACAATTACAGGGTATGTTGCTGTTAGGACAGTGATTCATCCCCCGACTGCAAAACTCTATCTTTGACATTTAAATGTGCTAATGAGACAAAGATCTGAAAAAGAGGGTAGCTCAATATGCAAACCTAACAAGGCTGGCGACATTTCCCGATATGACCCCCCATGTGACTTCCACAATTCCTTGTCGAGTTTATAATTTCTCAAAAAACTTTTATAATGATAAGGGGAAAAAAAAAACCCTTTAAGCTCTGTAGGTATTATAAGAACATCTGTTGTTTTATTCTTTTTGGTGGGTACAAAAGCCACAATTTCGTACACGGAACAGGATTATAAATACTCCGGTAACGTGAGCGCCCCGGGGTCTCTTTCGAGTCGACGCTGCATCTGCAGACGCTGCAGACCGGCGATTTAACGCGCTTTCCTTCCTTGGGTTCCTCTTCCTGGTGGTGAGACGGATACACTCTGTGAACCGACTCAGGCGACAGAGTGAAGGTTACTGCAAACGAGATGACCAACAACTTTTATAAAAAAAAGTCTCTAGAGTTTATTACAGTGATGGCATTTATATCAATTATTATTGCAATGTATTGTTCCCTAAGATGGTTAGAAAAAAGAATCGTGTTGTCCTCTACTGGGTTTATGTCAGTTAAAAAGCAAGCATGTTTCAGGATTGGTCGTCTCCGAAGTCAGTGTAAATCCTTCCTTTTTAAGTGTTTTCCCCGCAGGATTTCCATGTGTGTTTATTATTTCTTTTCTCACAGTTTAGTCGCTGTGGCTGGACATTCCTGCACCGACCAGGGGTGTTGGAGACGCGGGTAGCAAGTTCACAGACTTCGAGGGCTATTTTTTCCCTTCGGGTGAAGACAAAGGCCTTTCCGAGCAAGAATTTCAGTTTAATGCGCTACCTCGCAAAGTCCGATTAGTTTTGAAGTCCCCTCGAGGGAAATTGGTTGCTGTTAATACACCCATCCCAGCTTCCCCCCACCCGCTCCCCGAAAAAACCTAACTTGTGAGTTTTCCTGATACAAATCTGAGCTGGGTTTCCGAGCTGAGCTCATGCACTCGGGTCCTGGGCTGCGGCTCCACAGTCTCCGACACCGTTTGATTAAGGCACGCGATTGTGTTTTTGGTTTTCAGGGCAGGTCCGAGGCGATGACCGCCAGCCCCGCGCCGGGCCTGACCGCGGCCCCGGCGTGCACGGCCTTGGGGCAGTCGGGCGTCAGCACGCGGCCGTTCTCCCCCACGCTCCCGGTGATGGACAGCCTGGCTTTGTTTCTTATGGCTTCAGAAAAGGTCAGCTGGGGGCATGGAAAGAAACAGAAAGAACGCGAGTGTTACCATATTTCTGCCGCTTCTCTGAAACAGGGCACAGCAAACACCGAAATATCAGGAAGTAGACATCTGCATTTTTTCCCCCATTTTCTCTGGGTCTGTGAAAACTGCTTATCCAGGGGAAGAAGAGCCTCCCTACTCTGAAGCACGAATCAGGCTAGGCTCGTGGGCCTCTGGCTGAGCGCTAATTCCCCAGGTAGGATAGTGAGTGGTGTTTGGCGATCCGTGCAGGAAACGTCTTTTAACTCTCTGCACTCCACTCCCTGGCACTGGATGGGCTGGAAAGCTCCTTTGTGTTTGAAAACATGCTTTAAATGTTTTCTGTAAAAATATGTCTTCTTTACAGCGCGAGAATTAGACTCTTAAAATTGTGGCCAATTGCCTGGACAGACTATCTGATGTAGACTAGTCGTGACAGACGTGCCTGCCTGTCTAACACAGACCTAGCCACAGACACTTCCATCCATTCACACCACTTAGAGACAAGATCCAGAGCAGCACAGTTAGTGACATACAGTTCCCGCTAGGCCTATCCTGGAAGGGAAAACACGTGTTTTAAGAATTGTATTTAAAGGGGCTGAGGATGAGAGGGGACTGAACGGATGATCTTCAATGGCCAACTTCCCATACTGAGGGTAAGGGGTCAAGTCTCTGAAATCATTCAATCCCTGCTGCGTGTCGTATTAGGTAGCAGATAATAATATCACACGCAGGAGAAATAGGCAGTGTTACTGTAGAAATCTAATCTAATAGTTACTGTTCATTCATTGTTTTAAAATTCTTTCTAGTACCTGAGTTCTAACATTAATTCAAGTGGAAAATAAGGTAATGGAAATATTTTCTAACTTTGTTATAACTTTTGATCAGAACTCTTTCACAGCTTATAATGTATTTTAATTCCCTGTTGTGAATTTATGTTCACCTAATTCTTGAGGAGGAAATCCCATCCCTTTATTTATTCTGCCCTGGTACTTAAATATTAGAATGATTATATATTCAACAATAAAGTTAATATTAGATAAAAGACTGTTAAGAGTAATAATGTTTAGAGATCAGTTACCTTGATAACTTCAGAAAGTTGAAGTCAAATTGCTAGTAATGACATATCTATGATAAAAACCAAGGTCAATTTCATAGTTCAGTTTTAGGAAACAGTCTCAAAAAATAATACTTATCTCCATAATCAGAACTCAGTATATAGTCTTTATAAAAAGGTTGATAGCTTTTATATTTAGAAATCATTGAAATATAATGAGCATTTTAAGGAAAAACAACACTTCTACCTGACTATCTTTAATTAGTCTTTTGCAATCAAAATTCTTCTGACTCTCGGCTCGGCGCCTATAGCTCAACCGGC
>NW_003852595.1:2053363-2060632 GCF_000181295.1 Otolemur garnettii | reverse complement strand
AAAAAAAAAAAAAGAAGACAACGAAATATTGTAATACAATTAATAAAATCATTGTGAGTTTTATAAAGCATTTTCAGAAAGCTTTTGCCATAAAATCTATTTTTTTTGTCCTCTCTTTTCTAGATTGTTTTTGTCAGGAAAAGAAAACTTCCAAATCTTGAACAATTCCAGGTATTTTCAAATAACCACTCCCCTTTTATAGGTTAATACAAATGAGCATATTAGTTAATCTTTGACAACTTCTTATTTTCTCTTTAAAACTGTTCTGGTATTTTAACTTCTTATACTTTCTACTTTTTCCATAAAATTCCATTCCTCTTCGCCTTGATGTCAACCTTACAGGCTCCTTAAGCTGGAAACTTCTCATCATATCCCATACGAGTGGTCTGTGCTTGGTTGGATGTTGGGGCTAATGGCTGTGATCTTAATTGTAATTCTCCTGAGGGAGGGTCACTTTTAACTAGTCACTGTATTCTATGGTGGATTAAAGGTTTCAGGGTGTGTTTTGGGAATCTGGGGACAATACTATCTAAATTGCCAAACATTGGTATCATTATATCATTAAAATATTTGAAAGTTTTCCTCTAATTTGAGAGTAAAACAAAAACTCCTTACTCTTCTCAACAGCACAGATTATTTCATTTACCCTGAATGCCATTGTTTTTTGAAGAGTCAGATGGATGGATATTAATGTTCTCCTTTTTCTGAGATCTATTGTCTTCAAAGCTCTATTCTACCTGTAAAGGCAATTCATGTGATGGACTTTAAGGTCAGGTTCTGACTCCAAATACATGTTCGTGGTATGTTTACAGCCTAGGAATTTATATTTCTTTTAATAACATCCCAGAACTTTGTAATGAATGAGGATACTTGAATTTTTTCCTAAAATTTTCCAATATTTTTCTTTGCTTTCCCACTCTTGGACCTTTGTGGATAGTTGAAGTGCCTTGGTTATGCCAAAGAAAAGTCAGTTTTAATGAACTGGTAACAGAACTTTTAAAAGACATTTTATAAACTTTATCTCAGAATGCAGTCCAAATAATTGGCTCTGAAACCTCAAATATTGTTTTTCTCAGTCTGGGAAAAATTCACCTCAATTCTGTAGGCATTAAGATGAAAGCATCCCGGTAATGGCCAAGACCCTTTCACATCATCCCAGTCTGTTGACATGCTCAGAATGTTTTGATCTGAGTGAATTGAGGGTTTAGTTCCTAATTCTTTTTCACAAAATTAGGAAAGAACTCTTGTGGGATTATTTACTTGAAGTTATACTCAGTCATTGATTTCTAGATTATAGATAAAGCAATTAGAATGATCTTAATAAAAAAGGGATGGCTTGCGTTCTTTGTTTTAAGATACTAACAAGTACTTCAATACTATTATATAAATAAATAGCAAAATCAAGCATGTTTACCTGGCATATAGCCTCAGATGTACATCTTATTAAAATTATATCACGTTTTTGACTTCAGGGTACATTGTGCACCGACTGTCTTTTGTAGGTTCAAAGACTCATTTATCACTGTAATCAGACCGAGCAGCCTGTTCAGTTGGCTATTCTATGTAATTTTAGAAAATGGGTTTTGGAGACCTGATTTTAGGAAGAACAATAACAGATCCTTTCAGATTGTATTTTAAAACCACTTTCAAGCATTAGAGCAAAAAGGAGTGGGCATTTAGATTTTTTCAAAAAATGATCTCTGTTTCCTGTATTTCACTGAAGGCTTACAATTTTTTATTGTGACACTATGAGAGGATGTAAGTAAGTGGGACTGATCTGGCTTTGCTTAAAAGCAATGGAAAGGGGGGAAAAAGTTCGTAATAACGCCCTGAAATTTTTGTCTTGTACTGCACCTCTTTCATAGGACACAAACATTGCTGACATCTTTGATGGAGAAGCTGCTTTAATGCCTAAAATGCCTTTTTACCTTAGTGATACCTTGAGCGTAAAAGTTGAATTTGATCGGATAAGTATGACTTGTAGTCAGAATTCTGAAAATCATTCTTCCCTAAAGGTCTGTCTCCAGGACGACTGTCAGATGAACAATGGGGTTTCCTGCTTCAGAACAAATTAGGACAGGGGCCCAAATTCCTTAAGCACATACTTTGTGCCTTAGAGTTTTGACATGTGTCGTTTCTCAGGAAACTGTGTGCCCTTTTCAAAAATAGGCAACTGTCTAGATTTTGATCATTTGATAGAGATTTTTGTGCTTATTTTGTTAGCACCTAGCTTAAAATTGGATTGTTACAGAGAACATTTGTGTGATGTATGTGAAAGGAAGCTCAGATCTTTGTTTCCAATTTTCCCCCCAATTTCAGGTTTAAATCATTTCTCAGAGCAATTCTATTTTCTTTTGGTCTTTCTGCCCCTTGCAATGCAGATATCTATTGGCAACATAAAGTTTCAAACGGTACATCTGCAGCCAAAGAAAACCGAACCACTTTGCACTGTGTTTTCAAAAATTATAAAGCTCTACTCAGAAGCAAGCAATACCACCGCCGGACAGACAGGCACGACACGGGGCTCACAGGATGCACCCCCACTCGCTGGAGCAGGCCCTAAGTCCTACCCCTAAATTTTAATACTTTCGGTTCCATATACGTTGTAACCTTCTCTATAGGTTGCTAAATTCTGGGTATTCTGCGAGGAAGTTGGGTTAAAAGTCTGTGCACTCTTTGCCACCTTCATTCTCTTCGCTTCTGCCCTGGACTTGTAACAGAATTCTATCAAAGCCACCAGCATGGCCAAGCCCAAGCCGCCAACCAGAATGTAGAAGACGCCTGCGACGTTGCTCAGGCTCAAGGCACTCGTCTTGTCCTAGAGGGAGAAAGACATTTCCGTTAACTGCAGAAATGTCACATCCAGAGAATAACAGAACACAAGAAATTCAAAATGCCAATTAAAGGCTTAATTTAATCTGAAGTTATTTACAAGTGTAAGTCACTGATATAAGTTTGTGGATTAAATATAAAGCCCATGGCTCTTAGGAGAAGTGAAATTATAATGATTACCAATAAATTGCATGTAATTACATTCAATAAAATCTGTAACATTTTATCATTATTAAAGACTCAATGAAAACTATACTTAGGCATATATAAGCATTTATATATTCACGTAGGTTGGCAGAAGTGAGCTTATTAATGTTAAGTTGAAAATGACCTGTTTAAGATCCATTTATATGGGAAAAGGGACCTCTTTTGGGCTTTGCTTCCATTAAAACATACTTTTAATGTTTGAGATTTCTCTTGAATAAACCTAACTCCACATTTCCTATTTGAGGAACTAAGGGTCTTTAAGGTAGTAGTTTCACATTTTGTTCATCATTACTTTAACAAATACATGCAAATAGTGTGCTAGCGTACACACCATGTGTTCTTTCAGTTGTATTTATAAGGGAAAACTCATGAAAAATGTCACTTTTACGTATTATATACTATTTAGAAATAATTATACATGTATAACACATAGGTGTTAAACACATTTTTAAGGTAACTTTTAAAAATACATAAATTACTGTGGTCAGTTGAAAAATAAATTACTTATGTACAGCCAAATTTATAATTATTTTTATTGATTTAAAAATACAATTCCATTCACTCTTTAAAAATGCTTAATTAATATCTTAGACATACTATTTTTCAGAGCTTCACATACATATTATCTCATAATAAATCTAGACTAGTCAAGCATATGATGGAAGATATTAAAATTATAACAAGAATCAAAATTTTTCGTAAATACTAAGTAGGTTTATTATATAACAGTATAACAAAAAAGTATTTTGGTAAACTTCCTGAAGGATATCGTGTGGCTATCATCTTCTCAGGGGTATTTTTTGTACAAAATGTGATTCAGACCCTTAAATAGCTTTATTATTAGGAGAGTGTTTAATTACAAAGATGCAATATCTACACTGTCGGTGTGGTAATGACCTCAGCTAACTAGTCCAAAAATTTTAGGGTAACTTCATTTTAAAAATAATCATGCCTTAAGTATTTATGTTTCTCTTACTTTGTATCAGAATTTGAAATAACTGTTACATTATCCGGCCAAGCTTGTCTCATTCCACTCTGGTTTAAAGGCAGACAGAAGTGATTAAAGTATAGGGACAAAGGTCTGAATAGGCCTCCATTAGCCTTACTTTGTCACCTTAAATCAGTTCAGGCTGTCCTGTTTAAAACAGTCACTTGTTTAACTTGTTTTCTTTCTATAAGAAAATACAGAAAAAAATAAAAGATGATTCCAAGAATCTTCAATTATGGCTCTCAACCACTGTTACTACATTATATTAATTTGTATAGGTAGGTAATAAACTTGTGATTTTTTTTCTTTAGAATAAAAAAATAACTATGTTTAGGTTATTTTCATTTGTACTCAGTGAATTAGGCCTACAGTTTTCTGCATTTTTTAAAAAAGGATTTATGATTGAGATATCTTAGAAATTGAGGATATTATCCATAAACATTGACTTATAAAGCAATTTCAGTTGGGGGAACAGAATTGGAAGCTTCACTCTGTTTACCTGTCAGCATGGAGACGTAACAGGGCTTCTTCAAACAAAAGTGGAATGCTTGGCAATTTAGTGAGAAAAGACAACTTGTGAATAGGCATTTCTTTATTATTTAGAACCTTCTTTTTCTCCGTTACTACTAATCAATTTCCTGTTTCCTATTTTGAGAATATGTTAGTTCTTTAAATAATATGATTTGCTTCCAGAAAAAAAAAAAAGCCTAACCATAAAACACTACTTTTATTAGTGGTACGTAAGTTTTAGAATAATACAAGGAATTTTATTATTTTATAGATTTTTGCAGTTAATTTAAGTTTATTTGAAAGCTTTAATATTGGGGAGCAGGTTGTAATTTCCCTAAAAGTCAGTCCTTTTGTTTGAAATTTATGACATTAACATTTAATTTAGGCCGTGGCTGAGTGTCTAGAGAAGTGTTCAGTTTCTATTGTTTCCAGATACTTTAAACATTTTTACTTTTATTTTTTTTCTTGAGACAGAGTCTCACTACTTTTGCCAATTGCTCCCGTTTACTGCTCTGTGAACACAAGAGGAGGCCCCGAGCTGCAGACTGACCTTGCTTCCAGAGTCCTTGGGTCCACATTCACCTTTATCGTACCACCATTTGTTTTTCAGCTTGTCTAAGACGCCTGCCTCACTGAGTTTCAAAACGGCAAGGTTTACAGGAGTTCTTCACGTGGAAAATAACATAAATAACATTATATATGTTATTTTATGTTATTCAAATAAAACTACATTAGAATCGCATGGCAAAGTGACAGAGCAGAGGCCACAGTAGGCATTATGTCTCGTGCTGTAGGCCCAGGTTTAGACTCAGACATAAAACTGGGGCCTGCTCCATCGCTTTAGGTAACAGGCACATACTGCTCGGGAGGATTTGTAAACAAAAGGTATGCAATTACTGTGAATCCAAAACTATTGGCTCGGTGAATTTCTCAAACATGTACCATTTTCCCCATGTAACTGTGGAGCCCATTCAAAATCTAGAAGCTTCTCTTTTTTATTTTCCCTTTCAAAACTAAAGAAGTGGCAGCAGTTTGACAGACTTCCACAGAAGCTACAGAGGACTGTTTCATTTTTTGCACGTATTCAGCTAGTGGGATTTTACTTTATGCTATAAATGCATGTCTACAGGGTGCTTAAGTCTAGCTCTGCAAAGCCTTTTAAACACGTCTAGGCAAATCATATTAGCCTATATTGCTGTTTTTGAATGAGGTGAGCTGGGAGGAGGAAGACTCAGTGTGGAATAAAAGAGGAAAATGAAAGCAGAGAGTCTCTCTCAAGTTTCTTCCAGAAGGGACACTTGAAGGCAAAATCGTGGACTCGCTGAAGCTGCCTTGGCTCACTTCTCTGCCTTCTGAAGTTGTGCTTTCCCCCAGCCCCTTTCCTCTTTATCCTGTCTGCTGTTCACTTCAGCAGCTGGGTGTTAGGGAGCAAAATTAGATTAGCATTTAAAATACAAGGGATTTGTTATTAACCATACTTAATGTTCAAATGATGGAATATCAGAACAAAGAATTCATTATTAACAGAGTCCCTCTCCAAGGCCGGCCTCCCTTCATGGTTTTTGTTTAACTGTTTCCTGTTTCAGATGCATATTTTCTGTCCTAATCCCTTTATTCTTGGATTATTTTTCCTGGCTGTGATAGAAGGGAATAGATCATTTGTATAACATATCCAAGGCCACAATGGGGTGTATTCTTCAAAGTGCCAAATTAAATACCCAGAATTGTGTGATCAAATATAATTCCTAGAGAAAATACTATCTGGTAATCATACTTTCATATGAATATCCACTTTCTCGAGTTTGCATATTATATATATGTATGTACATATATATATATAAAGAATAAAGTATAAAGAAAACAGATGAAAATTTTGTAGTTATTAAGTTTTCTGGGTGATTCATGCTTACAGACATTACCAAATTTTTCACAAAAACATAGCTCACATAAAAATGGTCATAAAAATCTGCATATTGTTTATGTTTAGACTAAACCCTATTAGATTTATATCGAAGGGAGAATAAGTGGTAACCCTTGCAGGCAATGTTTTAAATAGGTTCGTTGTAAACTAATATTGCATGAATGTCTTATGATGAGACTGAAAGGACCACATTGCAATTATATGTATTAACACTATCAAAGGATTGAGTTTTCAAACAATATGTACCTCCCAGATTACGCCTTTCTGTTTTAATTTATTTCATTTAAGAGGTGGGACCCTGCTCCTCATATCTTTTGAGAAATTTTTATGTTTCAGTGGGAAGACTCTTGGCGAGGGCAGCCATGGTCACAACATGGGAATGGCTGTCAGGTGAGCAGGTGCTAGTTATGGCCAGCCCTTGAGGGGTGACGGGGAGGCTCCCACAGGGATGCCAAATGCTTCACTGTTGATTATGTTATATCATAAGGTCCTGGATGGAAAAGATAATGGACTCTTTTTCTACACTGGTGCTGGCGCATTGTCCCATTAAAGCACAAGTTAAAAAATTTGCTGCTGAATGGGAGCTTGGAGGAGTGCGGCCACCCTGCTCAGGGCACAGTCCCGTGAGTGACAGATGAGTCACTTGCATCTGAAGAGGAACATTGTCATGTGTGGTACAGGCACCAACTGCCATGTTCCCCCTTTTGTTAGATGAATCACTGTTAGGACAGTTAGTTTTCTCCTACTAAAGGATTCCGTATGTGAAAACCAGGTAAGTCAGGGGCTCAGCACACTCACGCCGAGCTCTCTG
>NW_003852595.1:2046603-2052025 GCF_000181295.1 Otolemur garnettii | reverse complement strand
GCTCCCCCTGCACTGAATTGGCAGCGTTTCTCTCTCTGTTGGTTTCACCCTCAACAAAGGCTTCAGAGTCAGCTGCACCCCCAAGTCAGTACTTTTCCTCATTTTATCTCTTTTGCTGACGTTCAGGCCAAATTGGGGGGGCGGGTAAGATAAGTTTACAGAGACAATCGGTCACCTGAAGCAGGTACAGAATAAAACACAAAAGCAACACCTGCCTCCCCGTGATGGACCCCGATTAGCACAAACTACTAAGCTGGGTCAGACCATTCAAATGTCGTCTTCTGTCACAAACTCAGCCTCAGTATCATTAACATTGAGATTGCAATGACCTATTCTCTTGGTGATAAACCTTATACCTTGAATTTATTTCTGTGTTTTTGGATAAAAACAAAATTTCTGATGGAAAAATAGAATGGAACATACTGTAATTTCATTTTAGGAGAGCATTTTATGTTAATTTTTGTAACATTTTGGGAAACTACTTGTTACAGTTTGAAGTAACATTCATTCTAAGGCATTAGAATGTCCACATGTGGTGGACAACATAACTGTAATAACAAGCAGTTTGGTTTTAGAAACTACAAGATTAGGTTCATATTAATTCTTTGGGACAATAAATATTTGCTGAGTATCTATATAAACCAAACAGTGTGTTGGATACAAGTTGATTAAATCTGACTGAGTTGCACAATCCATTAAATAAATTAAAAGTTATTTTTCTTATGTAGATTTTTCCAATATATGTACATTTCTGTTATGGTTGTTTGTTTTTTTTTTCTGGAAATAGTCTTTAATGTGCCCTCAAATGGGACCCCATTATTTATATTTGTAGAAAATTTTATCTGTAAGGCAGGGTTATATTTCTCTTATATTTCTGATAAAAATAAAAACTTGGCAAACCAAATTTTTCTAACTGAGTAGAATATCTTTGTTTTTATTTTCTCTGCATCTATTCTAGGACATTTTCTGGTATTTCCAATTTGTATGGAGGAATGCTATTAGTGTAAACTTGAAAATTTTTCTCTGCCTACATGTACATATATGTGCATATTTATTTATTACATGTTTATGACAATTAAGAAAATTCCAGGCCAGTCACAGCTCCCATCTGCAAAATATGTAACAAGTTCATACCCCTTAAGATGGTGCCAAGAATTCAGGCCAAGTTTCCCCTTCTTCCCCCGCAGTAGGGCTGGCTGTTAGATGGGGCTATAACGGGGTACAATGAGCTCAATTTGAAGGCTTTTTAAATCAGAGTCTAGGAAAGGCATTGGCAACCTTCCTGACAGCTACTCCCTGAAAACAAAGCATCGTTTTGTGGGCTAGGTGGCTAAGTTTGGGGATTTATAGCCCAATTAAGAACCTGAAGGATTTAGACAATTTTCTAGACTTTAAAACAAAGAGGAGGATATATACTTTAAATTTTTCATTGCTCTTACATACCAACTGATGGTAATTGGTTAGAATTTTCCCATCTGTGGATTTTCTTTGTCTACAAACACTGACATAGTGAAGAAGGTTCTGCAACCCTAGTTAATATTAATATACGTGTTTACTGTCTACCCCACTTTTCTTTAGACACTGCTTAGAAATTAAAGAACAAACATTATTTTATGAAACTGCAAAATGATATAAATGAAGATCAGGCTGAGTTGATCTTGTTTCAGTAGCCTGGTTGTTCTGCAATTTGATCCATTTATGAAAAGCAACACATGTCTAGTTTGTATGACTGTCTTTGCCTTGTTATTTAACTGTAACAGAAGCCTGAGCGTCTAAGATGGAGAACACGGCCGGTTGGTGCTCTGACAGGTCTTGGGGAGTGGAGTTATTGCTGTTGGGGGGTCAGGAAGGCTAAACAGACTTCCCTCTCTGTGCTGCCCCTCTCCTCTCTAAATTGCTCTTTCAGAAACTTGCGTCCCTTCTTACTTTCCAAAACTGAGGTTCATAGGACTGGAATGTCTGAGCCACAGCCTCTTCAAAGCCAGAGATTTTCGGTAACAATTTTCATGAGGTTTGTTAGTGTGTCATCAAGTTAATAATGGTTGCAAATATTTTTGTGTTGACAGTAATTGCATACTTGAGATTGTGAGGGGACTTGGCTAAGAGTTGCCTGGTTCTAGTGCGTCCAACCCGGAGGTCTCCCAGCAGATGCACCGATTACTTCACATACTGTTTACCCGCTTTTGGTGACATTGAGGCTAACCTTGGAGTCACCTCCCCCGCTGCCACATTCTCCTTTGTCGTACCACCATTTGTTTTTCAATTTGTCCAAGAGGCCTTGTTCATTCAGTTTTAAAACTGCGAGGTTAACAGCATTTCTTGAAACGATAAAACATATTTTGTAAGAAACTGCACAGCTGTTAAGATATGAGAAGGAATGAGGGCTTAAGCTCTTTCATAAGCTTCTCCCAGACGCTAAATAAACCTCTCATTTTGCCTTCCTGCGTCCCCTTCCACCAGAGTCCGAACCAAAGGCAATTGGTAACTAATTTCAAATGTATTAAACATGCAGTATTTGGTGCTGGTCACTTTTACAGTTCATTTATTGTCCAGTAATGATGATGATCTCATCATCAACCAATTACATGCTTGTTTTTTTTTTTTTTTTTTGTGAAACAGTAATAAACTTGAATTTGCTAGAAATTAAGAAAGAATTGTATGCTAAAATTCCTTTGCCTCTAAGAACGTCAAAAACTCAAGAGAGACTGTAATGAAAATTCATTCCCATAAGGAAAAACAAAATGAAAATTCATTCCCATGAGGAAAAACGAAATGGCATAAATAAACCACCAAACCAGCCACTGATTTTTGTGTAATGATTTCCTGACAACCAAGAGTCTGGCTTAATTATTATTCCCTTAGTTATTTAGTTTAGTTTGTTTGCTTGTTTGAGTTCAGTGGTCCTGGACTCTGGGACTTCCACGTGGCTTCAGTTAAGGGGCTGGCAGTCACAGGGTAGTTGAGGGAGAGCAGCAGAAGGTTTTATATCTAAATTTTGTGTTGCCTCTTAAAGGCATGAGATGCTATTTTGGAATTAGGATCCGATGTCCAATTTAACTATTTAAATTCCTATAATTAAACCCTGGGAAGTCATGCTGGTGGGATGTGGGCTTTGCAAACAAACACTCTAGATTAGATTGCTCCAGGTGTATCTCTAGAAGGAAACGGGGTGGGGGGTGGGGGGGCATATTCTAACTCTTCTCCAAAAGGATTAAGGACAAGTGTCACAGGCTTTTGGCTCCCAGGCATTTGGTTTCTTTCCTGAAAGAAAAGTTACAGTTTTTCAATGACTCATTAACTCTTTCAAGAGATTTTTCCATTATTTAATGAAATTTCTGTGAAATCTAAGGAGTGGATTATATATTGAGGAAATTTAGTATGGTTTAGGTTATGCTATTTAATAAACACTGAGTTTGGTGATTATTTAATGCAAATCAAATATAGATAAAATTAAACAAAACCATATTAACAAATAGCACTTGAACACTGATTTGCAAGTAAAGTGACTTTTAGCTGACTAATAAAACTGTTGAATATTTTACCATTAATCAGCTGATTAAAGTGGTTTTTTTCCCTCTTAAGAAGTGTGGATAATATTCAAAACAAGGTGCGTTTTCAGTGTTGTGAGGGTCTGATCCAGTTGGAGAGTAAACAGTTCTCATAAGTAAAACACATAATTTGGGAGTATTAACTCTTCTGACAGGTTGCAACATGCTAATTAAATAATTAGCTGTTCCTATATTTTCAAGTAAATGCAATTAGGGGTGTAAAATAGTTCATATATTTTCTAAAGTGAATAGGAGTAGGTTATCTGTTTAACAACCAAAAGGAACAGATTGAAATGTAGGAATGAATAAATATTCAGGCAAGATAGAGACGTCTATTACAAAATTTCTGCTCGGAGAAAGGGATTATTTTAACTTCTTTTGTGTCTATAAGAAAATAAATTTTTCTTTTAAAAAATTAAAGCTAAGAACTAAAATTTCTAGTTTGGAAAAAATTGTTTTTCTACTCCACAATGTTTTAGATTTAAGCATTCATACTAGATTTTTAAAAATGAGGTGGCATTCCAATCATTTTATATGTTGTTTTAAGAACATTCTTTTGATAAAACTGAAATCATTTCATGAGAGGGTTATTTAACGGGTTATTAGCCATATCCAAAGACAGTTTCACAGCACAAAAGAAAACAAAAAAGCAAAATAACGGAATGAATAAGGAGGAAAAAAAAAGATTTTATGTTGAGAAAATCGTTTGGAATCAAGCTGTCTACCAAATTATTTTATGACATTGGCTTTCTAATACCATCCGTAGGCCATGTAAAAACAGCTCAGTTTCACACTGCTCTCTCTGTGTGAGTACACACATGCTTTGCTGATATTATATATTTGACCAGTAGATAAGTCAGTTCACAATAAATCCATGTTTGTCATCCTTCCAGAAACCAGTTGTCCCTCAGTAAAGTTGACTTAATACTGTCAGATACGAAATTCACATTTCTTTAGTGATGCAGGGTAGAAGGTACTTTGTAATCAGTATTTGGAGACAGTATTTAATATTTCAAGATTCCTTTGCATGTTAAAAATGACTTATTTTCTACAATTATCTGACTACAGATATAATTTCCTTATTTCTTGAGTTTAGCTCTAAAGGCCTCCTTGGCTCACTATTTAAGCTTTAACATAAGCCACACATACAATGACCATTTGGATATCTATTCTGTTTTATGGAATGAATCACTTTTACATGTTATTAATAATAATACTAATAAGTGTAAAATGACTTTTAAAAATGTATAAAGTTTCTTCACTCATTTTACTAGACAGGATTGAAAAATGCTTTTTATCTCGCCAAGAAGAGAAGGAAGCCTAGAGAAGTGATATCTACAGTGAGCAAGGCTAAGGAAGTTCCAAGAAGTCAGATGAACGAGGGGCACGGAAGGGGCAGGCTTTGCTGAACAAGTTTCATCATTGTTTTGAAACCCCCTTCAAACATTTCAGATACAGACTCAAAATCATTGTTGGAAACGCCTCCTGGTTATAAGGGATGTTTCTGACCTGAATAAGCATCAGAGATGCCGTAGAACTGATCTCTAGAGTAGGTAAGAGATAGAAGAAAAATATTATGAGATATTTCTTGTATTAGTATTCCTTTTATCGTGTTAAATGAAGCGTTTACAGAATCAAGTCAATTAAAATAGACTGCTTCCCATCTAAAAATGGAAGGGAAGGAAGAAACAGTGAGTGCTTTTGCTGGGTGTGTTCTGAGTAGACGCTTCATCAGGTGCGTATGATGGAGAACAGGTGGGTTGACAAGGACCTTCCATAGACTGAAACAGGACCCAGGGGCTTGACAAGGACCTTCCACGGACTGAAACAACAGGACCCAGGGGCTTGACAAGGACCTTCCACGGACTGAAACA
>NW_003852595.1:2037128-2046583 GCF_000181295.1 Otolemur garnettii | reverse complement strand
AAGGACCTTCCACGGACTGAAACAGGACCCAGGGGCTTGACAAGGACCTTCCATGGACTGAAACAGGACCCAGGGGCTTGACAAGGACCTTCCACAGACTGAAACAGGACCCAGGTAACTTATTGTCCTTTGCTTTTTATTTCCTCAGGGGAAGTCAAGGTAAGAAAAACTTCTCCAAATAGTTTTTCTCACAGTGGTGAGATGATGGGGAATTTGATTTAGAGCAGGAATAAAAATGCTCGCCTGGTCAAGTTACAGGATGTTTGGAAGACTTCCAAAAGTTTTTATTCTTGGAATCTCCTCAGTTGAGTTAGATTATGAATATCCTCACTGCTCTATCATCTAGGATTCATTTTCTGTCAATGAGAATTATTGAAATGCCACATTAAAAGAAGCTTTAGAATGGAAACTACCATGTAAACTTTTTTCATTTATTAATTTTGGGTCAGTTAATACAGGGCAGAGTAAAGTGTTCTTGCAAAAAGCGTAATTCAGGCTGAGTCATTTATCTCTTACTCTCTACCCTTTTGTGAATAACTTGTCATGGATTTCTATGGATTCGGATATACCTTTGAGCTGACTTTTCTGCCTTACCCATTATATTTACTTCTTGACTCTGTTTCTTACAGGATAACTTCTCTGTTGGTGAGGTATTAACATATGCACCTGAGGAAGCGTCTACCTCGGAAAATGGGGCAAATTGTAAACATTTTTTCATGCTTTTCTAGATTTCTAAATATTACTGTAAAGGACTGATGATATAAATCCTTAGATCCCGCATGATATTCAGGGCACATATAGTTTGTAGAATAAATAACTTGCAATATTATCTTTAGTCTGGTTAAAATGCATCCAATTCCATCTTACTAGGATGAACGTTTTATTGTTGGCTATTGATGTCAGTAGGGTATGGACTGCATGCATTTTATCTGCCATAACTACCATACAATGATACTAGTACTTCCTTATCCTCATAAGAAGACATCGATTAGTCACACAGTTGAATATGCCTAATCTGAAAATCTAAAATCCAAAATGGTCCAAAATCTGGAAGTTTCTGAGTGAAATGATGCTCAAAGGAAATGCTCAGTTTGGATTTGGGATTTTGGGATAAGGAATGCTGAACATGTGAGTATGATGCACATATTCCAACACTGGGAGAAAATGTATGGCTAGAGATACATGTGAGGTCCCAGGCATTCTGGATCAGGGATATTCAACCTGCACCTGCCTGAGAAAGCGTCCATGATTTTAGGCTGCTGATCTTCTTCCCCGAGCTCTATTCGGGCTATACTCTCTAGAAGTTTCAAATACCAAGTGTGAAAATGACTGGAATATTTACCTGAATGCAGCTAGGAATTTTTTTCATAGTCTTCAATAAATCTGAATATACTTCTGAAAAACTTTAAAAATTATATGACTCAATAAGAAAATGTGTAAAGAAACAGAATATTCTTTTAAATCAGCAAAGGAAATCAAACTAATGTGAATTAAAGGAATGCAAATTCAATTCTTGCTTTAATACTGGGAAAGATAAAAGTCAGGAAAATGTCCAACATGGTCAAGTATTTAATAAGATGGGCATTCTCGTAAATTGATTATAGAATTAAAAACTGGAAAAAATAATTTGGCTTTATAGAAGAAAAGCTTTAAAACAATTCTTACCCTTGATCCAATTACTCCCCTCTGGGGAATCAATTTTAAGAAATTAATCAAAGACATTACCAAAATAATTTATGATAAATCTCATTGTATATTTATATAACAAAACAGTGAGAGCACTCTCCATATCCTAAGAAAGAGAGATTATGTAGATTTCGGTCCACACCAGTAGTTCCTGAACTTGATTTGAATATCAGAACTACTTATTATACAGAGATGCTCTGATCTAACCCTGCTGGATCAGATTCTTCTAGATCGGGGGCACCATATGTTACTAATCTCCTGAGGTGACAGTATTAATAAATACAAATAATTCATATGTTATCTGGTCATTAAAATGTTATGTAGCCATGAAAAACTTTAAAGGACAAGGAGAAATGAATGTAGTATAATGTTGAGAGAAAAAAGAAATTTGTATATTCACTGTGATTTCAGTATGAGAATCATATATACTTAATGAAAACATTTGGAAAAAAAACAATACAAGAAGTTAATGTTTCTGTGTGCGTGTGTGGGGGATTGTGATTGATTTGCATTGTATTTGTGATTGTTTTTAGAGAGACTGAGGTCTCGCTATTTTGATCAGGCTGGCCTCAACTTCCCCCAAGCTATCCTTCCTCCTCGGCCTTCTGAGCAGCTAGAAATATGGGTGCCAGCCATCTTATTCAGCTTCTGTTTGTTTTTATGTTTCCTGACACACTTCAAATTTTCTATAATGTGCTTTAATAGTAAATAAAAAACAAACAAAAGTGCTTTCAGTTATCATATAATGCCTTTCAGAATTGTTTGATTCAAGCCAAAATATAAATTCTATCTTGGATCAAATTAAATTTGAGGAAGAGGCAGAATCTAGGAGTTATTCTTTAGCATCTCAGAAAAATATCCATTGCTCCTGATTACGGGGTTTGCCTTGGCCCACTTGTCACAGGCTGGAGGACATGTGATGTGTTTGGCCTCTACAAAGCTCTACTTTGCAGGAATAGGTCAGGCATCAATTAGCAGACACACCCCATCAGGTCAGAGCTGCAGGATGTTAATAGAACTCCCAGGGTCTTGGAGAGAAGACTTGCTGTTTCACACATACTTACTTTGACAAGGTGAGTTTTTTCCCTGAGGCCAAATTAAATGAATTGACTGTGAATAGGATTGAATCCTGCTAAGTGGGCCATTTAAAAAAGAAAAAGTATATATCTCTGTTTTTAGAGAAAGAGATTCTATGTTCTTTCCCAAACATGCATTTCACACCCTAAGAAAAAGTCTTTTGGGGGGATTGCTTTTTGGAGGAATTTAAATAATGCAATTTGTTTTTATCTTCCCCTATACTACATATTCACTATATTCCTTTCTTGAAATAAAATTAAAATTCTAGATCGGAAAACTCCTCTGATTTAAAGTTCATTATGTAGTATATACGTACATATATGCATGTTCACGCGCGCACACACACACACACACTCGGTGGCCATAAAGTTTGTGTGGAATTTAAAATATTGTGCAATTTCAAACTGCACACGAACTTTATGGCCACCCTGTACACACACACACACACACACACACACACACACACACTGACATTTTTGCAGCACCACTCTAACAAGAGTAATTTCATGGAACATGAATAATAGCTGACTCTGTCTAGCCTGTTCTGTTATTAACTGGCGGCTGCACTCTCAGTACTGTCCTAGTTGCATGTAGGAAGGCACATTCCATGTAGCAAGGTGAGGGAGAAAGGGGTGACTGTCACATGGGATTTGTTTTTTATATTTTAATTAATGATGTCACCCAAATAAAGTTAGGGGGAGCAAGTTAACAGAAACGCTGAGAATTTACAATAAACTCCAGAATGTTGCATAAAATCAATGAATAACCTATTGAAAAAAATAGCTATTTATTAGGAAGCTATTTATAAAATATAAAAAGTAAGTAAAAATCAGTAGGTTGTCACATGATAAGGCGTGAAGAGCTAAGTACGCGTGTCCTTAAGGAAAGGATCTGCTTTCACAGCCCCCCCTTCCTCAGCTGTCCGCCCTGCACGGTATCCGTCCTCAGACTATCAACGCTCCACTAAGTTTTCAATTTAACTTATAGCTGTGCTATTACTTTTCTTCTCAGATTATTCCTTCCAGTAGAGAAGCACAAGGCTCTTTTTGGCTCTTTTCTGCTTCACTGGATTTGTGCACTCATTTCCAAAGGCAGAATCTGGGCTAAATTGCTATACATCTATCTGGAAAAAGTTTTTAGAGAAGATACTAAGTTTTCACTCCAGTTTGCTTATGCAATGACAAGTAAGATTAGCATAAAATGGCAGCACTGATAAATATTTGTTTATTGTTCCTAAGCAATCAGGAATCGATCAATTGTTTAATATTTAAAAATTAAGGGGGAACATTTTTGTTGAGTGAAAAGACAATTCAGACCCAGCATGATTTTTTTGAGCATTTGGAAACCACCTGGACGAGGAGGAAGTTGGTGTCTTTGCTCTGGGTTTGGATAACAGACAGGTGATTAAGTCAGCATGGATGCCTCATAACACACGTTTCCTACTCCAACTTTAGTCAGAAAAAACTGAATAAACTAAGTAGACACTGGACTAAATTCCAGCAATCGTCTCTAAATCTCCTGGTCTTTGGAATTTGCATGCCTAATTCCTATTTGAGAACTCGGTCTGAGGATCGTTATCCTTCAGGAAACTTTGTGATTTTTGTTAGCTGGGCATTGGGATAGATGAGGATTTTAATTATATTTTTAGTGTTGAGTATTGTTTTAGGCAATCTTTACAAATATTTCATGCCATATGGCATCATGATTTTAGGTCACAGAGTAGAATTTTCTAACCTGTGTTGAATGATGGACCCTTTTTTGAATCTGATGAAAGCTCTGGATACTTTCTCAGGAAAAATGCACAGATAGACAAAACCACTGACTGGCATACAGTTTTAGGAAGTTCACAGACCTTGGAAAGGCAGTCATAACATGGCTCAAAAAATCTGTTTTAGATTATAATATGTATTTTAAAATTGATTAGTGATAACTTTCAAGTATGTCTACTGAAGGGAAGAGAATAAGAACACTTCTATGATGCATGGTGGCTTAGAATTTTTACAGAGAAGAGGTTTTAAGATTGTGATTTGTCAAGAAGGAATTTCCAGGGTATTGGCCTCAATCTGTGATCTTTCCACAAACACATAATGTGTGGGACATTTTTAAAGACTATGTGAAACTGATAAAAACTTAAAAAAAAACTATGGAAAGATGTATAATTTGACAGAATTCAATTATTCATTTAAATAACATAAATTTCACTTTATGTGTGGTGGCCTAGGGGTATTATTTGAGATTACAAGTGAGAAAGTCCCTACCCCAAGCCATGCCCTGGCTGTTATCACCACCCATGACCACATCATACAAAAGAGATTTGTTTCAAGATAGGACCACTGCTACCTACATTGTGAAGGGCCTCAAGTTATCTCTGATATCATCTATTTTTCAAGTTCTGATCATTATTCTTCTAGAGGAAATTTACTTTATTACTAAAGTAAAGTAAATTTCAAAAATATAAGCACTGGTCTCTCATACCAACAGCATGTGAGCAGTTCAGTAGGAGTGCCTTTCCTGCGGGGGCCCGGTCTGGACCATGATTTGCTGTGTGGACTTTGCCCCTACCCGTGACTTAGAATTCCTTCATATCCTTATGATTTCTGGCATTCTGAACCACTCCATGGACCATGGATCATATATACTTTCCATACTTTGGAGACTCCTAAAAACTTTCATTGATGGTTTTAAAGACATAATCCTAGAACATCTGAGTCAGAATATGGGTTAGAAAATCTCTCCAACTTCCCTGTTTTACAGATAGGGTCACTGAGGCCCAATCAAAGTTAGGTGACTTGTCCATCAAAGCCCAGCTAGGGCACAGGTCTTCTGCCTCCTGGTCCAGTGCTCTTTCCACAGTATTATAGTATCTTTGTTTCCTGTCATCACGTTTTCCTGAGTAGCTAAGCTATTTATTCATAATTTCTATGGCACTGTAAGGGAACTGCTTATTCCCCCATGAAGTTTAGCAGGTTTGGTATAGACCTGATTAAGCTTTGGAAACTATTTGACTCATAGATTCCCTGCATTAGTAAGACGGCAACTTTGGTCCTTGAATTGAGATAAAAACCTGAAAGGCAGGTGATCTTGTTAACTGAACTGATATACCCAAAATATCCAAAAAGGATGGATAGATGATTTTCTTTAAAAAGCAATACCAAGAATCTATATGAAGACTTGATTAACTGGAGGGTAACATTTATTTTCTCCCAAGGTTAAAATAAGATGTTTATTTTAACATATACAAAGTTCTTAATGATTGAGGTCCTAATCTTTGGGGATGTATAATCTCAGACCCCAAACAGCATCACAGGATGCTCTGGCATAATGAATCAGAAAATTTTATCCAGAAGGAACAGAACTGTAAAAACAAATGCTAAAATAACAAGGCCCAACCACAAAAACTCAATCTAATTTTTAAATTTTTATTTACCTTTCTTTCCTATAATCAATTAGTCATTGAGAACTGTTTTTCTGAAAAATGTCTCTCAATTTTTCCCCCCATTTCCATCACAATGGCATCGTCTTCATTAAAGCCTTGATCACCTGAGACCAGGTCCATGGCCTCCCTCAATCCACGCTCTGCTCCCTGGAATCAGAGTAATCTGGATTCTCTGCTTGTTTGTAGTGTTTTGTCAAAAACCTTCAGGGACTCCTCATTGTCTCTAGAATATTTTTCTAACTTTTCTGACATGAAAGGCTTCCCAACGATTCAGCTTACGTACCCTTCAAAAATATAATTTCATTACATCTTATTGAGCCAGATCCTGGGTCAAGTTCTTTATATTCTCATTGAATCCTTACAACAAACCTATTTTATAGAATTATATTTTCATTTTACAAACTAGGAAAGCAAGGCCTGAAGTTGCCAGGCTAGAAAATAGCAAAGGTAGAATTGGAACTTGGGTTTGTCTAACACTGAAGACAAATCTCTTAATCACACGAATCCCCAAGCAGCTCCTGTCTGACTTTAGCCAGGCTCGTTCCTGTCAAGCCCCAAAGATAGTTTTAGAATTGACTCCAAACTCACTAAGAGAACTTTCACCAGGAATTCCTTCTGCCCCTCCTCTTAGCCCAAGTTTCCTACCCCTGTCTAGTATTCACTCAGTGACTCAGTGACACTCAGTGATAATATATATCAACTAATACATGTGAACTTTCTTTCTGAGGTCTCCTTAGACTCTAGATTCCCTATGTCCTCTGCTTCCTTAGATTCTAACATCAATTATCTGAGGCACTCACATGTGCTTTGGCTCATCCATACTTCCCTATGTTATCTATGTACATTTTTTTCCTCCTTCTTGGAGGGCAGCAACCGTGCTTACTGGTACTTCCCACCATGCCCAGTCCCAGTGCAGGACCACAGTGTAGCTGGCATGCAGTGACTACATGAGAGTTGCTATCTAACCAAATTAGCTTCAGGGGCTATTTTGCCAACAACCCCCCAAAAGTGAAAGAATAGCGTTCTAGACAATGAAAGGGAGTCCGGCAACTATGGAAACTGACAGATTTGGGGACGATTTGCTATGAACTATGTTTTAAAACAAAAGACAAAGAAAAATGCTTCGAAACTTTTCATTAAATGTTTGCAAGAAAGACACAAAAATATTTTCATTGGCAGACACTTTGGTCTGTTTGTATGAAAACATAATCTACTAAAGTATTTCAGCGAGATTGCAGATAGCAAAAATAAGGGGTTACCAATTCACTTCGTGTAACCAGACTAGGAAAGAACACTCAGTGACAAAATCAGATACAACTTCGCCGTTAATGCCAAGGGGAATTTGATCCTCTCTCTAAACTTCAAGATAAAAATTGTCCATAGCTGTATTTTTATACATCAATTCTCAGCTATTTCAGGAGCCAGTAGAATACATCATCTCTGGAAAATGTTTCTGTTACTAAATTTACTACGTAGAATAGTATAATTCAGCTCATCTTAGAAGTTAAAAATTATACTTATTAACAGACACTAAATGATACGAAAAAGAAATAAATCACAGTTTGAACTTTCTTCTCTCAGAGTTTCAGATTCCCTAGCAGTCGGCCAGTATTTGCTCTTGTAAATTAAAATGTATTTTGATTGATCTTGTTCACCCATCTTATCTTTTGGCTTGGATTTTGGGTAGGTGAGGGAATAATAGAGAAGAATTATTAAAAATAGTGCTTCTTATAGAAATAGGGATTACAAGCTAATCAAAGGAGGCTGTCTGTACTTTCAAAGTTTAGGTCTGTATAGGGGGCTCGTAAGTAGGAAAGCATGCAGCTTTTCTGTTACTTTCTGAAAATAGTTGAAGCCTCAGAAGTGTCAGACCCTGGGTCTTTAAAGATTTTAAGTTCGTGTCATTTTAAACAAAGTTATAAAGCTGTGTATCTCGAGAGCAACAGGGCTCATAATCCTGTTTTAAAACACATATATTCTAATGCTCATTTTTTAAATCGAATTTGAAAAAAGTGACAAAAAGTTAAAGTTCTTAGAAATAGTTTCACCTACTTTATTTTGTTGTTAGTGTTAACACTAGAACACGGTCTTCGGGTTATTTGCTCCTTGTCAGAAGCTGGGTGTGTCTTAAGTTACCAGTTTGGACATGTCCATGAATTATATTTAATACACCTAATACATCAAGTGAAATTAATATAAATCAATGTGTTTCATTCCACAAAGCCACAAAACCAAAAAAATATTGTTCTCTTGCTGACTTCAAGTTATACAAAAGAGCTAAGTCACTGCAGAACCATCAGCAATTCTTCCCCTGAATAAGATTACCATAGAATATTTCATAAGAATTCAAAGTATACAACAAATCTTCCTGACAACTAATGCTCATGTAGACATCAAATTCTAACATATAAATAGTTCACTAAAAAATATTGCGACAATTTCTTTCTTTTGTATGATTGCTTAGGCAGATTCAGATGTCTGGCACCTTAAAATTTAGGAATAAATAAATCAAGAGTGAATAATGTGACTCAGATGTGTCCTGTACTTTTCACTGAAGGAGTCAGTAAATGAAAAAGTCATGGGTGGTGCCTGTGGCTCAGTGGGTAGGGCGCCAGCCCCATATACCAAGAGTGGTAGGTTCAAACCTGGCCCCAGCTAAACTGCAAGAAAAAAATAGCTGGGCATGGCGAGCGCCTGTAGTCCCAGCTACTCTGTAGGTTAAGGCAAGAGAATCACCTAAGCCTAAGAGTTGGAGGTTGCTGTGAGCTGTGACTCCACAGCACTCTACCGAGGGCAACAAAGTGAGACTTTGTCTAAAAAAAAGTCATGCTTGAGATTTTGGATCTGGTGATTATTACAATAAAATCATCTATAGAACAATATGTTGATATTAAAATACCTTTTCTATTTCATATGTGTAATTTTGTGTGTATTTCTAATGACACGACTACTATTGTTCCTGTCTAGGTGATAAGCGCCTCTAACAAACATCCTTCTGGAATGGTTTTTTTTTCATTAATAGATCCAACATCCAACTTTAAGGCTATGCCAGGCTTTTAATCATGTTTGTAATAATGATGACCATTTTCTGGCAACAAATTGCCTAAATTCTCATTCTTTCTGTACATTTTTTTTCTCCTTTCCTAAAATTTCCTTTTTCTTGAGCCCCAAGTGTTTTGGTTACCTGATCGAGCCTTTTTGGAAGGAAATGACGACAAAGAACTATTGCTGAGTGGGACATGGATGCTGGTCCCTG
>NW_003852595.1:2025751-2036957 GCF_000181295.1 Otolemur garnettii | reverse complement strand
GTGGGACATGGATGCTGGTCCCCTGCGTGGGCCGTGGGAGCCCACCTTCTCCTGAGTTCAAATTCTAGATGCTTTTCAAATTCTCACTTGTTTCTCTCCTTAGGTGGAGGTCTCCTTTATGGAATAACCAGCTTGAAGCAGCGTACCAAAGTCAGGAAATACTGATTTCCTATATGAAAAGGCCTGGGAAGAGGGTGTATCACGTGGAGAAATGACACTCCAGACACATTTCCTACTTTCCTTTTATTTTTCTAAACACCATGTTTATACAGTACCCTAAAAAAAACTCATCAAGTCTATACTTGATCAGATCAAAATTCTAGCCTGATAATATTTCCAAAATTTATCATTAAAAATATACCAATTTTTCTTTCATTAAAATGCTTTAAAAACACTTGGGAGTTTAGTTTTAATACGTCTGTGACCTCTTATCCATTGGATTGATTGGTAGAAACTATACGTTTTCTACCTATAGAGAAATTAACAGCTGATCACAGTTTCCTAAAGTCTCAGCTTTTGTGGGGCTGATATTTAATGATGATGGAAAACACAAATGCATTAGGATGTAACTGACAGGACTTAGTGAAGGTTTCTATTTTTTTCCTGCTATACCATTTATAAGTGGATGTTCAAGTAACTATTGTAAGTGACAAGTGTCAAGCTGGCTTCCTAATGTTGGTGGGTTAAAAAATAGAAATGTATAAAGAAAAAGTGGATTGAAAAATAGGTGGGGGAGGGGTTTCCTTCAAATGGATGGAACCCATTCTTTTGAAAGAAAACTCCCCTCTTACCTTGGTCCTGGAGCAGGTTAGTTCTCCTCTGTCCTCCTCCTAGGGGAGAAATACCCAAAGTTAAACAATAATAGAACATGGTCTTGTATTAAGGTCAAGTTCAATTCCGGCCAACCCCCTCTTCAGGTCTCACAGGACACTACCAACTGTCTGATATGCTGGGTCCTTCGCTGATTGAATTGAATTCAAAACCCATTTTAAGGATTAAGCCAAAGGGGAATGAACATTAGCTGTGCAAGAGGGAAAAAATTTTGTTTGCCTTTCGATCAGTCTGTCTTGTCAGAAAGCTCTTATAAATTGAAGGTTGGTCTGGAGTAGGGAATTCATATAAAGGCATTGCTTGAGTAACTGCATGGGCCGGAGTCAATAATGGAGGGTGTGGGGTGGGGCTCCACAGGGAGGAGGGGTGTGGTGCGGTGTTCTCCGCCATCTCCTTGATGCTCTTTTGTCTTTTGAGAGGAAAATGATAGTTCTACTAGCAAGACCATGTTTGGAGCAGTTCTAAATCGAATATGAACAATGATTATTATAAAAAAAAAAACATTCAAGGGTCTTTAGATGGGAAGGTTAGAATAAAGGTTGGGAAATGGATATTATCAAACACTATGTGCTTGTTTTATTTATCGGTTAGTAGGAAATAACCGATTGGATGAAGATGGGATTTTTTTTTTTTTTTTTAGACAGTGCCTCAAGCTGTCCCCCTGGGCAGAGTGCCATGGCATTACAGCTCACAGTAACCTCCAACTCCTGGGCTCAAGCGAGTCTCCTGCCTCCGCCTCCCAAGTAGCTGGGACCACAGGCACCCGCCACAACGCCTGGCTGTTTTTTTTGGTTGCAGCCATCATTGTTGTTTTGGCGGGTCCGGGCTGGGGATTCGAACCCGCCACCTTAGGTGTACGTGGCTGGCGCCTTAGCCGGTTGAGCCACAGGCGCCGAGCCGGATTTTTTTTTTTTAATATGTCTCTGTGTAGCTAGGACACCTTGTGTCTTTGGAGAGAAACAAGGCAACATGATGAAAAGGATATGGATCTGGGAATTTGACGGTAATAGGCTCCCTCCCACCTCTCTCACTATTCAGCTATTTGATCTGAGTTTCAGCAGCATCTTCCATCCAGATGGAGAAATCTGCATCACCCCCTAGGAGTTGCAGAGGTCCAGTTAGAAAATACAGTCACAAATGTTTCCTTGCTACATGGTAGCTTGTTATTACATTTTTATTTATAAAATCTCTGATATGGTCGTTTCTTAGTTTGGATTACTTTATCTCTTTCAAGGCGACTGACTAATTAACTGAGCTTCGAGTCAGTTCTTGGTCACCCTTTGGCATAATATCAGAGATGGTGGGTGATTGAGGCCCATGTAAAAACCAAATACCAGACAATCGATTGAATTCTGTGAGACGGGAAGGAGTGGAGACCGAGAAGGAGCCTGCACCCATACAAGATCATGTTGTATTGTTATTTAACTTTGGGTAACTTATTAAAATTCTTCATCAAGTAAAATGACATCAGGTGAGAAAATGGATGTACTTTGGAACCTTAGTTTGTACAAGCATATTCCAGAGACTTCAAAATAAGGAATGTTGTAATCATTATTCTAATGGCCACTATGAAAATGTGCAGGGAAAAAAACCACTATATAGCAGATACAATGTTATTCAATGACATCGTGTCTCCATCTATTACTGTTACCATTGATTTTGTGTTAGATTTATTGTATAAACTTACATGAACTTTAAAGTTTAATCCCCTTAAAGTTTCATGCATAGATATGACATAGTAAAATCCCACCATCTAACACATGTGGGTTTTCTCTGTCTTCTTCCTTGGGAAACTTAACTTCATTCACTATCATTAATGAGTATTCTAAAAATGGCTGTTTTCACAAACCAACCTTTTCTCTACTAAATGCAATAAAATAAAAAATATATATACAGAGAGAACATTTTCTGAAACAAGTACATGCAGAAGTTGTCAAGATGTGCTTAAAATGGAAATAAAAAGGAGTGAATTGCACTTTATGAAACACCTGCTTCATCCATGGAAGTCACTTACGTGACAGAGCTTTGAAGGAAATAGTTTTATATTTAGAAATGATCTGGGAGTCTATGAATAAGAACAGCTATCAGTACACTGCCTGGATTGAGTAAAATTACAGTGGCTGTGTGGTCTTCATGCTTCAGGGCATAAACTGATTGCTATTTGCAATAAAGAGAAAAATGAAAAAGAAATTAAGTAGTGCTGAAGTTGTTAGGGTTGTTATGTTGCCCTTAAAATACACCTTTTCAAGTATTTCATATTGAAACACCACAGGATACTACATTACATGGGCCATTAAAAAAAATCTTATCTAGATACGGAAATACAGGTTTTGTTCTGGAAAAGTCAAAACAAGTTCTTTTATATGTGTGTGTTTTATTTCTGCTGTTTCATTCCTCCTTCTACATAATCCAATGAATTTTGTCAGATTTGTACCTGCCCAAAGTTTGATGCCAGCATGTAATTTTAAATGATTGTTTACACAGGCACACAAGGCCGATATTTATCTCTAGCTATGCTGGTTCTTACAGGGAAGTGCTCTCCTTAAACACATTTCCATTTCACAATGTATTCAGACTGCAATAAAAACAGCGATTTACTGAGGAAGTGGCTTATTTAATTGCAAAACCAGATGAGCTGCTGCGGAGGTTCTGAGAAGGAATTCTCCCCCAGTTTCGTTAAGTGTCTGCCACTTCAAAGAGGTATGAGAATTTTGGGGTTGTTTTGCCCAAGGTAGTCTAGGGTATAACTGAGAATCTCAGGCTGTCAAAGCGGGAACAGAGCCATCGCTGTTTCCAGGCTACGAATGTGAGGGTGCTGTTTACATTCTCACCTGTCTGATGTTGGGGCTCATTAGCCCATTTCCCCTCAACTCAGGGGACCAGTTTTAATTTTAAAATCGTTCTCTATGCTGACCAAAAATCTACTTCAATGTAATTTCTTTAACTCAATGAGTTTATCTAGTTTTTAATATAAATGAAATGATGGAGCTTGAACTCTAGATGAGTATTTCCAATCAAAATTACCAGTGTTGCCAAAACTGCAGCATGAAGGAATCACAGAAACTGCTTAGTAAGTCTTCAGATTAAACTATATTTATATTAAAAAGTCCTTTGTGGTTCTTTTTCCCATAAGAGCACTGGAGAGAGTCAGAAGATCTCATTTCTAAGCTCAGCTGGGGGACTGTGGGCAAGTCACTTAACACTGCTATCGTGATAGGCCTCCCTCTGAAATAAAACGACATCACACGGGGGTTAAAAAGTGGAAAAGACTATCTGTGGAAGCGGTTTGAAGGAAATACCCTGCACAGTAATGTTAGGGTTCAATACCAGTCAAATTTAAGCATAATCTTTTAAATGTGAACAAGTTAAAAAGAAAATTAAATGATATATTAACTGATTCTCTGGGCTATACAGTATTACAATTACGTTGTCATTTAATAGAAAGAAACTCTTCTTTTTTAATTAATACTATGAACCTTACTTTTTATTCTGGAAGATGATCTGAGGTCAACTTTTCTTGGGTTCTATTTGCTTTCATTGACCTCTAAATGAAAGCCAATGAAATAAAAGCCAATGGGTAAGAGGTTGTCTTGGGACTCTGGGTATTTAGTTTAATTTTTAGTTTCCTTATTTTTTGTTTTAAGTTTACTTTTTAATGCTAAAGGCACTAACAAGGAAAGACCACTTTACTTGATAATGCTTTTATGGTTTTTTGTGGTTCTAGTTGCAAATGGATGAAAAGAGGGGAGACTAGGGACCAGGAAGCTGAAGATGTCTTTTCTTAGTTACTAATAGGATTTTAGATGGTCACCACTTCAAAAAGGGACACTCAGAAGCTGCATATCTGCCAGCACCTCCTAAGAAACAACCAGGATTCTCCAGCAGCAGAGGCCCTGTAAGAAGCTCTCTCCAGTTTTCCTACGACCCTGTGTGTACTCAAGCAATGGTGGGCAGGGAACCAGATACTCTGACATCTCCTCTGAAAGTGAGAAGCTATTTCCGTTACATTTGTTTGATTGACTCTAATTTAATTCTTATTCTGGCTAACTGCCAAAGATTTAGCACATTACATTTTGAACATTTCTGTAAAAATTTATCTCTGGGATAATTTCTTCACTTAGAATTAAAAAAAAAAAATCTACGTAAAATCTGATTGATTCCAACATGACATGATATGGTTTCGTGTGGTCAGTGGTATTTAAAATGACAGTTTTACCCCCTCTCTCAGGATTGTACACTTTGAAAGGCAGAGTTGATGCTGAGGATTTTTTCTGCCTTTAATTTTTCTTACTTTTTGAATGATGTGATTCAAAAGCAGTATATTTAAATGGTTGCACACACTTTTTGGAAGTATATTTCACTCTGTGAGTATCTCTTAATAACACTTTCTAGATTTTCAGAAAGTACGGAATCTGTCCATCTAAAAGAAACTACTTTCAATCACGGAAGGGACTTGTCTGATATTAAGGATAAGCAGTGTACACAATATTCCTAACTTCTGTTAATATAATTATTATTTACAAACTGTTCTCATAATCCTATAACGCCTGTTCCTGAGAAGTCTGGGGATGAGGCCGGCTGAGTAATTTTGACAACTGAATGGTGGGTGATCTTGAGTCCAGGTATTCCTGGCTACTTCCAATATTGCCTATTTGTGGCAGTTGTCTTATATGTGTATTATTTCATTCTAACAACAGATTTATTAAACTGATTTTCTTTGAAGGGGAAGCAAACATTAAAATAAATGAGCTATCGTTTCTTATTTCTGGCTAAATTAAAATACAATATAATTCTAAACCAGAGGTATTACTATTTTCTAGCTCATTCTAATATCTACCAAAGTATTTATCTTTCTCTTCTTAAATCTGAATCATAAACTAGTCCCATCTTGGCTGATAATATCTTCAGAGACAAAAGGGAGCTAATAATGTCTGAAGTTGTGCGTGAGTGGTTTCTTATATGCTATGCTGAAACGAAGAGGTACATTTCATTTTTGTAGAAAACCATTATTCACTTATGATGTGCTAAGCCGATGTTTATCATTGGTATGAAACTGCATTAAAGCAGCATGATATAGAATTCTACACTGAGCAAACTGCTTCTCCATAATAAACAGCTTCATAGCATTCTATTATAGGCATTTTGGAGATTTATAGTAAACCTGATTATCATCACTCCCTCCCAACCCTGTGTTGTGTCTGTGTGTGTTTAAATCTTTTACATATCTAATTATTGCAAGTAGAAAGAGCCCCTTCCCATCACTCTCCTTTAGTCCTTCCCCTCACTACCTCCACACTCTCAGCTAAGAGGGCGCTGGTGCAGTAAGCGGTGGGAATCTACCATAGTGATTACACACACGCCCCTACCAACTGTTCTGAGTTCTGAGAGTCAGTTAACACTTACGATCTCTCTGAGAAATTTTAATGGTTCCTCCCTCTGCAACAGCCAGGGTGTCATTGTCCTGGCATCCTTTTCTTTAGGAAGGTAAGTCTGGAGAAGAAAATCTAACACAAATGATGTGTAACCAATAACAAAGCTTGTTATTTGACCTTCGCTGCTGTTCTGAGGATAAGTTAAGAACCACTCGTAAACTTCATCCACAGCACTGACTGCCTATAGAAGTGACGATCCTATAGCCTAAGGCCCTACAATGGAGAAAATTAATCTGCACAGCTGAAAAAAAACAAACCTTTTTTGGGGGGTTAGGGGGCAGAACATACATATTGGTTCAGAGAATGCTGAATTATGAGGAAGGAAATGGAGGTGAATTTCCCAGGAAGTGGACAGCTCTGATCTCCAAGTTCAGATCCACTTGGGGGACTTCTAAGGGAGAGGAAGCACCCCCGTCCACATGTCCAGCCCATACACATGTTGACTTTTTATCTTTGACCTGAATGCGCCATCGTGAAGGTGGCATGGAGTGGCTCGGTGTCCCTTCCCGCTCCAGGATGTCAACTCAAGCTTGCTAGACAGGCCCAGGAATGTTGACAGCCTCACATAACTTCTGTGGGGCAGGGGGGTTTCCTACTGCCTCAGTACAAATATTAGCAGTGTAAACAAGTACTGGGGCCACAACCAACACCCCTGATCCCTGTAAAAGCAGAGGCCGAAGGTCCCGGCAAGCTGGCACTGCCCCCTCCATGTCCTGGCCCTAGGACTCCTGGCTCCAGACGTTTCCCTTCCATCCTCCCTTTCCCCCCACCCCAGATCTTTTCTGTTAGAAAATCTTTTCAGATGCTTTGCTTTGACTAACTGGACTGTATTTTCTCACCCTGTGCCTCCTTCTGGATTTCAGCCCCCCCACCAGGGTCCCTGGGTATATCCCCCGCCCCGTCCTACAGCTTCACAGCTTTAGTTCCAGAAAACCCATATCTGGGGCTCCAACCCCACCACAGAAAGGGAGGTCCCAACGCACAGAAACCCTCAAGCACGGGCTTTGCTGCTCCTCTCCCTCTGCTTAGCCTCCATCACTAGTGTGGAAGCCGCTTCTGGAGACCGTTCCTTTCCCTGGGGTGATCTGTAAAAACGAGCCACATGACATGGAGCCTGTGTGGCCACATGACAGGTGCGAAGAGCAAACACCTCAGTTTGTTCCTGATGTAGGGTCAGTGGAGGCACAGATTCTCCCCACATTTACTCCATCTCAGATTAGGGACTGTGACCTCAAGCACAGGTTCTGTTTCTGAAGTACAGTTGGCAGGTGTAGGTCAAGGTCGCCCGCCTTGGGCGTGCAGGGTCTGTGCTCACGGTAGTTATATATTGTTGCTGAATCAATTTGAATCGCATGGGACATAGACACTGTTTGTGGAGATTCTTTATAACATTTGCTGATAAGACAGGTGTGTGGAGCTCAATACAACAGTTAGGAATTCTCATTTTCCCTAGAACTGTCAGAATGGAGATTCAGTCTTAGTGCTCTCCTCAAATCTCGTAAAGAAACTAAGATTTTGTATCCAATGTACACAGCCCTATTATGAAATTAATTTATAGTTCTCAAATGAAAGCTACAACCTAATTCTAGCCCAAGAATATGAGGAGGGGGTGGGGGAGGGGAGGGGATAAGGGCGGATGGGTCGTGGGAGGGTGACTGGAAAGATCACCTATATGGTCTGTCTAACAAGGGTACAAGTGAACTTTTCTAGAACTAGAGTATAAAAGTTTTAACACAATAACTAAGTAAATGACACAAAGTCTATGTTAACCAGTTTGATGAAAATATTTCAAATTGTATATGAAAACACTACACTGTACCCCATGTTTGCATTAATGTATATAGCTATCATTTAATAAAAAATAAAAAAAATAAATAAATAGACCTTTGGTGTTTACAAAAAAAAGAAACTAAGATTTTTGTGTAGCAGTTTTGTCTTGTTAAATTTGATCCTTTTTGAAGTGGTAGAAACTAAAATGGCTACAAATTACCCATTTCCTCAGGAAAGTCACTAAAATACAATTTCTAGTGTAGCGCTGAGAACAAAGGGCTAAACGTTGAATTTAGAAACTTCTACCTGCTGTCACCTAAAACTTCCTGACACATTCTCACTGGGAGTCCACCCATCCAGTGATCATTCTCTGAGCGAACTGACAGATCTAGGGAAAATAATTTCAGCATTTTAATTTTTTCTTTTTTACTAATGAGAAAAATGGCAAACATACATAATGCCTGGTCAGTCTTAAAGAAATGCAGAAAAAAGGCAATCTTTGTTTCCTCTTCATGGGGAGCTATGATTTAGTCATCTTCTAATTACAGGAAATATATTATTCTTATTTAATTAAATACAAATATAGAATTTAAAGTGGCTGTGGGAAGTTTTCCATACCCTACTGCAGTCAGCGTCTAGAAAGAGAGGGCAGAGCATAGGAATTCTACTGTGTAGCTATTTTCTCCTGGGATAAGTGCAGCAGTGAAACCCTTACCTTGTGACATCTTTGTCTGAGAACGTGAAGTGCTCGGTGTGTACAGTAAACACCAGCATCCCTAATAGCAAACTGGGTAGCTGCTTAAGCACACTGCAGTGAGGGATATTTCTATGTGTGCACGTGTGTCTGTGTATTAAGATCAGGATCAGCTGATTTTTGTTACATATATTGGTCTCACCCTTACCTTAACAGACCCTATTCCAAAATATAATAGAACTACCCAAATTAAGGTATCTGTAGCATCTTTTTTTTTTTTTTTGGAGTTTTTGGCTGGGGCTGGGTTTGAACCCGTCACCTCTAGCATATGGGGCTGGCGCCCTACTCCTTTGAGCCACAGGTGCCACCCTGTAGCATCTTTTAACACATATGGCATTAAGAAAAATGAAAGATATTCATAAATAAAAATACATTTCTTTTAATAATAGTTAAAATTTTGAACAGTCCCATATTTCGTGTACTAATCACTATGACTCACTTCTAGAGGACATGTGAAGCGTCTGTCATCTGAGACCCGGGGACGCTCAGTCTAGGCCTTAATTTCCACACTTGTACATTTTTCTAGTGTCTACATCAAGTCCTAGCAATTGCCATGTTTCTGATATCAAAAATGGACGACAGCTTTATTCTCACACCCAACATCCAGCAAACTCCTTTCTTCCAAACCTTCCAAGTGCACTCGAGCTAGTGCATAAGTACGTCTCACACGCTGTACGTGTGAAAGTGGTTCCTTTGGCATTACAGCTTTGTACATGAATTTGAATAGTAAGTTTGATACCTCTGCCCCAACAAATTCTCCAAATTAGACAAAATATAATTTGGCCTACAGAGAACTGTACCCACCCTGATACAGATCTAGGCTTGGGCCAAGTGTCCTTTGAGACCAGTGATTTTGTTAAATATTGAAACAAGTCCAATGAAAGATGCTGCATTCTAATTCCCATTCTTAGTACTTCTTCCCCCGCCATGCTCCTGCTGCTGAGCTCTGAGTTGCCAGTTGTAAAGTAAGTGTGATGTGTCTGGTTTCAAAAGATCAGTTCTTGTCGCTATGGGTTCCTGAAGCCGGACATTGCCAAGTCCAGCTGGGCCTCATTTTTCCAGATCTTACTCACTGGCACAAGTTCTACTGGAATTGCTTTTGTCTGAAGCATTATTATTATTATTATTGAGACAGAATACTTGTTGTATTTTAGACATGGTCCCACAAACATCTTTAGAGAAGGCAAAGTTTAGGTGGGAATTATCACTGGTCAATAAGAAAGTATAGGACACTATGGTTTTGAACTTGGCTCCACAAATTAGGCCAAGTACATAAACCCTGATGGAGACCCGAGGAGAATCTTCAGATATGAGGTATTTACAGAGGCTAGAGTCTAGTCTAGCTGCTAGACGCTGGGAATATCTTTAAAAGGGGAATTCTCATCTAACAGCTGCTTAAAAGTAAATCTATATCAGCCAAAATATGATTCACTCTGAGGAACCTTTAACAGGTCTATATATTGCATAGTAAAGTGAACAGTATGGTAATCTATTATGCTATAGATAATATAGTGAAGTTGATAGCATTTTGATAGTAAGATACACGACTTTGCTATGAATATTATAGTATGGTAAATACCTCTACCCTGTACTACAGCACATTTGTAAAGCTGATAGTGCTGGCAGTAAAGTCAAAGTAAACACACTTCCACTTGCATCTAAACCTTACTTTCCATTGCAATGCCATCTAAAACGTATATTTTAAAATAACCTTTAAAAATTTCTTCGCCAAAGAAAGCCTTTCACAATGGTTTTTGGATCGCCATGGGTACTGGAAAAGGGAGGAGGAGGGAGGCTGTGGCATTGATGAAAGTATAAACAGTTATGGTGTATTTGGAAAGAAAATTCAGGATAAGAACACCGTTGCTATATCTGGCATGATTGTGTCACCTAAAAAGGGAAGAATCTGCATCAAAGTGAAATAAACCAACAACTTCTGGGCATCGTCACTGGTAAGTGATAAATCAGCCAGTGGTTTCACATTGTGTACGTCCAGAAAATACTAGTCCGAGTAAAGTCTCTAAGGAGTAAAGAGCTGTGTCTTAGTCCTTACTGGACAGGCAGGTGCTGGTCATCAGCACTGGCTGATTTTATCCCAGTCACAGACACACGCTCTGTTACGGTTGTTAAAGATCCAAGTCTTGCCGTCCATCTGACTATGCATCCTACACTCTTCCTCTTTTCCGTGACATTTATTCTGAAAATGTGAAGCACTTTGAACAAAGAGCAAGATCTGAAACTTTCAAACCCCTTAGACCAAAGGAACCTAGCCAGTCATTGAGTGCGTTCTCTGGTTACGCTCACAAAGAAGGAAAGATTACTGTTTCCTCTTTCTTAAAATCTCACTTTGCCTAATGAATCAAAACAGCAGAGTGTTTGAGAAAGCCATTGTTAATGACAATGACATACTCAAGTCTCA
>NW_003852595.1:2023912-2025704 GCF_000181295.1 Otolemur garnettii | reverse complement strand
CACCCCAAGAAAACGGACTTAAATCTCTATTGAACCGAATGAGACAAAGAGATTTCAAAGACACTTGATACAGGCATGGACTTTGGGATCTTGCTTTGATGAATGCAGATATTTTTGAATTTGCTTCTCCTGATGAATCAATTGCACAGAAGATGCCTATTAGTCCATCTCTATATAAGTTTGCCTCATTTAAAACAGAAGAACCCTGGTCGAATAAGACAGGATTTAAGCTTAATGAGCCTCCTGCTCAGATGGCTGGGGGCTGGGGAGAGAGGAGGGTGGGGGTCAGGTGAATGCTGTTTAGCCTTCAGCGCCCTTCCAGCGTTCTCAAAGACAGAACAAAATGACTGTGGTTTTGGCATGCAGGGGCCAGCTTGCTCAGGAAATTGTGGCATGTATAAAACAAAGCACATAAACAAACTCCCCATCCAGGAAGCTGAGCTGAACAATTGCCTCATTAACCAGATTCGCGGATGGACAGGAAAGAGGGGGAAGCCAATGGCTGGTCATTATACAGTTCCAGACAGATGAAGCCCTTCAGCTTCTCCCCAAACAATCCCTGTAGTGTGGAGTTGACAAAGTGGCACATTTAAGAGGGAGCTCTCTTGCCATCAATGGGAGTCAGGCGTGCCCATATCTGAGTGCCAACTGCAGTCCCTGGAGCGCGACTTTATCAGGAGACACAAGACAGAAGCCAAGGCAGCTACGTCCAGAGAGAATTAATTAAGAGCAAAATGTGGTCATAGTCTAACGCTGCTCCACGGCCCAGCCACCACTGCTGTACTCCTCCTATTTCTTTTACACTAAGATGTTCCTACAACTATGACTGCAACAGAGGTTTGTTTGCTACTTGGCTTCATTGAAACAACACAGTTTTCATATTGTATCATATAAACATCAAAGACCAAATATCTTAAAGCCAGTTTAAGTTTCTAAGTGGTTGAGATTTTTAGGGGTAGACTGTTATTGTAGACAATTGATTAGTTTGGCTCTCTCTGGGCACAGTTCCCCAGTTTCACGTGGGGTACATGTGCAAATAAACCTGATTTCAGAATTGCTAAAGTCCAGACCCGAATTTGTCTTTACTGGCTAGTTTTGTTCTATCTTCATTTAAACATGTCCCTTGTGTATTACACTATAAACCCCTCACTAATTATTAAGTGTTGCTTGCAAACACAAAATACTGGTTCCACAGCACCCTTTCCAGCAATGGTATTTGCTTTTTTATATTCTCAACCCTTCCCCCCACCCACCAGACATACCAAAGCACATTGCAGTTCCCTTTTTGAAACCAATGAAAACAATCATGTAATTTTGATATTGTTTTCATTTGGTCTGGGCAATAGTACAGGTCTCATTACCTTCATTTTTCAATGGCTTACCAGAGACATCATTTTTCAAGACCAGGTTCTTGGTTAAGTCCTTTAGCAAAGATCCTGATTTCCTCTTGGTTCTGTGTTTTATAGAAACCTCTCCTGAGCAGCACCAAGACCATAGTAATTTGTCAGTCATCACTTTCGATGGGGTCTGGTCCCATCAGCTCAATAGCAGCCTTTATTGCTTAAGGAAAATAGGAAATTCTGCCTCCTGGACATAAACATGTGAATTTTTCTATGTCCAGGATTTAAAAGATGAAAAGGGCAGATTTAACCAATATTTCCATAAGAATGAAAGTGCACGGGGTATAACTATCTGCTCATGAATCACATTTCAGGGGCTACCTGTAGGCCTCTTTGGATCGTTTTTGGGTCTAATTTTACAGATCTTACTTACACCACACCCCCTTGGAAAC
>NW_003852595.1:2020817-2023824 GCF_000181295.1 Otolemur garnettii | reverse complement strand
CTCATCCAACCTCAGGAAAATCTAAAATAGAATGATGCCATAAGAAATAAATATTGAAATGGAAAAAAAAAAGTGATTGGCTAAGAAGAGGTTGATTTCTTCTTACTCAGAAATTAGTGGCCAGGCATAATTAAAAAAAATGATAAAATGTAGAATTGTTATGGACAGAATGATAGCATAGATTTTGGTGGCCAAAAAAGGTTGATGAGCTATGGAAGCAAATGTTACCCATGTTGTAGGCCCACTGGAAGCAGCTAGTGTTCAACCACTGTGGTTTTTATATGGCCTTCAAAGATAAATGTCAAGTATAATTAATTATTCTAAAAATTAAAAAAAAATTACCTGATTGTTGGTCAAAAATATGAAATGGGGAAAAGAAAATAAACAGACATACCATGTTCACACACAAAACAAAACAACTCTCTCAGGGACATCAGGGAAGGTGGAATACTATAACAACACATGTTATATTGTTATACTATCCCACCCACCTTAATGAGGAACCCTTGGGCGTTGCTACTCCATAGCCTTTCGAATCCAGATTGCCTCCCACTTTCATCGTGTCACACGGCTTTCGCTGCTCAATGTATTCATTCATAGTGGACTCCAGGAGAAAGGCAAATTTGCCCTTGGATTTGCGGACGCGAGCTACTCCCTCAGCTGTGGTCCTCGTGAACACTGATGGCTCTGCTGACCGCATGTAGGTCCACATCTTTTCATACACTGCTATTTTTGATCTCTGGAGGAAATTGAAATTAAATATAGGAAAGAAGGGAACAACATGTTAATATTGCCTGAACCAAGATCATGATAAAGCCTTTAGTATCTTTCCAGTGTCCTCTCCCTCCAATTTGCCATTGGTAACTAACAGTAACATTACTCTCTTCAAACTGGAAAACCACCTTTCCAAACTATTTAAGGAAATCATTGAAATACCACAGACATCTAAAGTGGTATGTGAAGAAGCCTGCACTGCACCCCCTGCCATAGCAGTTATGGTACTAAGCCGCTTAAATTGCGTATTATTGTTCTGTTAATGTAGAATGACATGAAGTTGAACAGTTAGTTATGTCACTTTCATAGTCAACCTGAAAAGGACCAGATAAGAACTGATTTCATGTTTATGAAATTTCCTTTCATACTGTATTTGAGTCTTAACAAATAAACAGCTATTTTATTTTTATCTTTTTCCCATCCCTCAGTGTTTTAAAAAATTTCATTCTAATAAGATGTATACAGAAGCGCACTCAGTATCAAGTCAGTAATTGAACACCACAGGAGGAGGTGAAATCTGCTATAATTTACAAACTGAATATCTGTAACATAAGAATCAAACTCTAGCTTGGTCAAAACATTTTAGACTTTTTCTAACAAAATCTCCAAATAGAACATATATTGAACTTTAAACAGAAATGATTCCTATTTTCCCACTCTATATTTTAGAGAGCTAGTCATGTTAATCCCCAGACTCCATCCAAGAAACTTATTTATGCTGGGAGAATAGGAACTGAAGACCCCATTGCTGGCAAGGGAAATACCCCCCTAAAAATAGAAAAATTAAAAAGTAAGCTGAGCAAGTCAGAACAAAGAAAAGTCAGCTACTTTACACTGAAGCTTGCCACTGCTAGCAAGCTTCCTGCCTTTTCTGAAATTCTAGCCTGTTGTGGATACAGCTTAAAAACCCCCCTGCTGGGTCTGTGAGCAATCTGAGGAAAAATGGTCATAGAAGAGGCTATAACAAAGACCTAGAAAGATAACTGCTTAGTAAACAGGCAAAGCAGATACCCATTCTGGAGATTTGCATTTGCCTGGGGCAGTGACCAAGGGAGCAGCTCGACCCCTGAGATCTGAGCAGAAGAGCTTATATCCCTTACCGCAGAGGAAGATCCTCTGTGATGGTGATGGGAGGAAAATGCCTCCCTCCCACAGATCCCTCAGAGGAGATTAATGCTGGGGTGTTTTACTCCACAGAGAACTAGCGGAGTTTAACACCTTCCTAGAAATCTGTGTGTGTGATCTCAGGCCGGAGCCTCTCCCAATACCAATACAAGGCTCCGATTTCAGATTTCTTAAGGTTATCCTTAAGGTTAATAATAATAACAATAGGAGCTGATGGGATCAATCTGAGAAACTGCTGGTGTCTTTGTTCCCTCCCTCATTTCACCCTCTGGGCAAATAGACTTTAATAAAAGCAGAGTGGGGCAAACACTCTGGGCCCTTGCTGGACTCTCACAATGGGCAATGGACCCCTGAGCTCCCACCTTTATTTCTACTCTGTGTCTCATGTCTCTTTCTTTACTGTTGCTTCTAACTCTGTATTTCTTCAGTCGGTCACTGCCAGTTTCCACAGGTCTCAGCAGACCCTCCTCTTGGTGTGGGACCCTGACGACTTCTCTTTGGAAATCACTTCTGTCGACCGACCTTGGCTCTACCGCTTTACTCCCACCAGGTCCTTTGCTGGTTTCCGCATTCACTTGACACTTTGTTTTTGTTCACACACACATTTTTAATGTACAAATATATCCAAAAGAATCCAGATGTCCCCAAAAGATGTATTTAATAAGACAGAAAGGCCTGGATCCTGTTTAATAATGTAATGATACACACAGACTTTGCCTGGTGTGATTGTATTTGTTAAACAACAAGGTGCTCACATTTTGTAATGAAAGGCAATGGAGAGGCCGTTCGCCTACTTAGGTCTGTGTGTGAGGCCCAATCCCAAGTAGCAGGTACACTTATTTGCACTGAGCTTCCTTTGTTTACCGGAACATAGATTCGATAAGAAGCACTTTTTCCTTAATCAGCAAAATGACGTGAATAGCAAACTTAAGAGTACACATATTTGGACAAAATTTTTTCAAGTTTTGTGCAAAGAAATTGACAAAAGTATTATTCAAAACTTTGGTTCTATAAGATGAGAAATTAGTAATCAATAAACCTAATTAATAAACCATGTGATTGATACACTGAACATCAAAGAAAAAGATACTCATGGCAATGTGTATTC
>NW_003852595.1:2018822-2020148 GCF_000181295.1 Otolemur garnettii | reverse complement strand
CGGCACTCTACCCAGGGGGATAGCTTAAGGCTCTGTCTCAAAAAAAAAAAAAAAAAAAAAAGAAAATTGAACACCAATTCTTCAGTTCAGATGTGTTCATTCTAGTTTATTCCATTTATGAAAACAGAACCAGGACAGACACGTCCTTGGATTCAGATCTGCCGACTGGGAACACCGTGCCGGCCTCATTCACTCCGTCTCTCCAGTGGAGCTCTGCTCTAGAGAATTAACTCTGCCACTACCCAGTGAGTTCTAAAAAATAGAAACTCTCTGCATCACTTGGTATAGATTGTCCTTCAATATCTCTTCTGATAATTTCAAATTTAGAGAAGTGTTTGCAGACAACATCCTTTGCATGTACAACCATTTTTTAATATACGTATGATTTGCTTTGAGAATTTGCAGAACCCTGCATTGTATACCTCACTACATTGAAATAAAGTCAATGCAAATATTGTTTTCAGTGAATAGTTTTTGAAAAATTTTAAGAATATGAGAAACATGCAAATTACTCGCTAATTTTCCTATTATAATTAAGTAGTTTATTAAGGAACCGAGTAGTTAAATAAAACCAACATAGCAAAATGGAAAAGAGTATTTTTAGCTCTTAGTACTTATAGAAATCATTTAAGTATAGAATGAAGTATAATGTTAAATTATTCCTTTATAAAATATGAAGTATGTTAAGGCCACTAGTATTTTTTTTAACAGTCAATGCCTATAATACTCATGTGAGGAAAATTACTGCTGCATTTGTTTGAAATATTGAATTATGTATAACTTAAATGTAAAAAAAGTTGTATTAATCCCTTTAAAATCTGAGAGAAAGAGGAATATATAGAGTAGTAATGCTAAATTTAGGTGGGTTTAGATACCATAGAAATTGTAAAATACAGATAAAATAGAGGTAAAACAAAAGCAAGTATTTTGGGGAAAAATCAGCCTGATTTGTTACCCTCTTAATGTTTAGAAATCCTGATTCTGACAAAGGGCTGTAGCTTAGATAAGATTACTACACATAGTAACGGATGAGAGAGAACGTAAGGCAAAGGACTGGAAATAATGACCCTCCACCTGATCTGTGACTTCAAGGAAGTAACTGCCAGGCCGTGAGGGCAAGTGAGGACTCACAGGTCTGCTGAGACAGGCTGGCAGAGGGAGTTTCTGTGGACCCAGCAAGCTCAGTGTGTCCCCAAACTAACTATAGTGCTAATGGAACTTTCAAGTCCCTAAAACAGGGGTCCTTAAACTTTTTAAACAGGGGGCCAGTTCACTGTCCCTCAGACCGTTGGAGGGCCGGACTGTGGGCCCCAGGACGAGTCAGCT
>NW_003852595.1:2015136-2018660 GCF_000181295.1 Otolemur garnettii | reverse complement strand
GGACGAGTCAGCTGCTAAGCAGGACAGGCAGTGGCAGCAAAAACACCCGGCGGGCCAGATAAATGTCCTAGGCAGGCTGCGTGTGGCCCATGGGCCGTAGTTTGAGGACACCTGCCCCCAAGCCTCTAACTGTTGTATCTACTTAAAAATCAGGTGCAAGAAGTAAAAAGATGACATAGAAATCATTAATCTTTGAAATAAGAAAATTATTCTCAGATCTGTTTGTTTCATCTTTATTATGAAAATGAAAGCATGGGTTATTAATTATCCCATTTTACGATGTGCTGCCCCTTTAATTTCCCTACCAGTAGGCATTCTACGAGTTACATTTTCACAGAAACTAGGTACAAATGTAACTACGCTGCGTTATTGTTAATGTGTCTACTGCTGTCAGGTGAATTATTTCCCCTTTCTAGTAGCTTATGCAGCAAGACCCATGTCCTGGTGAGAACTCAGCGGGGCCTTGTTTGGTAACATTATAAACCCTGAGCTAATAATCTGCACCATGGATGCAGATCTCATGAATTCACTGATGAGTGGACCAGGCACGGGACAAAATCTGTCTTGAAATGAAAATCAGTGTGCTTGACACTGGTGTGCGATGATGTGAAAATGCCCAAACAGCGAGGCTGTCATTAAGTGACAAGTACAGACCCCGTAAACGCCTCCAAGTTCAGGCTTCACGTGGCACACAGATCATGAAGCGTTTCAAGTTTCATGATGCTGCAAAGCCAGCCCAACAGCTGAATGCAGATGTAATTTTCCCCTGTGGCCTAATTCTTTTTCCAGTTGATTATTACTGCGACATCTTTTTGAAGCGCTGAGTACAGGTCACTGCCTGAGGCAGCTTAGTGGTGCTGATAGAAGTGCCATTACTACTGTGTTCCTATGAGAACATGTTTTGACAGCTACAAAAATACCCTTCACGTTCCAGTTTCCTCAACCCATCAGACAAATGGTTTCTTTAAACCAGGTCATCATGTAACGGAGAGGAGGCGGCTAGGAGGATGGGAAATGAATGAGATTTCTATCAGAGAGTCAAATCTATGCACTCCTGGTAATGTGCTGTCAGGGGAAATTACTTTCTTTCCCATTAGAGTTCAGAATGTTCTGCAACAATAAACACCTATATTATAAAAATTTTCCAATTTTAAAACTGAAGTTGGGTGGGAGAGAAAGGAACAAGGCAGGTGGCTGCCCAGCTGGTATGGAGAGTCCGGGAATCTCAGAGGGCAGCTTTCCACATTCTTATCCTCTCTATCTACCAGTTCTTTGAATTTGAGCTTTAAAAAAAAAACCTTTAAAAGGATTAGAAAGTAACATTTCCAGTGTGCTCGATGCTCATGAGATTTACAGTGAGCTACTTTAAACATTTCTCCAAGGAATCAATATAACATTTCTTTTTTCCTTTGTCACTCAGGGCAAAATGATGAGCCGGCAAGTATTTTCTTCATTAAATGACAATCACCCGTCACGTTCAATAAAGTGCGAGTGATGCCACAAACTTGTCCATAATGGTTGCTAGGCAAAACCCACTGAATTTTACCCACTTACTTTTGGGTGGAAGCAGTTACCAATTTACAGACTTCCAGCAAGGTACTGACTTTATGCTAAAATGCATTAGAGCAGAAATGTTTCTGTTATTAACCTCTAGAAACAGGGATGTGCTCCGTAAGTTTAATAAAACCTTGCTTAGTTAAATTCATTGATAGAATATTGGAAGTATAATTTATTGTCATGGCTATGTTCTTAAAATCACAGTTTTAAGAAAATGTATATATACTTTAAAATTACACTATAAATTTTATATTAATTAACACTCCAAATTATTGACAAAGACATTGTTCATTGTCTGGTTTCTTTTTAAACAAGGCCCAAGGATGCATTTGACTGAGTTTTTGAGTAATTTGTGCTTGACTTAGTATTACGTATGCATCTGTAGTATATTAGGATAATAGAATCAAATCTTTTAAATAAAAGATAAATATCTTACTGAATTTTAGGGGCATGAGAGCTGGCTAAAGGAATAGCACATTTTGTTGTTTTTAATTTTCAAGCTGAGGGAGAATTATAAATAAATATTTTTTAAATTAAAATATAATCCTTCAAATGTATAACATATAAGCATGAATGTAGACATATTATTACTTTTACACTAAAGCTTAAGAAATAATCAAATATATTCTTCTATATTGTTAAATAGTCTAGTCTTTAAACAAACAACTTAAAAAAACTCTGCTATCCTGATGGAAAGTCAAAATTTTAAAATTGGTATGATACAGGTAATCATACCAGTTTAAAATATTTTTATGGGTAAAGCAGAGAAGGGATCACAAATTAAACACCTTACAATGTCTTACTGAGGAAACTAGAAGTGAATAGTTCTTGCTATTATTATATTTTGAAAAAACAAGTGATATTGCTGTGAAGTTTTAGGTTTATAGAATAGATTTCAGAATAATATCAGTAGTATAAGCTACAATTAAGGTTCTGGGTTTTAAATGCGGCAAGTTAAATGTGTTCTTTACAAGTACAGCTTGCTTTCATTTTCAGCTCAAAATCACACGTAAATCCAATCTGGCCAAGTCCAATATTATCACCACTGGAGTGTTTTTAGATAAATTATGTTACAAAGTCGTTCTCATTACCTTTTCTGTTACTATTCTTTAGGACAGGTTCTTCTTGAAACACGAATAAATATGACTTTTGCAAATTGATGTGACATAAAATCTATGTAGAAGTATTAGTGTTAAACATAGTTTTTACCATTGTGTTTATAAAACCTATAATAGCAAAAGCCTGTAATATAATTGTTGGAAAAATTGTCTGAATCTCAGAATTATGAATATTTAATTGTTAGTTATTCCCTGGACTTACTCTGAAGAATTCTTTTGTTGAGCCTGAATCCAGTGTGCCATAGGCAATTTCTGTTTGCTTGGCCAGGTCTTCCGCACTCTCTATCGGGGAGACCATTCGTTCCACCGTCAGGAACGCAGCGAGGTTGGCAGTGTAAGATGATATTATGATGAGTGTGAAGAACCACCAGACACCTCCAACGATCCGACCTGAGAGAGATCTAAACACAGATAAGATAATGTAGCTTTTCCTTTCTCTAATCAACATAAAAAAGGAAAAGTACCAGACTTCACAATGCATTTTTTAAAATAACAATTCCAAGTCTTATTTTATTTTCTGATAGTCTACTCAAGAATGATTCTAGTATTGCTGTATACTCTGACATTTTCTATGCTGTATTTCATGTGTACATGCTGCTGATAATATTGGAAACACTTTGTTATTATTGTTTAAGAAAATGGCAGAAATGTGGAACTTAATCTGTTTCCTTCAGAGAAGGAGAATATTTACCATGATGTTGTATTTTATCTCACTGAACTGAAGTGAATAGTCCATATATAACCAGGATGTTGCATTTTATCTGATTGAATTAAGTGAATATTCCATATATAACCAGGATGTTGTATTTTATCTGATTGAATTAAGTGAATATTCCATATATAACCAGG
>NW_003852595.1:1998534-2015113 GCF_000181295.1 Otolemur garnettii | reverse complement strand
TTAAGTGAATATTCCATATATAACCAGGATGTTGTATTTTATCTGATTGAATTAAGTGAATATTCCATATATAACCAGGATGTTGTATTTTATCTCATTGAACTTAATATTCCACATGTAACCAGGATGCTGCATTTTATCAGTAGCAGCAGTTTCTCTCAGTGGTAGAAAAAATGGCAACACATCTGAGCAACAAGTGGGGCCTTAGATTTGAGAAAAGTTGGTAGACACCATTCTGAGACTGAAGGAAAGACCGTCCCAGGACGGGTGTGGCACAGGCCAGGGTAAGGCTGGACCTGACGAGGGTCTCGCATTGGTCTCAAAGTGACCATAGTTCAGGTTTTTTGTTTGTTTGTTTGATATTCCATTTTGGAACAGAATGGAGGATGAGCCATGCCCAAAACATCTTTGTGAGAGAAATCAGGTGTTTTTCTTGCAAAAGAAGATAGTAACTAAGTGATGTCTTAGAGGTAAGTCAAAGAAAGCAGCCATCACTTCATGGATATGGAGAAACTGTCCATAAAACTCACTTGTTTGCATTGCTGGCTCTTGGCTCAAGGACCCACTGCTTAGCTTATTAAGCATTCTTAAGTAAGATAATTTACAGCTGGGACCTACTATGTTGACTCAGGTTTCGGGTAACTCCATGGCAGAAATCTCCCCGATAAGCCACACCGAATGAAAATCAAGTCCAACATTGGCTTTGGAAAAAGAGCAACAATAGCAAGAATAGAAAAAATTTTTTTGAAAAGGAGACAGAATGAAAATGAATCCTCTGCATTCTACAATTTGGATTTTGGTTTCCATCTGCTAAAACACTGGATAAAATATCAATCCTAAATGATTTCTTTTTCCTGAGCACTTAAAAAAATTCATTTTATTGTGACAAGAACACTTAACCTGAGACCTGCCCTCTTCAATTTGTAAGGGCGCAGTAAAGTATCCTTAGGTGCTTGTGTGGGGGCAGTGTGGCACTGGAGACCCTGCAAGGTCACGCGTTTTGCTTAACTGAAACTTCATGACTGTCGATAAGCAATGAAAATGGGGAATGTGCATAGAGCAGAATATTCTAGTCTCAAAAACAAAGGAAACGCTGCAGCCTGAAGAAACACAGATGGACCCAGAGGACATCAGCTGAGTGAAGTACTCCTGGCAAATATGGCACCAGGTATCTAAAACTCATAGAATCAAAAAGTGGAATGGTGGTTGCCAGGGGATGAGGGGAGGGGGAAATGGGGAGCAGATGCCAATCATTTATTTATTTATTTATTTATTTATTGGCAGTTTTTGGCCAGGGCCGAGTTTGAACCCACCACTTTCAGTATATGGGGCTGGCACCCTACTCCTTTGCGCCACAGGTGCTGCCCACAGATGCCAATCATTTAAATCTAAAAATTCCACGGGACTCACGGGTACACACCAAACTCAGCTGGCCTGCACCCAAGCACAGCAAACATTGTTTCACTTCCCAAAGAGAAAGTTTGATAAAAATATTCTTTTCCCTCTGACGGACTAATGAAATGATTTTTGAGAGTTCTCACAGGTTGCACAGTTTTCTTTCTATTGAGAAAGTTAATCTTTTTGATGTATCCCCATTTTGTGCTCACTGGGGAGAAACTGGCCACGGTATACACAGGGTAATTTGGGAATTGCAAGTTTTTTTCTGTGTTTCAAGTAGTGCTCCGTTTCCAAGAACATAACATGTAGAAAAATGCTTTGCACAACTTTAAGAATTACCAAAACTTGAGAAATCGGAGAACTTCAGAAGTTTGGAACTAACCTGGGTGAAATGTCACATCCTTGCTGCATAAAAGCCCCCAGGGAGAACCAGAGGCTGTTGAAGATGCCGAACTCGTTGGGAGGCTGGTCGCTGGGCCCTTCCTTTCCGTCCTCTGGCTCTTCTGTGTGCCACTCGTAGGGACTAAACCTGCTGACGAGGAACAAGACCACGCTGACCCCAATGTAGGCGAAGACTATGCACATCCAGATCTCATAGGCCAGAGGGTCCAGGAAGGAAAACACGCCCGGCTTCGACTTCTGAGGCTTTTTGATCATGATGGATATGCCCAGACTCATGAAGGGCTTGGAGAAGTCGATGACCTCCTCTCGTACCAAAGTGATCGTCAGAGGGGCAATAGCAATCTCTGCTTTCTGTAAGAGAAAAGACACAGGGAAACACGTAGCTTAATGGATTTCATGAAGCAATTAGGCTGGAGCGAGGCATTCAAAACCAGCCAGTTGGGCATTAATTCAGATTTGAATAAGCCTGGTAATATATACAAAGATGAATAATTTGTTTTCATATTACTTAAATTGCACGAAACATGTTTACTCATGCTAGCAATTAGAAGGAAGGTTGAGAAACAGAAAGAGTGGATCTGCAAAGATAACGACTCACATCACCGTATTAGTCTTTACGGATCTGGGACAGTGCCCAGGAAAAGGCTTACTAGTCTTTCCATACGGCTGACTCTCACTTTCTGACATTCTTGGCCAGGAATGTCACTATGCTGCAGCATTCACTGTTTTATTAGGAAGGTTGCTGCTGATTCATTAGTTGGCCATCCCTTAATGTTAGGAATTGCAAATTTCAAACAATCCTTTCTTTTTCATTCCTTTCCAGCTATGAAAAACCAATCATGAAGTCTGTGTTTGTATGATAAAAGAAAACTCTTTGTTTGACAACATTTTCCAACTCAGTGCACACACAAAAATTGGGACATTGACAATTTGTTTCTTGCTATTCACGTTTCACTTTCTCCTTTCACTTTTAGAAACAGTTTGGAAAATAGTGGATGTAATTCTCAGAAACCATGAGCGTCAGACAACAGCCTCCATGTTCAGTGTTCTATGATCCTGAGCAATTTCTTCTGAGCTTGTTTCCAAATCTCTAAAATGAAGACAGTTTTTTATCCTGTTTACCTGCTTGTGTTATTGTGATTATTTATGAAAAATCTTAATATGGTAATATCGAGTATTTATTGAGGGGGTACGTAGCTCATGCTGGCCTGATTTTTTTTTTTTATTAAATCCTCGCTGTGTACATTAATGCAGTCATGGGGTATAATGTGCTGGCTTTATATACAATTTGAAATATTTTCATCAAACTGGTTAACATTGGTCTGAATTTTTTCAATGGCTTTCATTTATCCCTCATAACAACCCGTGTCCATCATTGTTTAATAGATGACGAATCTGAGATTTATAGAGGGAAGTTTCACTCATCACAGAAGCGCTGGGATTTAGGCCTGGGCTATTTCTGTTAAATTACACTATCTCTAAAATCAAATGAAATAATGTATGGCATAAAAAGTCAACTGTCTAAAAATCTACAAATAAGATGGAGTTTTGATTATGTATTTTTAAAAGAAAATATTAGACATCCAAATAGAATCCAAGGACTCAGACATACACGTTTTTACATAGAGGCAGCCACCTACACACTCACGCCTTGGTATCCCTGGGCTCTGGGTGTGATACCACAGCCAGTGGCATGATACAAGGTAGCTGGTAAGTTAGGACGCAGACGAGGCTCTGCAGTTAAGTAAGAGAACGCATTCTAGGAAAAGCACTACATACCTCCTTGCTGGATGTTACTATGGTAACTTTGGAAGAACTCCCCTTGGCCACCTGGTGACCACAGTTGCAGACATTCAGCAATGAGGTATGTAATAATTTTTCTAGGATGAATCTGTGAACTTCTAAGATGAGATCCAGAACTTAATTGTCTGACCTTGTACACAAAAACCAGAATCATTGCCGGTAGGTTATTATTTTCTCTTAATTATAGTTATCATTTGCATAACTTTTATTATACAAGTGGATATAACACTAGCTATGGAAAAATTCGTATAGAAAAGGAGATGTAGGCTTGGCGCCTATAGCTCAACCGGCTAAGGCGCCAGCCACGTACACCTAAGGTGGCGGGTTCGAATCCCCAGCCCAGACCCGCCAAACAACAATGACGGCTGCAACCAAAAAATAGCCGGGCGTTGTGGTGGGCGCCTGTGGTCCCAGCTACTTGGGAGGCTGAGGCAGGAGACTCGCTTGAGCCCAGGAGTTGGAGGTTGCTGTGAGCTGTGTTGCCATGGCACTCTGCCCAGGGGGACAGCTTGAGGCTCTGTCTCAAAAAAAAATAAAAAAATAAAAAAAAAAAGAAAAGGAGATGTAGCACATTTTAGAAAGTTATCTCTATTCTTATCATCTATTCTTGTCTTTTCTCTCTATATGTTCCATTAGACTTTGTCCCGTGAATAATATTTTTACTTTTTTTAGTCGGGTAATACAGAACATTATGTTGTATAATTTCTTTTCTCAAAGGAACGCAAATACTTTTCTATTTCAACATACAAATTAAAAATGTTTTAATGGTTGCAAATATTCTATTATGTAAAAAGGGCAAAATTTGCTCTATTAATTTCTTACTTTGGAGGGGATATGCATACATGCTGTTTCCAGTCTTATAAAATTTAAAACAGTGATGCTGTGAACAATTTTGAAGATTAGTCCTTGCACATGCATTTTTTAATTAAGATAAATTTCTAGAAATGGAATTGCTGTTCTAAATGCTAATGGCCTTTTTTAAAGCTCATGATTTCTTTTTGCTCAATGTTTTTCCAGAAAGATGACATGAATTTCTGCTCTCACCAGCACTGTGTAAAGTCATGTTCAGCACTAAGCCCAGGGATGCCCTGCTTATCTTTATTCTTATTGCATTGTATTAATTTGAATTTATTTTATAAAAATAAATACCTACTTTTACCTTTTATGTTTTAATAAAACATAAAATAAAAATATACATAATATGTATAAAACAATATAAAAATAAATACCTACTTTTACCTTTTATGTTTTACCTGTCATAATCTGCTCCCAGTTTTTCATATTGAGTGTTCATTTTTTACTTCCTATTTTGTGACCACTTTTAAACATTTATTAACATTAAATAATGTTAAAATTATTAACATGTATTTTCCACATGTATTGCAATTATTTTTCCAATCATTAATGGTTTCTTAGTTCAGGGTGTTTTCTTGTAATATACAGGTTTTAAATTTTGTTGTAGCCATATAAACTTATTTTTTGTGTGTCCGCCTTTAATTTCATGATTTAGAAAAATCATTGACATATGAATATTCCAAGTACATATTTTATTCTAGCCACTATAATCCCGCTATAATTTTTTGGCATATTCCATAATGAATCATTATAAAACTGTTAATTTTTCCAAGTAATTGTCCTGCTGTTTCAACAGGAATAAGTGAATAACGTATTTTTCCACTGACTTGAAATGCCGCCTTTCACATACTCCATTTTTCTAGGTAGTATCCTCTGAAACTTTTTACATAATTATGCAAGTTAGCACTGAGGAAGGAAGATGTCTTAAAGGAAAGACATAGGAAGGAAAATGAAGGTGATCCCTGCACAGAAAACTCAATGCAAGAGAAGGCCAACATTGGATGAAAGGGGGTCACAGCGGTGTTCACTAAGGGACACCTTTGAAAGGTCTAGGAGCAGGGAGAGTTTGAAAAGAGATCAGCAAAGAGACTGGATACTTGTGAACTTTATCTGCTAACCCTGGGGATGTCCTGTGCACCTTGTCTGATCACCTCTCAGTGATTTGCAAGCTTCAGTAAAATATCTCCTGCAAGAGCTTAATGAGGTTTGGATTTTGAGCATTACTGGAGTGAGGCTAATGATTCAGCATCTTCCTACACACCACAGAAATGGTGCGAAGGGGCCACAGAATGTGCTTTGAGAACTATTACCTTGGATTAAAAAAAATACACACAAGTATGGCAGGGCCCAGGAGCTGGCCCAGGAGAAGAAACAAACCACAGGAAACCAGAGGGCACTTCCTGTAGTGCACAGGTGCAGCAGCAAAAAGGACCTGAGGGTGTAGTGAGGTTCTGAGCTTCGGGGTTCCCTGTGGCTGTGTTGGGTTACATTGGAATGTTTCCCAGACATAACAATTATAGTAACAAAGCCTGTGAAGAGGAAAGTTAAAAAAAATTTCTGTCTAATAGGATTTGTATGCTAGAAGAGAATGGATCAAGTCTTATCTAGGGCCCTAGCATTCATGTATGTGTTAGCAGTTAAGAAAGGAAAAAAAAGTTGAGAAGCGAGTACAGACTTTGCAGATCTCAAGATGGAAAGTACCAAGTCTGTGGCCTGTAGGAGGCATGGAAGAAAATTCCTTTTGAGAAAGTGGACAGTTCAAGTGTCAAGATTGAGGCCTTTACAATTCACCGATGGGCTGACTAAGGAATATGATGATATGTTATATGTTATCTTTTCCTGAGCACTATATGACTTTGAGACTATTGGTTACAGTGACAGGTATATTACCGATATAAGTTTTTGTTGATTATGTAATTCTCTTCATATTATTTGTTTTCATTGTTTAAATAATTTCTTTTAAATAAAATGGGGTCAGAACACTAACATGAGGCTTCCCAGTGGGTCGGAACTCTAGAAGACAGATATGCAATACATGCCCCAGAAAGTAACTCAGGTGAGTCATGAAATCCACAACTAATTCTTAATCCAAGAATGATTTTTTTAGATGAAATACTCTAGAGTGTTTTCTGAAGGAAATGAATTACTGTAGTTCTAACAACTTGGGTAATGTTCACATCTAAAATTTGCTTACTAAATCAAAAGTTTAAAATATTAACCAAAGAGCAAATGCATCAGGAATACTTTTTCTTTTGAATTTAAAGCTCACTTGGAAACTGTCGATGAACCGTGTGGTGAAATATTTTTTGTTTTTTTTTAACTGCATTTTCTTTTTCTCATTTAAGGTCACCTAAGCAGTCAGCAATTCTTTCCCATCAATATAAAACTAACCATTTTTCTTTATAATGTCAAACAATTTCCTCTTTCTGCTGAGGTTTTAGCTACTACACTGTACAGTGCAAAGAGTGTTCCCTGCTTCACGGCCGAAGAAGCAAGACGCAGAATCAAGACACTATTGAGCTGCAGTTCGGGCTCAGAAGTGAGTCCTCCTGTGACTTCAGTTATGTTCTAAATCTTTCTGTCTTTACTCTTTTCAGCAGAAGCAATGACCCTCTGTGTCATTCTTCATTTCAAAGGGGTCTTGTGGGGATTAATCAGATAGAGTATGCTTTGAAGGTGAAATATCAGTAGACTCTTAGGAAATTTCAGAATACATTTCAAGTGTATGTCATTTTTATTGGTTACTTGATGAATAGAGCTTATTGTGAGCTATGGGGTTGGTTTCTGGGCTTTTGAAGTATGTTACCATCACCAGCATGTGGTAAATGCTGTTTTTTTTAAAAATTATTTTTATTAAATTGTAACTTTGTACATTGAAGCATTTATGGGGTTCAGGGTACTGCTTTGATATACAACGTGAAATGTTTACATTGAACCAAGTAACATGTCCATCACAATTATACTCATTTCTTAATAGTTTTGAAATGTATCATTGCATCATGCACATTAGGTGAGGTGCCCCCAAATGCCCTGATAACTGCCAGTTTGATTCTGACACTTTGCAGTGGGAGCTGAAAAGACCCGTCATGATCTCGTCCTGATTCAGGCAGGAACATCTATGCTATTTTGCTCATCACCACGAGTGCATTCAAGGAAAGGGCACACAGTGCTCCCGTGTGAGGTCCACTTTGAAATAAATTACAGCCTTGGTGTTTTCTATGTATGCTAGTATGACAGAACGATGGCACTGCATACATTTCAAATTTACTGTGTTCAGCAGAATTGGAAGAATTTCATGTTACTGATGAATAGATGCTAACGTAGTGTAGTAACTGCTTCACCAAGTCCTGAAAAGATACCGGTGAGTAATCACAAACAACAGGGTATGACGATTTTGTAGTTACTACGTGTCAGTTTCTGTCACTGTTTGTGACTTTCAATATTAATGAAATAGAGAAACATCTGAATACCTCTGAACATAGGTGCAAATTTGAAAAAAGAAAAATAACCCAGTAATGACATGTTTGCCAAGTGACACGTGTCTAAGTGAAAAGAAGTTCCAGACTTGGATAAGAAAAGCCTCCACTAAATGGATTTACCTACCCCATAAACAAGCTCTCCAACCATCCCATTCCAGATTTTGGTGTCTGCGTCCCTTGCTCCGTATTTCCCATCAGGGACGATGGCGATTTTATACTTGATCCCAATATGTTTTGCAATTTCAGATGCCAAATCTACGCAGTAGCCTTCATACTTGTCATTTCCTTCGAACATTTCGTGATTTTTCTTGTACATGACATACGGGGATTCCTATAACGAGAGAAGCAGAACTGTAAAGGAGAAATTATACAACATTGGAAAAACCTCAGGTAACTTTCCAGGCTCAGAATTTGACAAAAAGAGTCAAAAACAACAAAAAGTGTTGGTACATCAACTGATTTTGTGTAGCTAGGAGTCATTAATGAAACCTGAGTAAATATGCTTAGAAGATATTACATGGCTTACACTGGATACTAAAAGTGACATCTTTAATTTTCTATTAAGTGATTATTATTACATACCTAGTACTGGGATGGTGACAGGAAAACTGTTAAGAATTGTCTAGAGAAGCATAAATATCTTCTTTGGCTATGAAATTAGTATTTCCAAAATATCTTGTAAAGTTAAAAACTGTTTAGTAATCAGCTTAATGTAACGAAAGACTCATTCAGTCCCGCAGGTCGTCATGTGCTCCACTGTCCTTGGGCGTGATAACCTGTGCCGTCCTTAGGGAAGGGCTATCTGTGGGCATCGTTTTTTTTTTAATCTCTAATGTTTAGCAAGATGCCAGTCTCAGAGTGGATAGTTGCAGCATAAATACTCAACGACGAGATAAATAAATGGTTTTAAAATTCTTATATAGTTATTTGCATTGCTTTCCTAATGTCCAACATTTTGGCTTTAAATATAGTTTGTGCTGAATCAATTTGAATTGCATTACACAATATCTCCCTGGTGGAATCTAATAATTTTCCTTCAATTGTGATGAACACCCACTTCACATGATATACCCATTTATTTTTCTAAGCAAGTGAAATAAAAAATAAGAAGAAGAGTTATTAGTATTGCTTTCCTAATGTTGCATGGTATTTTGGCTTTAAACGTTGGTGACTAAGAACTACTAGACGGTTTTCAGTTACAGACAGACAGACACACACACACACCTCTAAATCAAACCATTTTAACAAAGGCATGAATTAAAGAGACCTATTAGCTAAAAAGCACCTGATTTTACAAATGGCACCTATAGCTGCCAACCAGAAGGTAGGCCTGGGGAACGTGTGACATGAAGAGTGTTCCTGCTGAGGGCTCAGTGTCCCCAGTCATCAGCAACAGGACGCGATCGCCTATGGCCACAGCATAAATTATATTGTAACATTCATTAGCAATCTCTCAAAATAATCTTCTGTTTTCCCCAGCAAATTTGTAATTGAGAAACCGGAACTTGCTCTTGGAATTCTGGATGAGAAGATAATTTGCTTTGTATAAATAACAAGCAGTCTACACTAATTCTGATTTTAGGTACTTTACAAAGGTAAAAACCTAAAAAACACTTTTTAACATAAATTATATGATATTTTCTTTTCTCATAGATCTCCTAAATAATTTCACAAAGGGAAATTGTCCAGAATTGGTCCTTTTATTGTTTTCTTAAATTCTGCCTTCAATTGGCATGGTCACATGATCCATAAGTCTCTTACTGTTTTGAATTTGGTGAATATTCTAAGCTTGGGATTGGTTAGAAGAAGGTGTCCTCTACTCATAAAATTAAGACAACAGTGTCTTTTTTATATAAATGATAATTATTTATTAGCTTCCAGAAAACATTGTGCAAATATAAGGGATTTAGCAATTTGTAAATGTGGTTATGAAAACTGGTGAGCTGTTGAAATGTGTTATTAATTGCTAAAATATGCTATAGTTATTATAAGCTAATTCTTGTAATGAAGAATTTGCTCCAATAAGAGCTGCATGCTTATTATTTAATTAAACATTTATTAAGCACTCACTGCGTGCCAGGCGGTTTGCTGGGAGCTAGGTATACAAAGGTAAATAAAATGTGCCCTTTGTTCTTTTGTGATCAAAATCATTGTAAATTCTTTATAATAAGGGCAAATGAGTGTAAGGTGTGGAGGAAAACAGTAAAATACATCTAGTAATGAAGAGTGATAGTTCTAACTCATGTGGTGTTTGCTCTGTAGCAGGTGGAACCCTCAGGTCTCTGTATCATTTTGTTTATTTCTCACACTGACACCTTAAGGTGGGCATTTCCCATTTTGCAGGTGGAAAAAATGAATATTCAGGGATGTTAAACCAGTTGTTCAAGTTCACACAGAGCTAACAAGTGTCAAAGGTGAAAGTTAGGCCTGTGTTCTGAAATATCTGTTAATTTTTGAAGCTATTATTTGGTTCATCAAAATATATGCAACTAATTAAAGTTTCAAATGATTTAATAAGAGAGGGAACAAGATTAAAGAAAGGCATTTCTGCATTTTTAGTGAATGAAATTCTTTATATGGTCTTTTGAGTAAACATTGCAAATAAAACCTTTCATTTCTCATCATAGTGTCTGGCACATACAGGGCACTAAATAAAAAGAGATAAATATTAACAAGCGCTATGTTGCCTCTTCTGAAGCCAGAGTATGTCTATATGAGTAAAATATTTATTTAATGTCACCTTTAATTCCCTCCCCCCCATACTGGGAGACCCGTAAGATCTTTATTTTCCTGAAAAACAAACCAACAAAGGCTAGGAAAACCTTCCACGGACTGGATATGTGATGGGAAATTTAGCTAGACGTTTGCATATTCAGAGGCATAAACCACTGGTGAGGTTCAGGATTAGAGGGATGCTTGTGGCATGGGACGAACGGCAGGGCCACACCGGGGAGGTGGGAAGAACAAGGGAGGGGAAAGGCCAGGCTCTTCCTGAGCAGAGGCTCTCGTGGGGACTTGCTCTCCCAATTTATCTCAGTGTATCTCGTTTTGCTTTTTATTCACGTCCAATCCAAATGAATAACAGATCCTCACTGTCCTCCCCACTGCCTCCATTCCCTCATCCTCAATCTGACTGGTTTTCTGCAAGTATCTCTTCAAACAGTGCCTATGGGGAGAATGAATACGAAGTTTGGGGGCTTATCATGGGTGAAGGAAACATCACATCTTTTCAACATAATAAAAAGATGAATTCTAGCAGGTCATTAAGGAGAATTTGTGGGGCATCTTTGCAAAGCAGCCTTACGAAGTCCCAAGTGCTAAGAGTATTGCCTTAACAGTGTGCCTTGCTCTGTGGGAGAGTATTTCCCAGACGTCACTTTAATGCTTTACTTCTTAGTGAGTTTGAGTTTGCTAAGACAATTGTCATAAGGTATGTTGTACATCTTCTCTGCTATTTTAGGGAAGTAGTCCTTTTGTCTAAGGCTGTTACATTAGGATTGCTTACAAAAATATTTGTCTCAATGATTGTCAGTGAATGAATTATAATTTTCTTAAGGAGACATTTTTGGGATTATTTGTATTTAGCAAAAGTGAAATTATATTTATTAGAAAGGCTTCAAGATTCTGTAAACATCAGAAATGGAATTGTTACAATTGTTATTGAAAACTGTTACAAATAATAAAATTTTTTATTTGCTTTTCTTTAAAAAATCTTAAAGACGTAGATAATTTATCCCGTGGATAAAATTCATAAGCATGGAAATTTAGATGTTATATTCAATTTAGAAAAGGTGACTAAATATAATGGCTGTAAAGTTTTAACTTTAGCCAAAATAATTTATTTAAAAGCTAAATTAAATTATAAGCCCTTCAAGAGGAGGTATATGTAGGAGGAGGAAATTAATATTTAATACGAGGAAGAAAATACATTTTTATTTTCTGTAAATATGTACACATATGTACATATGTATATTGTAAGTCAGTACTGCATGTGTATGTTACATATGCAAATGTGCACGCTTACGTGTGTTACATATGCAAATGTGCACGCTTACGTGTGTTACATATGCAAATGTGCACGCTTACGTGTGTTACATATGTAAATGTGCACACTGACATGTGTTATATATGCAAATGTACACCCTTACAGTGTTGCTAGAAAACCACACAGAGGGAAGATACTTGTCAAACATCTCATAGACAGTACAAAAAATGGCCTCTGGAAAGACCAGGTGTGATTGCTAAATTTGCTTTTAGGCTTGTAATATAATTCTGATGTTGGTGTGAATAAATTTGGTTTTATGGAAAATTTTCCTAAAGAAAAATGTAATGTTCATAAGCCAAGAAATTTCTCTGTGGCTGAGTCATGAGTCACAGGCGTCTCTGCTCTTCAGTAGCAAAGGTCTGGGGGGAAATGCCCGTCTGAATTGTCACTGCATCACCTCTCCTTCTCCGGGTGTGCCATCGCCAAGAAAGGAGTGAGATTACAGAGGCAAACACTGCTGTCCCTCCCCCAAGTCCTACTGTCAAAGATCTTTTCTTCAGTGGCTGGACATATCCAAACTGCGCACACAGATGTGGCTTCCCTAGATTGCTTACAAAAATGGTTACTTTAAATGCAAAAAAATCAAATCAGTGCAGTCACGGTCATGAATTTTACAAATTTTATAAAAATTTTAGTAAGACAAAGATAAAAAGCAATGATATTGTCATTTTTATTTCCTATTTAGTTTTCGCTATGTTAAATTTGTTACTCAGAATAAACTTATTTTTTTTTTTTTTTTGAGACAGAGCCTCAAGCTGTCCCCCTGGGTAGAGTGCCGTGGCATTACAGCTCACAGCAACCTCCAACTCCTGGGCTCAAGCGAGTCTCCTGCCTCCGCCTCCCAAGTAGCTGGGACCACAGGCGCCCGCCACAACGTCCGGCTATTTTTTGGTTGCAGCCGTCATTGTTGTTTGGCGGGTCCAGGCTGGGGATTCGAACCCGCCACCTTAGTTGTACGTGGCTGGTGCCTCAGCCAGTTGAGCTATAGGCGCCGAGCCTAAACTTATTATTAAAATGAAGGTCGTGTTATAGATATATGAGGCTTTTAAAAGAAAAAATAACCTTCAAAAAACATAGGAAGCTAATGCCACATTTTATTTATAAAAGGCAGCTGATGTAATTATTTATTATGTTTATTGCCTGCTTCCTTCACTGGACTGCAAGTTCCATGGAGGGGACAGATCTCTCTCTGTCTGTTCTCTGAAGCATCCCCAGGGCTTATACAGCTGAGCCTCACAAACAGCAGACACTCAACAAATATTTATAAATAGCTGAATTTATCAATCAATTTTATTTAACAATAGCATATATCATTACAGTATATCAACATGTAAATAACAACATACACAAAGGAAAGACAAATGGAAGAACAGCAACACCGTATCAATTTCAGTCAAAGTGAGTGATTTCCAGGGACCTCTCTGCTGTCTTCTGTATCTGGATATCCCTACGGCACATATGACAGACTCTAGCCAGTTCTCCCTGTTCTGAGAGTGCTCAACTGAATTTGGGGGATTATTACATGCTTATGCCAATATCTCATTCATCAGTGAGGAACTGTATTTTTTTCAAAATGAATGAGGTGGTGGGGATGCGACAGGCTTTGGGCTACCATTTTCAACAAAAGCAAAGACAAGGAACATCTCAGGGAAAGGATTCTAGTATGTCTTTTTGAATTACTGAGCGATTATGTAGTTGCAAATATATTTTAATCCAAAAAGATAAATACTAGTATTGCACTATTTCGATAGCAAAAATATTGATGGCATCACCATCCAACAGGTAACTTTACAGAATATTCTTTATATACAGGAAACAGTTGGATGTGTTCAGTCATTTGCACTGATGTTTTGATAGCATGCTTCCTGAAAACTAGCCATGCTTGCAAAGTTAATTCAGCATTTTAGTTTTAAGATTTATACATCTAGCCCTCTTAATAACAGGGAGGGGAAGGAAATTTTTTACATTACACCTAGAATGCACATTAAAACACTGCATTTCACACAGAACAGGCAAATTTCAAAAAATTGTTAAAGAAAACAACCACATATGTTCAGAAAACATGCACATAAATTCAGAGATGTTTACTTATAGAAAAATCTACCCTTGGAAATAGAAGTGATATAATTCCATCATTTACATACAGTGACCTCATTTCAAGATATAGGTGGGAATTGATATGTCAGAATCTCTGTGTGATTCTTTTTCAACATCTATTTATTTTCTTGAGAAAGATGAGGATTACTTCTTCTTTTGTTCTAGGATCTCAGAAAAGTCACAGAACTTTAAAAATTTTTTTTCTTTTCTGGTAGTCCAGAGTTGATCATCCAAGAAGTATCCCACATGAAAAATAAGCTTAAATTTACTACACTGGAGACCAAGACTTGAGCCTTAGTTAGGAATGGTCGAACAGCGTGGAACTCTTTTCGTTCTTGATCAATTTCTTAAAATAGGGTTCTTCATCAGAGGCTGCAAAGAGGAGGACTGTACTGAAGTATGACTTTCCATTACTGTGTCTTTTTTTAAGGAAAAGAAATATATATATATATTGCTTTTCAAGTCCCATGCACATATTACACAATTCAGTGAGAAGGTTTACACGCAAATGGCTGTTGGTTGTTTATAGTCTAAAATCATAAACTATGATCAAGGCTTGTCAAATTACATTAAATAACTAGCTGGTGATGCAACACAGATAAACTAATTTCAACATTTGAAAGCTTCTCTCTGGAGTTCTCATGCGTTGACCTCAATGTCACTTTTGGAAACAACCCGACATTACTAAAAAGCTAAAACTAAAATTACATAAGCTAGAAACTAAATTACATAAAATATTTTCATTTTATTTAGAGTAAGGAAGGGCTTCTGTAAATAATTTAAGACATGTTTTGCCTACAGAGACAGTGAGCTGAGAATATATAATGTTATATTAGATGGAAAAGGTCACCGATTGTTGATCTCCTTTGACTTGTATTGACTCTAAAGGGCATGTTTGACTTTGGAAGAGAAAAATATATAACATATTCTATTATTTAAAAGGTAATTTCATGAGACTCTCTTTGAAAAAGCAGTCTTAGAATTTAGAGGACTTTTCATTTCATGATGCGACCCAGTGAAATATTTTTCTTAATTCCTGAAAGTTCTATAAATTAAATGGTGTGTTTCTCATTGGTCAATGAGAAAAATAATCGGTGCAAAACAAACTCTTTTTACATTAAAAATAAAGTAAAACTAAATTAATTTCTAAAGCATTTAGTTATATAAAACATGCTCATTAAGACCTTCACATTCATGTCTCTACTACTGTAAACAGACAACGCAAACCACTACCCAATGATTAGGCTAACTGGAAACTCACTGTTAGCTGTTATTACATCGATGTTTAAAAAAAACATAATAACAACAATAATGTGATATTTTTATGTGATTGGTTGTTGACCTTTGCCACGTTGGTTGTTCTGTGTTTTAGGGTCTTAGTGTTTCATACATTTCCAACTAGAGTTTGACAGTCTCACTTTTTAACATTTGAGCATTTTTCCAAGAACAATAATACAACAAAAGATAATACAAATAAAAGTACTAAAGGTACTCAGATCTCGGGATGAACCTACCCCAAGCCTCAGTGGACTTCTGTGGATCAGAACACCCGTGTTATCACTGCTAAGATGCAGCTCTCACCCTCCCTGCTCATCCCCATAGCCAGGGCGTCAAACCTGCCTGTGGACGAGACGGAACACCATAAAGCTTAGACCAAAACTTACCATAATTGTGGTTACAACCACTGTTCTGTTCTCAATAGCTGCTGTGTCATTGCCAAGAGTGGGTACATCTTGAATCAAGACTAATTTATCCATATCGTTCCAGTAACCAACCTGCAAAATAGAGAAAATGCTTGAAAATGTATTTTGGAAAACTTTATTCTAGTTTTTCTTAGAACAATATAAAGGGGTATACATGAGTAAGCAAGCAAAAACAAATTTAAAAAAACATGTAAAAAAAAGTTTGAAAGTTTTCTTAATGGATGATGAGCCAGTTTTTCTGGTGTTGAGGATACTCCTTTGTTATATAACTGGCAAAGTTATAATTTGCATTCATGGAGTAGCCACGACATTGGCGCAGAGTGGTTCCAAAAGGAATCCAGACACAGAGGGAGTGTTACTTGGTGTTGTCCTCTGTTCTGGCGAGATGGACTGGCATGCCTTGAGATTACCTTGCACGACTTTATCAATAAAGTTACACGTCATATGGTAAAGGGCATAGCCATACTTATTAAAGAAAACATGTATAGGATATGTTCAAGCAAAGGAAATGTGCATATTTTTAAACCCGTTTTAGAAACTGTTGTTGGCGTGATATAACCTAGCAACAGGTAAGAACCTTAACATTTCTGAAATGCTGCCAATGTTGGAGAAAGAACAGTGGTTTCACATTTAAATTTATATTTTTTTGCATTTTAAAATTATGATATTATTTTTCTCTTTTAGAAGTAAAACAAGCACTTTATCATAAAAAATTAAGTGGCTCGGTGCCTGTGGCTCAAGCGGCTAAGGCGCCAGCCACATACACCTAAGGTGGCGGGTTCGAATCCCCAGCCCAG